>NC_044586.1:10258261-10568011 GCF_901933205.1 Camarhynchus parvulus
ATTGCTTACAGCTGTGGCCTGTTAAAGTCAGGCCTGTTCCTAATCTTTGATAATTGGCCCAGCTGCAACTCCTTAGGGGTAAGGTTACTTTCTACACCATCTTTGTTTTCTTATCTTCTAGCCCCCTACATTCACCCTCCCTGCACATCACCACCTTGTAGTACAGAATCATACACAGTTTATTCCTCCAAGTGCGTGATAGGAGCACTGGTATGAAAAGGTGGGACACATCCTACCCTGGCCACATGGTGCTTCTCTTCTGGCAGAGGGGAAGAAAAATCTAGAGCTTCTTTAATCACTTCACATCAAATTAAAGTACTCTTCCACCAAAGTTGGAGCTCACATAAGAGGGGTGACACATCTGTGCAGAGTTTCAGATTCAAGCTCAGCTTCCCATTGGCAAAGCCACTGTCTGCCTCGGGCATTTCATTAACACAGGCTCTCACTGCTCCTTCCAGAAATGGACTCTGTGCCCAAGAGGACCAGCACAGCCTCGCTTTGTGGAAGGAGAAATGCCCATGGTGGTGCTTTTGTGGATGCACAACCAGGCTGATTCATCTGGGCTGGTAACACTGCCCTGCTTACTGATTAGAGAATTACTGCCCCTCAGTTAATTAAGCATGTTCTCTGCAAGCAAGAGAATCTCACTGATCTTAAAATAAGGGTCACCTGCATGTAAACAGTGAGAGCAGAGCAGAATACAGGAGGAGTGTTGAGCGTTTAATTTCAGTAGGTCTTGTCCTTCATATAAAACCTTCACTGAGTAAATTCATTACAGACAAGAGAGTACAGGCACCTTCATATCAGTTCTAGATTAATTTACATCACTTTGGCTTTTTATGAAGGGACAGACAAAAAAGATTGCAAGAACTTTTCTCAAAATTACAAAAAAAGCCCCATGAAACTATTTTAATAATTCAGCATAAAGAACATCAAACTTCAAGACAAACCTGTGCAGGATATGCATAGCCAGAGGCATAGAAAGTTTCCACAAACTGCTTTTCCTGTCCTTATTTATTTGCCAAAAAAAAAAAAAGAGTAAAACACAACAAATATGACTGTCCTGTTGGACTGCTGATGCACCAGCATGACTGTGCACATGAAGTCAAATATTGTGTCCCACTGCCACCTCCCTCAAGCACAAGAGGCAGCAAGAGGACAGTCCCTGCCCAGCAGGCAGAGGACAGAAGCCAGAGCTGACAGGACAAGAGGAGACAATGACCTACAGACAAAAATGTGCATGTATGTGGCAGAATTGAGGGTGGTGCCTTGGGTGAGCACTCTCCTTCATCAGTCAGTAGCAAATACACAAAGAAGGCCTCAGCTCAAAAAACCTCTCGCCCTACCTCCTGTGCTCCTCATATTTTCTCCATAAGCACACCTTCAGTACTTCCTCCTGCTCTGTTTGCATGTATTCCTCCTCCTCATGCTGAGTGCTGCACAAGCCCATCAGATGAATGAGACCTTTATAAAGCTCACAGGTGCTGTTGTGCCTTGCTGTTCATGTAAAAAACAGGGCAGTAAGCCAGGAAAGCCAAATGATTATATATACCTTTAACGGGTTTAGGAAGGATGGAAGGGTGTGGGAGAAGGGGAAGGAAGGAGGGATATAAGTTTAACACTACAGCATTGTTTTCATGGATAATTTTGTTGGGGAAAAAAACCCAAAACACTGATGTTTATGTGCAACAGAGCAAATGAAAACAAGGCAGGTTTCTGGATTTTTTCAGCATGTGATGAGCTAGGTGACAGTTGACACTATGCACACAATGAAAGAAATGCACAAAAGGATTAATCGCACAGGCAATTGCAAACCAGAGCTCCCACAGCTGGATGAGAGTAAAGACTAAATTGAGTTGTAGCAAAAATATGTTAAATCAATATTAACCACTGACAGCAGGAGCAAATCTTTATTTAGAGATCCTTTATTTAGACGGTTTACACAACCCTCCCCCCTCTCTCCCTCCACACCCCCTGATCCCATACAGACGCTGTTTCTGAAAGGTTTCTCAGTACAGTGAGGCATGGCTGGAAGTGCACCAGCAGATCCTACTAAGGAAGGGACTGGTGAGGCAGGATTCCTGCCCAGCTGGAAGTCACACCTCTGCTGTGTGCTGTGTGCACACCTCTCTGTGCTGCTGTGCCAGAGCTGTGAGAGCCAGCAAGGACATAGACATGGCACAAGGGACACCTTGGAGGGTCTGTGGTGGCCCACCAACTCAAGCACCAAACCTCCTCCTTTTCCCATCATGGTTCCAGACCATCTCTTCTGGGTACCTGCCCCAGACTGACAGGGCAAATGCCTGCGTTAATCATTCAGCACAGGGGCCCTCGTGGGAAACAAGCTACACAGAGCAGCAGCAGATGAGCAGGCATCAGTGAAACATCACAAAAATCTGTTTGCTCTAACAGCAGCCATTTAATGCTGGCATTGTCTTTTCAAAAACAGCCCGGGACAGGCATGAAGTTTAGATGAGTACTGTGTATCCTTCCTTGCAGTTCACATCATTTACATGGAGAGCAAACATGCATCAAACTCACTAGGAACTTGCCTGAGTCCTTATGATCCAGGGTAGGAAAGGTACAGACAAGCCAAGGCAGCTTTCAGACAGTGACAAGGCATTCACTGCTGCCACAACTTTCCCCTCACTCTGTAATCACTCTCTGCAGAGCAACTGAAATAAGGTTCCTGGAATTTATTATAGAGGACTCACTTTGTTGTCAATGTGCAGGAAGCACTGCAGCTACACTGGAGAGAAGAGATAGTTTCATGCTACCCCTTCTTCACACAAGTGCAATGTAGTGTTTAAGGGCTAGCACACTGCCAAGAAAGCCTGAATTTTGGGTCCACTCTTAGCTCTGATGTGGACTTGTGCAACAGTGGCAAATAATTTCTCTGTGTACAAGCTCTCCCATCCTTAGATGAGAAAAACCCCACTCTTGCAAGAATTCCTGGCTTGTCTATTGAGCTTTAAAAGTCTTAAAGCAAAAGGCACTGTATAAGAAGTACAATTCTATGCTAAAGCTCCTATAGAGTAACTTCTCTTCCCTAAAGGACGAGCACTTCTTTCTCAATCACCACACTCTCAAATCTAAACACTTTTCAGTATTCAATTTAATTTTTAGGATCAATAACTTGGAAATGTGGATGAAACTGGTCAAGCCTCTCCTATGGCTTACAAGGAATACCTTGTAAGCTCTTGACATTTGTCGTAAGTATCCATTTATCAAGTGTTATTAAAATATAATCTGGTTGGATGAGACAGACTGCAATCCAGAAACAAACCCAGGCAAAGCCTATGCAAAATTTAACCTAGATAGAATGTGCTTGTATTTGGACTTGCTACAAGGTGGGGTTTTTTTGACAGCAGGATTTTCTTGGAAGTGGAGAAGGAGGAAGCAGGGAAGGAGGTTAACAAAGGTATTTATAAACATGCTGGGTTGCCAGCTTCAACAGCTAAAATTCAGGACTATACTGCAACCAACAAGGCCAGATGACACACACCTGAGCTAATGGAAGGAGCTTTCCACATTGCTTCAGTGCCCCAGCTTTTGAAAGCAAAGACCTGTGGGGGCTGGATTGGCTTGGCAAAATAAAAGTATACTGGGAATCTGATTTAATTTTTGGGAAACAGAACTAAGTTAAAGATATCTCATTTCCCAGTGCTTATTAGCAAGCAGAATGCCCCACCAACCCCACCAGTTCCCTTCCAGGCTGTGATTCTAGGGAGGTGTCACTGAGGAATGTGCAAGGTACAGATGGATTGCTTCCATGTTTATTCTTTTATTAGGAATTTGTTTCAGTGAGCACCTCTATCATAACACAGTCTGATTTATGCACACCTTGCAGCAGGGAAGACAAATGAACCAAATTTTCCACAGAATGAGATGACCTCATGCTTTTAAAAGAAATTTTATTTTAAGAATTTTCGTAAGGGACAAGACTTTGCCCTTAACAGCAAGCTGCAACCCAGAACCTCTGTCAGTCCAGATGACTAACTGCATTACAATCTACTGACAATGTCTTATTTCAAAGCTCTTCATTTCAAGAACCACCTTTATGGTTTACATATTTCTTGGGAGCAAGCCAGTAACTCGGGGCACTGGCAATCCTCATTCCCGCAGGACCAAGGTCGCGATTGCACTTTGTTAGGATGTGGGATGGTAAAAGAACACAAAGCCTTTTCACTTGCCTTTATGTGAGCACCAAGGAGAGGCTTCTCCACTTGCTTCACAGCAACGGAATTTCAGAGGAGAAACAAATGAGGGAAGGGAACCTGTACAGTGCTGGTAGATCTGCCATTTTGTGGCAGGGTCTGAGAACTGCTTTGGGGAAAAGACCCCTGTAGCAAGTAGACTTCTTGCAGTTAGAGCCTGCAATGGAAAATCTAGATCAGCTCCACTGACAGAGGGAGGGAATGAATTCTTCCCCACACCCCTCAGCACTACGTGCAGAGATAAAGGTTTGCCCCTTGATGCTTAGCAGAAGTCTGACTTTCAAATCAAAACAATACTGTGTCATCTGGCTGTCTGGGCTACACTGTACATGTGGCGTCTGCTTGATCCTCTCAGGCTGGAGAAATGCTGGAGATAAAGTGTGTGCAAATAAAAATAGTTTAAAGAAGAATGCTGGTGATAATGCCCAGTTGTACCTTGTTGCTTCATGCCTCTAAACGTTCTTTAAGAGCTGCTCGTGCCTTACAGGGAAATGAGCAGTGCTTTGTGCTTATAAAAATAACTGACTCTCCAAACTTCCTCCTGCCTAATGCTATCAGAGGAGACACTGGCATATAAACAGGATTCAAGGGGCTTTTTGGATCAGTAGCAGACCCTGATACCAGAGACACCAATAGCCCTCATGCTTGCTTTGTCGCACAGGGACAGAAGCAAAGGGTCAAAATGGAAAAAAGAACTATCAGAATTATCTGTAGCCAAGAGGATTGTAAGAACTGAGGGCTCAGATTTCAGAGTGGGTATGTGACCCACAAAACCCTTAACCAGTCCAATTTCTATTTTAAATAGTGAAGAAGAATGCAGACTGGGTAAAGACACCTAGAAAGTGAAAAGAGGTGTGGTCAGGCATACCTTTCAAGAAAAGCAAGAGCAGTGTTGTATCATGTGCAAAATACTGCCCTACCTGTATAGCTACCAACACCATGAAGCAATAGAAAGAGGAAAAGACAAATTATTCAGCTCCATTAAGGGAAGAAAAATACTGAAGCAGTCTTTTCAAAGTCTCCAAACACCAAAATAATTCGTGTAGGTGTGCTGGCTTAGACTGGGATAGAATTTATTTTCTTCACAGTAGCTGGCACAGGGCTCTGTTGTGAATTTGGGATAGAAACAGTGTTGATAACTCAGGGATGTTTTGGTTATTGCTGAGCAGTGCTTGCACAGAGTCAAGGCCTTTTCTGCCCCTCACACCAGCATCAAGGAGGTTGGAGGTGCACAAGGATTTGGGAGGGGACACAGCCAGGACAGCTGAGCCCAAGTTACCCAAGGAACATTCCGTGCCATAGGGCGCCATGCTCAGTGTACAGAGCTGGGGGAAGGAGGAGCAAGGGGAGGATGTTGGGAGTGATGGTGCTTGTCTTCCCAAGCCGCTGCTGTATGTGCTGGGGCCATGCTGCCCTGGGGATGGCTGAACACTCACAGGCCAATGGGGAATGGTGAATTAATTCCCTGTTTTGCTTTGCTTGCATGCGTGGCTTTTGCTTACCTATTAAGCTGTCTTTATCCCAGCCCACGAGTTTTCTCACTTTTACTTTTCTGATTCTTACCCCGTCCCACCAGTGGGGGAAAAAGCAAGCGCCTGCTTGGGGCTTCGGTGCCAGCTGGGGTTAAACCACAACAGTGGGTCAACAGCAATAAAAAATAAATCTATGAGAATCACATGAGCCCCTCTGATGACGTGTCTTTCCAAAAATAACCGTGGGCACTTCTTTTGCCCCCGAACCCAAAAAGCTGAATAAGATTGTGTTACAGCTGCACAGTCACATTGCAAGATAATACAGGATGAGAGCCAGATTCTCACCTCACACAAATCAGCAGAGCACTGCTGGAGTCATTGCAGTTATTTTGAACAGTCCCAGTGGAGGATCTTGCCACACATTTCTGTGTGATATACACAGCTCACAAGCAGCGTGACCAGCTTTATTAAAGTTCATATTTTTCCAATTGCAAGTGTCTCACATGCTTCATTATTCAAATTTTATATAAAGAAACCATTAAGATCTCAAGGTGCCCTGGGGACCAATGACATTTTAAAGAAAAACTGTTTGAAACAAGGCAATGAGTATTAAAAGTTGGGATTTGTTGGTTTTTATCCTGCTTGTTCTAGTTGGGTCAGGAGAGCTAGCAGGTTAAGGAGAGGGTTACAAAAGGCCCACTGGAACTACCTCCTCTCTTTCTTCTTGGGCAGATCAGAATGAATCTGGTTTGTTTATTTTTTCCTGTTATAACATGGGTCAAAGTATCAAAAAAGACTGAGAATCACTGACCTCTTGCTTAAAATTTTTGGGCTCACACATATGACAAGACTGAGCAGAAAAGTTTAAGTTCAAATCAGCTTGAGCCTCTAGGGACACTTTGAAGTACTTTAGGGTAATTGAAATTCATAAGGACCCTTTTAATGCCTAAGCAAACTAACAAATGCTTTTGGAACAGTATAGCATCCTCTAAGGAAAAAGAGCTGTGTAGTAATAATCACCGAAATACCCAAATAGTCTAAAAAAATAGTCGGATAAAAAAATCCTATTAGAGCTGCTCTCTTCCTTCAGTAAAGGTAATTGCATTTTTTTTTCTTTTTTTTTTTCTTTCTAAAAACAGCAGCCACCATCTTCCTCCCAAAGAGAGTTAGTCTTCAAAGAGAAGTGCCATTCCCGGTAATTGGTGACAGACTGTCCCAGGGAAGTTAACCATTTAGGGCTGGACTGTGTTCTTGCTGCCCTGGTCCAGCCACTGGAGAACATTGAGGAATTTAACTCCTCAAGCAGAGCTCATGAACAACATGCTGTATCCTGGCTTTGGACAAAAATGTAGAAAAGGGTTGAATAAACAACTAGTTTGGAAGGTGAGCTCCTTCAGAGCTCTACTGCTGTGTGTTTTGTATATGCACATTTCTAGAAGCAACAGAGGGAACTCTGTTGTATCTCCAGAAAAGAAACAACGGAATATTTTTATGACCAAGTGACCCATAACATGTTACAATTAGGAACAACGCTTCCTCCTCAAAACAAACTCTTCATGTTGTCCAAAGTTACACACAGTTGCTAGAAAAAAATAGAATAACTGCTCACAAACTTGAAATTGCATTTCCTAAGAGAAAAGATTACTTTGGGCAGGGAAGTGAAATTAGAGTATGTGATGCAACCACAGGAACATTATTTTACATCCTTAATTCTGTGTAATTTCAGAAGGGATCTACTGACCTGCCAGCATGTGGTCAGGAAGGCAAATTCCCTCTCCTATTATGTGCAGGGAGAAAGAATAGAGGCTTGGGTTTTTCCATTTTCTACAGCAGTGTTAATTCATTTAGGATGAGGCAAGGAAGTTATACATCACACGCTGTTCCTGGGAAATCAGCATGACATTTTCTCACTGCCTCTCTTGCTTAATCCAGCATTTACCCAAATTGGATGGATGTCAGGACAGCAGGCAGAGCCTTATCCAGAACATTGGCCAGCAGCTATTGGCTGATAGTGAACACAACAGCAGCAGCAGTCCTCTGCTCCAGACCATAGGATCTGCAGAGCAGGAAAGTCTCTCTGCTTCATGCCTCACACAACCAGACACAGGGGCCTGACAGGATCGTTGTTACTTCCAGGAGGGACTGGAGACCCACTCTGGGACTAGTCCTGTCAGCAGGAGTTCTGACCCAGCCACCTGGCACAGGGGACCTCGAAGAGGAGGGAAATAGAGCAAACAGACTGCCTGTGACTAGGTCATTGCAAAGTGGTATCTAGGGGGTGAATGATCCCCTGGGAGGGGAGTCCAGTTGGGGTTTGGGAAGAGCGCATTACAGAGCAGAATCTTGAAGTGTGAGTGAAACAAACACAGCAGTTTAGCTAATTTTCTCCCCAGGGCTTCCACTCCTTCACCTGAAGGTGAAAGCAAAAGGGGTTGGAAATAATGGTCTGGATCAGATTCCCATTTAAAATGGCCTCTAGAGAAGTACAAGTGTTTCACATCAATGACCAAAGCAGCTGCGGAACTAATTGCAACACTTTGCCCAACAATTCAACAACTACAGTAAAGACCCTATATCCATATGCCATTAATAAAAGTCAAAAAGAGTGTACAATTAGTACTCAAAAGTGTTAATAACTGGAGTGGGGGAATTATCATTTTTGCTGGAGACAGGCTCCTGGTAAATTCAAGGGGTGGCTCATAACCAGTTAAATTGTCTGGATAAGGATCTCTGCTTTGGCCAAAGACACTGGCTAAATCAGTGGAAGGACTTCTAAGTGGGCTGGATTTTGTACTTGTACAGTAGCAGTCCCCTCTGTACACAAGCTGCTCAAAGCAGGGAGCACAAACTCTGCCAGATGTCCCATCCATCCCATGGCCTTGCATGGAGCAGCAATGGCATGTACTCAGAACAGTTATGCAACTCACACACAGGATCAGTGCTGGAATTATGCCCAGATTCCGCCCTGGTCATTCATAAATATGGACAGAGCACAAGTCTTTGGTTATAAACACTCTTACATACAGTTATGCAAGTGAGTGAATAATTCAGGCTTTCTTCCCAGATACAGCTTTATATTGAGCTATGTAAGAAGAACACAGCTCTGCTCTGGCACAGTCTGACATCTCTGTACATCAGCCCTTTTCTCCAGCACAGCTTGTAAACTGGGGAGGAACAAAGTGTGCAGAAAAGCCTACAGAAATGTGACCCGTCACGGCATCACCCTCTCCCTCCTGAGCATCCCTCTCTCTCCTGCCTGGCTCCCACTGTGTGTTTACCTTTTGCCTAACACCAGGATCCCAAGAAAAGAGAATTATACCAACAGCCTGCTGGGCTGACACATGCCCACAGCTGGCAGTGTTATGCCAGCAAGACTGTGGCATTTTGAACTCCAGGGAGGGTTTCAGCAGAAGCGTGCCCATAGCCAAGTACAGCTGTACGGGCTGCAAAAATGCAGCCCAGAGAGAGAGGAGATCATTGAGGGAAAGTGAACTCCAATCCCACAGACTCCACCACAACTCATCGAATCCATTTCAATATCACATATGCACTTCACAGGGTTGCTATAAGAACCAGATAGCTGAAAGTTAGAGGAGTTTAAATTTAACAAAGTGTTTCCATCTTTAGTAGAGCAGAAAATACTACCAGCATTCCCCACAGTTACCCAACACCCTCTACCAAAACACCATTTTCTCAGTCAGGCACCTCAGCATTGACTGACTTCCTTCCTTCCTTGATTCTCCCAATTTTCCCTTGACTGCACCATCTTTGAAATCCATTTCCTTGACTCATACTGTGTCATGACACCATGTGTCACAGACAGAGAGCTCCATGAAAGCTCCCTGTGAGTGCAGTGAGAAGTCCCCTGGCAGCCCAGCCTCACCCTGCCCTGCCCCAGGACCCAGCTCCAATTTCCTGCCCTGCAGCCATTAAATGGTGCTGGCTGATTTAACACCTCAAGAGTCACATGTGAAAATGCTCTGGCCATACCTTTCCTGCTGTATGTGTGTGTATTCAATTTGCATACAAGCAATAAAGCAAGTAAACACAAAGCACTCATTACTTTTCAAGGTGACTTTACTCAGCATTTTAAAAATTTCCTTGGAAAAGTACACTATTATCTACATGCATCCTACCAGAAAAACAGACAGCAGCTTTTTGCAGGTTCAGTTATTTGATCCCTGCAGCAACACACTCCTGACACAGTTTTATAGCACTCTGTGGAGTTTTCTAGCAATACTTCTTCCACCTCTCTAACAGACAGTGGAAGTGGAGCATGCCTCTTGTATGGGTGTAAGCATGTTTCCAGACTTTACAGCCAGCCCACAGCTGCATAACATTAAACACAAAAGTAAATTATCATTCCCTATTGCATTATATGAAAGGGCAGAATACAGCTAACTGCCTAAGCCTCTACATAATTCTTTTAACCTAGAAGAGAGAAAGTGCATGCTTTGAAAGCTATTTTTCTTTGAAATGTTCAACTAGGCCTGCTGCTCTAGGTGAGTATTTCATATAGATAGTGCTAAGCAGAAGAAATAATTCCTTCCAAACTTCTTCATAATACAAATTCTGACATAAAACCACATTAGAAGTCAGCCTGACAAGAGCTCAGACAGGTACTTTACAAATGCTCAACTGATTCCTCAGATATTCACAATAAAATAAAAAATTTTACTTGTTGCCTTGCTATGAATTTGGACTATGTTTGGCAGTTTTGCTTTGGTGTTGTCCTATGTTTAGCAAATGTTTAGCAATTTGGTTTGGTGCTTGATAGGTAACCACAGCAAGAAACAAACAAACACAAGGAAAAAAAACCCCAGAGCATTTAAATTATCTAATTTTACCATAAAACACCTACACACTCATGAAAAAAATAAGAAGCTCCCACCTTAAAGTAATTTATTTTTCTGCAGCTAAGGACCATTTTGTGGCCAGAGAAAAATGTTCCCAAAAGTGCTTCTTCCAGAGCTTTGTGCACACTGTAAAAACCTGCCAGTGCCTGCAGAGACTGTTCTCCTGATCACTTTTTATGCCTGCACTGTGCAAATGCTACATAGGAAGTGGGTGAGAGTATTTTTTAAAAACAAATAGAAAAATCATAAAAAGGAGGTACTTCAAGTACTTCAGTTTGGATGAAAGTTTGTCTGTCTTCCTCAAAGAACCGTTTCTCTACTAAACACAAAACATACTTTAATGACCTGTAACTTGTTGCTTACTGTACACATGAAAGAGAGTATGATCTAACCTTCACTTCAATGTATTTAAGATTATTGGGCCAGAAACCATCTTTTCATCTTTAGTTTAGCACTCAGTATTGTGGGGCCAGGTTTGCTTATCCCAAAGACAGTCTCCATGGAAGTGTTTGTTTATGGGGAGAGAAAGCCCCATGGGATTATTTTTGCTTTATTTTATAGGGAGTTGTGATGCCTCTCTGGATGCACCTTATGTTTCTAATGCCAGTTCACATGTCTAATCAGCTTTAAACCTCCCTAGAATACACTCTCAGATCGCGTTGAGAGGGACGCAACACTGGCACTCCACACTGTCTTCCTCTTTATTTTTAAATGCTTCTACTCTGATGCCTGTGGGGAATGGAGACAAGCCAGCATGCCTGCAGAGACAGTGTTGTGGGCTCCCAGCTCCTGCCAAGCTCTGCAGCAGCCTGGATTTTTTGCCTGGCTCCAACTGAGCTCTCACTACTCACCCTCTCTGAGCACTGCCTGCTACTGCTGAGTTCACAAAGATCCCCAAATGAAGAGTTAAAAGCTGCACAGGAAAGTTGGAGCAAGACTGCAAAAGCATTTTGATAAGCTTGTGTGCAAGTAAAAAGGCAACAGTACACAATAGCCAGGAGCCCACGTGCTCTGCCCTGGGCTAGACATAAATTCTCCATCCCTCTCCTCTGCTGTAAGTGATTCCAGGTCACATCCATACATCATGGAGCTTTACTGTTGTGCTCACGGTATTTAAACTTGGGGCAGGAAGCAGCTGGGCTCCAGTGTATGATCTCATGTGGATCTGGGCACATATTTCCATGGGACCATGGGACAGCTTTAGCAGGCTTAATTTCTGCTCCATACCTATTTTTCTGCTGGGGAAGGAAATGCAATGTGGACTCTGGCACAGACAGTGGAGAGCTGACGGCAGAGTATCGCCAGAGAGAACCACTGTGTTACAGAGATGTTGAAAACCAAACAGCTACCCAAAATTGAGAGAAATATAAATTTTAACCAAAACAATAGCAAAGCACAGGTTCATCCCTGAGCAGAGCCAGACCACAGGCAGTTTTACACAGAAGTGGAACCTGGGGCAGACCCAGGCCCCACACTGGAGGCTTTGCTCTGTTTGCTTGACACCAGTAACATGGGCTGCATTGCACAGAGAGGTACAGAGAAAAGCAGGCATTGAGGAACTGGCACTGAGCATGGGAATGGGGCATCCCTCAGTCTCTGCATGCAGAGCCTGGGAGCCAGAGGGTCCTCTGCCAGTGCACACCACGAGTCACAGCAACCTGAAGTCACCTATCTATCAGAAGAGACTTTGATCCCCAGAATATGCTGAGTTGGAAGGGATCCACAAGGATCATGGCAGTCCAGCTCCTGGCCCTGCACAGGACCATCCCCAAGAGTCACACCATGTGCCTGAGAGTATTGTCCAAATGCTTCTTGAACTCTGTCAGGCTCGGTGCTGTGACCACTTCCCATTCCACTGCCCAGCCAGTGGGAAATACTCATTTTTATAAGCTGACACCAGAATAATTAACAGAAGTGTCACGAGAAGTTCCCCTAATGCCTACACGCACACTAACATGCAATACCCAGTAAAAGCAGCTGTGTTTTCACATAGTTAGATCAAAGAGCCTGTGGATCAAGAAGGTCATGGTTTGGTTACAGTGTCTAAACAACTAAATCAGTGGGTACCATTGGGCCTGTCACCTGATCTCATTACTCTGATCTCACCAGCTTTGGAATTTAGTGACCTTCCCAGATCAATATTTCAGAAATGACTGAAGTTTTAGAGTATGCAGAGATTCTCTCAGAGTTGGCTAAATAATTATATCAAAAGCCCAGGAAAGGGGAATACTTGTCCCCCCTTTCCTGTTAGCATACATTTTTCAATTGCTCTGGAATACAGCACACACACAGAGGGAGTAAGGATTTTCCTTTGCAATTTGAATCAGAGTATTTTTTTCATTAGAACATTTTTGAGATTTTTTTCTTTAATCAGATTGGTATTACAGGCTCCCTCACATTTTTTTACCTCATGTTTTCCAGGACTGTGTAAAGATATATAGGAAACTTTACTCTCCAGGTTTTTTTTCTCATTTTCCCCTCTGTAAACAGAAAGTCAGGCTCCTTGGCCGTCAACATCTAATCACGTGCAATTGTATTTCCTTTTGCCAACTTTCATTGTAATATCATGCAAGCAAGGAGGAGGAAGCCAAGATCAGTTCATAGCCAACATACTGATACTACATTGTTTTCTATGCACCTGACACGTTTGCCTGGTTCCAGCTCACCAAAAAGCCTGCACTGGCCACACGAATTAAATTAACTTCAGTTTCAATCTCCAAGTTTTGGGTTTCTTTTTTTGTTTATAATTTTGTTTTACACAGTAAAAAATAACCTACTTTTGAAAACTTGGCTAAGGCTTCTTCCTTAAAGTTTTATTAGTTCTGCTCCACAAGAATAAACCTGGCAACACAATCTCAAAGCTTTATCATGAATCCCTCATTATTTGGACTTTTCTGAAAGCATAAATATTAAAATTGCATGATTGCATACGGAAGTGAAGTTTGGGCACAGATAAAGAGCCCCAACCAGAGTTTATTTCTAGGCTTGTCATTGCTTGGTAGAACCAAAATCAATCTCAAAGTCCTGAAACCTGAGAGCAAGTAAAGACATGTTTATGGCTGAATAGCAAAAGTGGGAGTCACCAGGGTTAGGGTTACCCCCACTCCTTGCCAAAGGGGGAAAAAAAAATTCTGCAGAAAGATTGCACAATATTTTGGAGTTTGAATAATTAATCTAAGCATTCAAAACCCTGCAGTTGTTCATTCTGCCGATGGCAATGGCGTGCAAGCTTGAGAGGCTTTCCTTGCCACCTGGAAAGATAACACCCACCCCCAGCAGCACTGCACCACAAACTGCCATCCCTCTGAGATGGCCAGATGGCTGTCTCAGCAAAGAGACAGGTCTTGAAAAGCAAGGACTTGCGCCAGTGGAAAGTCTCCTGTTCTCCAAGAGACACATTTCCTGCCAGAGCTGCGAAAGATTCCCCCAACACTTCTGTTCCCAGCATTCACACACTGAACAGTAGGGATGATGATTATTTAGGAGGTTTGGCTGTTACCAGAGCATTCTGTGGAAGAGCAGTGACATTTCTACTGCTAACTAAGCTTCCCAAGCCTACCTACAATGCTGGGATATACAAGCCCTGAAACTGATTGAATGCAGTTAATCCTGCTGGGACTGCCGCACTGCCTTGTCTTCTCCAAGTTAAAGTGTATAAAGTGAATTTATTCTGCTCTGTATTTCAGAGTTCACACTTCAATTTAGAGCAACTCCATGGAGTTCAGTGGTGCTGCTCTTGCTTTACAGCAAGGTAATAAAGATCATAATCAAGCCTTCTATACTGCTAAGGTATTTCTTACTCGATCATGTTGGGAAAGGTATATTCCTCTCATCATAAAGGCATGCACAGCTAGATACCACGTTGTGTAGAGATTATTTCTCCTGATGTGGCTGGCTCTGACTTTAACTGGGGCATTTGAGCACCCTTACAGACTAAGCATAAGCAAAAAAATGTTCTTCAGAGACAAAAAACTAATTTAAAAGAATCCATTTAACTTGTATTTGACAGCTAGAAGAATGCTGGTTGCTTGCTTGCTTTTAGATAGTGAGGTTAATGACCCTTCAAAAACAACTCCAAAATATGCGGTGGTGACATTCCATGAATAGTGAGGGCTGAGAGTTCCCCTTTAATTTCTTTTTTGGTAGTCAACAGTAAAGGAAATTATGGTTTCAGTAATTTATCTCTCTCTTCTCATACATGCATATCCAAGTGCCAAACTTGATATACTAAAGCAAAGCTAGAGCTGTACCCATATTCACCTGTGCCACTGCTGAACTCCCTGTTCTACCCAGGGATTCCTCACACAAAACAATAATATCTTGGTGGTTAAAAAAAAAAAACAACAAAACATGTGCTTGCATATCCAAGTTTATGAACTCAGAATTAGTCTGTAAATAATGTGTAAAAGTTGGAGGTAAAGGAAATGAAGCTATAAATGAACTACTGAAAAGATACATTGTTCATGTCACTGCTCCTTGTAATATTAAAAGAAAAAAAAGAATGGGTGCACACTTGTTAGAAACATGTCTATTAAGAGACACATTTACAAGAATCAGTGTTTTACACAACTTTCTTCGGCCAAATTTCAATTTCAGCTTATATGATCCTTCATCAGGATAAAACTTTGACCAATGTTCTAAACCAAATGTTTTCACCTTACTCTGAAACACAGTCAAGATTAAACATATAATAAATTCAGGAGCTGAAGAAACAATGAGACCAAAACCATGATGTATCATCTGGGGCTTCAGCTGAGGACAATCCCAAAATTTGTTTTTTGCTTCTGCATATAGATTAACTCATTGCTAAATGAATGACCCTAATTAATGGGTTTCCACTTTGAATTTTTTTAGATACAGCATGCACAAAAATATTTTAAGGGGGGGAGAGAGAGGGAGGGAGGGAATGGGGGAAGGAGAGGGAGGAAAGGGGAGGGGGAAAGAGAGAGAAAGAGAGAGAGAGAGAAAGAGAGAGATGCTCATATGAAATGTAAACAACAGCCAGCTAGTAACTGAAAGAAATAATTGTTTCCCATTATCTCTGACAGGCAAAGCCTAGATTTAAAGTGAAATTGCAAAAACAAAAATTATGCAAGACGTGGTCTCCATCTAAGCAAAAGAAGTCTGTTTCTCTGAATGCTGCAGTTTCAGAGTTGAGTGCACTCATCTTGGGACAAGCTGCTAGCCAAATTGGACCACATGTATTCCCACTAATTTTTTAACACTGCTAAAAATGCATTTCATTTTCACACAGCTGGTAGCCAAAGCTATGTCTGAGTAGACATTGTCCGTGCAATGCACACATTTAAAGTATATTAGTCAATTTGAAAACTGCACTGCTCAGTGAGATAATACCCTGTAGTTCCAACAGAATAAGGTTTCATAAGCAGTTCAAGGAGAGGAAGGCTAGTGGGATACTAATTTAAATTAAATAAAGGCTGTGAAAATAATTAATTACATCACGTCCTACCAAAATCTCCTAATAAAAACAGAACAGTCAGAACATGTCTCAAGCAAAGTGGCCAGCAGATACTCCAGGGAAGGATCTGGCCCCAGGACTGTGGCCTGGCTGGCCAGTAGGAAAGTGCTCTGGGCATGCTGGGAGCTGTGCAAGAGGACAGGCAGGCATGATCAGGCTTGGCAAGATTAGGTCAAGTGAAACATCGCATAAACATGCTTGCAGAAATCACATCACTGACAACCTCCATCAATGTATCAGCAGGCTGAGCATTCAGAGTTTTGCCATCCTTGTGCAGATCCTCAGCTGAATAAATAGGCATGACCTGCTGAGCTGTGGGCCTGTGGCTCCAGCAGCGCCTGTGCTACCTGCAGCCACTCAAGTGAGATAATATACTTACGTGGAGGGAATACAGCTGGCACCTACCTCAGATCCTGACCAGATCAGCAGTGCAGGAGGTGTCTCCACAAGGAAGGAAAAGAGCCACTACCACCATCAGAGGGTTAACTTAGATGGGTGGAAGCCATGGCCTTGTCTCTGCAGTTGGAAGCACTGAGCTCTGCACTTGGGCTGTTTAAAAGAACTCCTGCTCAAGCAGAGACTGAAAGTTCTCCCAAGCTAGTAGTGAACTGGAGTTCTTCCCGTTCCATAGTTTTAAAATCTTGTACAAATAAAAATAGTAAAACAAGCAGTGGTCTTGGCCCACCATTTAGCACCTGGTTGCACTTCAGCTCAGTTCCAAGCAGAAACTGCCAGAGCCTAAGGGTCAAGATAGAGCATTGGGAAAGCTGTGATTGATTAAATGTTTAATTGGGTTATCATAGATCTTTTGATATTCAGCCCCCCAAAATTCTGCAGTACTCCAGAGCTGCTCTCCAGATTCAGTGTGACAGGACTCAGTGGTGTGCAGCTGTCAATAAGTACATACACTTCATGCTTTCTTGCTTTGCCTAAAGTACAAATCATAAATAGTTGTATGTGACAAATTCCCCGGTATTGAACCTTCACGGCTGCCAAGCAGCATGCTGCAGAACAGAACAAGGAGGGCTATAATTTTCTTTTCTTCGTTTTGTTATTTGACCTTCAATTTTTCAGTTGTCCTTGGATCAGTCTGGAACTAAATATAGTCTTTTCAGCATTATTTATATGTTTAACCCAAAGTTCCCCACATGTGTCAAGGGACTATCACAACACTCTTCTAAATTGTTTTAACAGCTTATTTTAAATTGAAAAACGTCATTTTTGAAAAACCATTGTCAATTAATTATGATTCCACAAACTCCTACCAGCTCTCTTGTGTTTTGTAACAATTTGCTCACAGCCTACAAGACAAAGCCTCCAACTTGCTCAGAGAAAGCTCTTGAAACTGCCCAGCCCTTGAAAATGCTGACTGATCTTTAAATTAACACAATGATAATGATTTTGGCCACCAGCTATTTACAAATGCAATGCCATTTAAAATTAAAACCCCCATAGATGGATCAGCTGCCTCCTTGGGGATCAGCAGTCACAGGGGTTGAAACATCCCTTAGTTTGTGGCAATACAATTCATTATTTAGAATTGGAACCAAAACCCACCACATTCGAAGGAAGTCATTAGTGTTTGGTTACATACAGTAATTCCTCCTGAACTGAGCAATATATTTTTCAGTCAAAAGGTCTTTCCCAAGCAAGGAAAAGACAAAACAGTCACTGTAATGATCCTCTGTGAAACCTTGAGAAAGGACATTTTCTGCCTCGGGGGGGTGGTTCTCTGGTGTCTGTTATCAGCTACAGAGCTAACCAAAACAACAAAGAGCTGGGTGGGGGGACAGGTACAGGGGCACACATGGACACACAGTTTCTATCACGTAAGAGAAATTTCCCCTATATCATCACATTCTGCAAACAGCATCAATTTTCTTTTGTTTACATAACCAGTGTGAGCAACTTCAGAGAAGGATTTATGGTGCAGCTTGGGTTTCTGTGTGGGTTGCTCTTTTACTGTATCAATATTATGTTTAACAACATTTTTCAGTTAGAAAAATGTCCATGTGAAAGTTGAAAGGTGGGAGAATTATGTTCTCAGGTAAGAAAGAAAAAAACCCACAATACGGTTTTATCACTGGTCTAAGCAATGCAAGCCAAATTCAGCCTATGAATTTAAAGGGCTTGCACTAGTAAATCAGCTTAGAGCTGTTATTTAAGAGTTCAGAATTCCTTGGATAATTAATGAGACAGGCTGTCCATGTAAACTTTACCAAAATGGTTTTATATCTTACAGTCAGCTCTATAACTCGACCCTAAATAGTGTCACCCAGAAAAACAATCAGACACTGCTTCCGAAAATTGCAACAAGATTTCCTGTTGTTAACCACCTCCTTTAAATCCAGATTTTCAAAAGAACTAAGCACCTAAAATATTTCACTTCTGTGGGAAGAAAAAAAAAAAAATGTCAGCTATGTTACAACACAGCTTTCATTTCCTTAAAGCTCCGAGATCAAGCTCCATAGATACGGCAAGCCTAAATTCTCAGACGTAAGCAAATCATCTTGGGAAACACTTTCACAAATAAAAGTTTTTTTAAAAAAAAAATTATTCATATGCACTTGTCAGTCAGGAAAATTTCTACTGAACTTTTTTTTTGCTGCTCCCTAACTTTACCAGGGCAGTTGAGCAAAGTAAACAGAACTCAGTTCTCACACGAGTTTGAGACCCTGTTTTAATGATTCAGCAAACTCAGGTTTTGGGCAAGAAGCCTCTGATCAAAACCATCTCAGCCACACCACACAAATAATTGATTTGGTAGAGAAAAGTTCTTTTAACTGAAATTTGTTAATATGGAAAAGTGAACTTCAAACCAGGTACAGCTTTTGTTCTCCCAGTAGCATAGCAGAAATGGTATCAATTACTTTTCTTGCACCCCAGCTGAATAAATCAAAATTGTCTCATGTGCCCAGCCCTGTCCCAATGAGCTCTGCCTCAGAGAATGATCTGGTGCTGATGAGTGTGAGCCCACAGCCTGGTGCTGCAGTGACAGATCCTGGAGGGCTGGGGAGAGACTGCAGTTTTTCAAGAACACAGAACAACACATCAACACCAGAATGAAGATATACAAGGCAAAACCGAGGCAGTGCCATAAAATACACTCAGGGTCAATAGCTAACGTCTCTGTTATAAAAATTCTATTGGTTTTACCCAAGGTTATTTCCTTAGCTGCCAGGAGTCATTTGGCTAGAGATGGGATAAGGGGGATGCTCTGGGCACTGAACATGATCTCTCCAATGATCAGATCAGTTACATTTGGCTGCTTATTTAGAAGCTGTTTGTTCTGAATCACTTTCTATGTGTTAATATATAAGTGCAAATGTATACATACATGGACACTTGCAAGGTGTTTGCATGAAAGCTCTCAGGAGCTTTTTGGATTTGAAACCACAATATTTTCCTTCAGTTCTAAACCCTGCTTTATCAAGACAACCAAAAGTAATGTTGCCAAATTTTACTGCCCTCCTGTCCCCCGGCTAGCTCCAAGTTCTTTCATGTCTCAGAGGCTACTCTTTATGGCAAAAAGACAGCCCATTAACCTAGCAATGTTCAAACTTTTATCACCTTTCCCTGCCCCTGCAAGGATAGATACTACTCCCCCAGGCTTCAGCCTAGGAACATCTGGCTTGGCCACCCTCCTCCTGTACAGAAGCACGTCTCAGGAGAGGGAGTTGAGCAGAAAGGTTCTGCTGAGATAAAATATACCTGCAGCTGCACCTCTGCCAAGGGCTGACCTGCAACTATCCCCAAGCTTCTGGATGTCTTGCCATCCACTTTACCTACCAGCTCTTCATCCAGATAACCCTCTGCTCTTTCCCTTGCATGATCTCCTTCCATGGCACTTCAGGGTCTCAACCCCACGCCCCCTGCAACTTTTGGTCACCCACCTCAGCCTCTGAGCTGTTCACCATGGCCAAACCAAAGCAGGAAAGCAAGAGGTGCCATCAGCCAAGGGCTCACAATAGGCTGAAGGGGCCAATTCCTATTGTCTTCTACCAATCTCATGCCTGCAACAAGCTTTGTGCCCAGCCACAAAGCAGCTGCAGCACTGGAGAGGATCTCCTCACTGACGCAGGGACACATGCAAGCACACACAGGGCAGCAAACTCTGAATGAGATTTTTTTTTTTTTTTGTGGTATTCTCATCTCTGCCATGTTTATGAGGCACTCAGCCTCCCTCAGATTATTTCTGTCCCTCATCCTCCCACAGACAATAGTCCAAATCCATTCAGAGGGAAGATGCAATGGCTGTGACTGCAGAGTTCCTCCAGCATATCCTCTAGCATTGCTAAATTACATACTATTTAACAACCAAGCATCTCAATTTTATTAGTAATCTTATAGCATTGTAAAAGAAAAAAAAAAGGGGGGGGGGATTTGGTGGTTTTTGTTTATTTTTTTTTTATGATGAAGCTGCCACTGTCTGGAGGAAACTTGTGCTTTGCACACACAGAAAGGCACACACGTATTTCATATGGTGCAGTGCAAGCTGCATGGAATAGAAAGCAGCTGGAGGAAAATGGCTATAGAGAAATGGTTCTCCTGGGCATCATCTGTTGATTTGTTTTGTTTATAGAAGGAATGAGATTTTTATCTCTGCTCAAAATATAAAATGCTTCCATGGCACTGAGCTCACTGCTTGGCTATGCTTTCACTCAGGAACATAAATAAAAAGGGGGAGAAGGAGGGAAAAAAAAGGTTTTACTGCCCAGAATCCCTAGCAATGTCAAAAATCAAATAGAAAATGTCCACCAGTGACACAGTTAAAGCCTGAAAGAGGAACTAAGCCACCAAACTACCACGGAAATAAAGGCCTTCTTACCATGCTTGTTAACAGTAAGATTCTCCTAAAGCCAGGAGGCAGGTTAGGGATAAACTACCCAACTATTCTCAAATCCCAGACTGAGTCCTGGCAGGATGAACATACTTAGAGTGTAAATACACCTTACAGTGCTTATGAGATTCATGGCCTGGGAAGGCAGAGGTTCCTACAGCCCTTCCACCATCTCGTGCCCACTGTTAAAATTCCAAGCTCGCTCTGCAGCCTTGCTAGGGGAGATTCCTCTGTGCCTGACACCCAGGATCTGAGGGCCTCTTTCAGTTAATACCAGACAACCTCTCTGTGTCCTAGGAGAACACCAGATGGCTGCTTTTCCACTTAAATTGAGAGCACTTCCATTCATATTAAACAGAAATTACAACTCAGGAACAAAAATATATTGTGAAACCACTGAATACTTAACTACTGCTAAAAATTTAAATTTTTTAAAATTTTAAAACACAACTACCAAGAGACACAACTACCGAGAGACACAACTGCAGAATCTGTGAGAAATTACCTGCGGTCTAAAACTTTCTAGCAGACAAACAAATTTTAAACTACTACTCTTCTGAAACAGGAAAGGCCCAAGGTTTGTTGCCATATCTAGGAATAGGTCTAGTAAAACAGAGGATTCTTTATCTTTGTACCACCAGTTCCTGCCTCTGAAGAGGGGATTTAGTGAGCAAGCCAGATACATAGAAGTGGAAGCTGCTGAATATTACTCCAGAACAACCCTGTTTCACGAGCTACAAGAGGGGATCCAAAGCCTTTCTGGGACCACCAAGAGGTGTTTGCTCTTCCTGAAGCTGTTGGCCAGAGCTCTGACCTGAATGGCTGCTGAGCAGCTCAGCCAACAGACTCAGACTCCCATACTAAGTACAGTCCTTCACAGCATTCAGAGACATTAATCAGTGCAGTACAATAGTGTTACACTCACTGAAATCTATCCTAACATTCTCAGTTTTGCTACTATGAAGCTTAGACTGAGAACTCTGTTGGGAGAGATTGCTTCATCTCAAGCCACGATGAGCATTTCAGAAAACCTTAAAACAGAGAACAAGCAGATCACATCGATATTTTAAAGATGGAAGAGGGCCCTTGCAGTTTTTGACCACCATCACTGTCTGTCATGCTAGCATGCAACCCACTGAAGATCCTTTAGCTGCTCCTTCCTCTCCCAGGATGGCTTTATTTCATGTCTTTCCCACATTTCAAACCACATGCCTCGACGACCTCTTCAATTGTTATAGCTCTACTGAGAGGGTGTTTACATAAAAGCTCTTTGGAGCTTTTTGGATGAGAAACCACAAACATGCAGGCACAGATTACATCAGATTTATTGCCACCAAGCAAAGTAAAACAATACCGAGGGTTACCGGTTCAGAACTCTGCCAAGAGTTCTCATCCAAGAGCATTCATTCAGCAGGAGCTTGTGATCATACAATTACCAATTACTCATCTCCTCTAAAGTCTACTGCCTTTTCATCCTTCCCATGCCCCTCAACTCATAAAGAGCATCACAAGGTTTTTTGTGGCTGAAAAGAACTATTCTTTCCAAGGAAGCAGACTTTGCTTTGTCCATGTAAGCAAGCACACAGACACTGCCCCATTTCCTACTCCCAACACACATCTCAGTTCAGCTCCTTTCTTCCAGCCTCAGTTTGCCCAAACATACTTGACCTCAGTCTTTAACAACCATCTGCAAATTCATTTGGAGTCATATCTTGCTGTTCCCAGTCATTCTTTCCAGTCTTTTCCCACTCATTGCTGGGCATCCAGCTTCTTTTCCTACCTAAAAAAATAATATTACAAGTTTTGCCCTTTTCCTTGTTTGCTGCTTCCTTACTCCCCCAACAACTTCACAGGTTCTGCAGAACCACAAAAGCAGCACCTAGCCAGGAAAGAAACTACCAAAGGAATGGATATGAAGAATCTCCCTCATGCTAGATGATCCCTTCATTAAAACTCTTGTATTCTTATTGACCTGCACATCACTCCAATCATAGATAACACACGTCAAATAAACAAGTAAAGCTTAAAAGAAATTGCCACCAATGTCAAGCAATGTCAAGCAATGTCACCAATGTCAAGCAATGACATATAAAGCAAGGGAAGAAAGAGGTAGACATGGAACATCATTTTCTCAAGCTCCTCTGCTATTCCTGGGAAAGTGAAACAAATGCATATCCAAACCCAAACCAGAAAATTTTTTGAGCTCTTTCAGTTGCTTCACAGCAGTTAGCACATACTGAGCTTATGGTACAGTAAACTTTATTTTCAATAGGGAAAAAATAAAATAAGAGAACTAGGGAGATAAGAGAGAAAAATCCATGTAAAGATTTTGGGTGTGTTTCAAGGGGAACGAATAAAAAACAATCTCTCAATAATATGTCAATATTTTAAAACATTTTTAGACAGCTCCATTAAATACTATATAAAACTCCCCTACAGAAGAGCAAGGCATGGCAATCAAAGGCATAAATTACCTGTGAGCCAGCAGTGAGGACAAAACAAACATTGGTGTGGATGAAATCTAATGCAAAGACACAAAGGTGTGAAGAAGAATATGGGCAATTTTTTTTAAATGATGGGAGCAATATTAAAGGAAAAAATAGAACATAGATCTATATTTTAGCACTCTGAAGAGTTCTAACCTGTCAAAACTACAAACTGTTTTAACTTTTCATTTAAGATGGAGCACAGGCAGCCTGGCAGGACACTTTGTGTGCTATCTGAAAGTGAAGTGACAAAAATCCACATACCTTGGAGCACAAGAGGAACAGCCAGTCCCCCCAGTGCAGGGCAGCCACAGGGAACTGCAGTATGCACCCCTGGGGTTCAGGGAAAAGCAGGGCTCATGGTAGTGTTTGAAGACTTTGCAGCAGACCTGAGAGCCCCTCTGAGCCTGGCAATTAAATGCACAGACAAAGCAAGAGACAGCCCTGGTGCAATGGATGGAGTGCTGCCCTGCTTGCAGAGCCTTCTCCCTGAGGAAGTTGTTCACATTGCTTTCTCCCAGCATCTAATTTCAATTCCATTTAAGGCACCAACAGCAGGGTATTAAGTTCCTTGTGTTCCTAATACTGTCAGTAGATGGAGGCAGGAGCTCCTAGAAGATGATTTGGAGTACCCAAAATCAGTTTGAGAGGGCCCCAAATATCCCCAACTTAAACAAAGCTACCTGCCCTAAGGCAAAGACCAGATCAAAAGCTAGAACCAAACTGCAGGTCCAGAAGAGCTGAGTGAAGCTCCAGAGCAGGCTCCCAGGCAGAAGGTGCCTGATGGAGAAGCCAGAGTCCTTCCCTCCCTTGCTGCTCTCTCCTGCTGGTGCAGCCCAGCTGGGAGCAGACCCAGGCCATTCCAAGCCCCACAGGAGGTGGAAGCAGAAATTGGATTGTTCAGGGGTTGAGTCCAGCTCCTGCTTGCTCTTGAGCTATTTGTGTGCATTATCCAGCTTTGCAGCTCACTGCACTGGACATGGATCTGGAGACCATAGGAGAGCACAGATAAATATACCAGTTTTGTGAAAGAAAGCCATCCCAGCCCGTCTGCCTTTACATACTATTAAGGCTCCAACCTCCACTCACTAAAATCAAACTATGCTTTAATTTGGGATTTAATGGGGAAAGGCATGAAAAAGTTCAGGGAAAAACAAAAACCACAAGGAATTAATAGGCTGGAGATTGAGTTTTTTACACAGAATTTTTAGGATAAAGTGCACCTTCACAAAAGCAAAAAACTCAACAACTACTTGAGGGCCTTCAAATAAACACTGCTGGACATGTAATCTCTAAATTGAAAACAAAACAAAACAAATAGAGACAGTTTCTGAGTTTTGCAGTGCAAATCCAAAGCTGCACAGCATGAAAGGCCCAACACTTCTCTGGATAACCAAGGGGTTATAACAGCCTCTGAGGATACCCCAGAGAACCTAGGGATCTGAAGCTGCAATAGCAACAAGAGAAAACTGTTCTGCTTCTTCCCCCAAAAGTAAGATAACTTTGTTTACCTAAAAGCAGCATAATCAGGGCACTGAGTGAACTTCATTCTGAATGATCAAATCTACACAAATCTACTTTGTTTTCAGAGAAATAAAGTATTTAGTCATATGTGGTATGGCACTTTTCCAAATTATAATTCAGTAATTTATTCTGCTCCTTCTCAAGCTTACCTAGAGATGCTTGATTTAGCTCAAAGACAAGGCCATAAACCTAGAGCTCTAGCTGTCAAATATAATTTGTAAATAGTGATCTTTTGAGGGGCAAAAGTTGGTCCAAGATCTAGTATTAGGTAGCATTTACTTTAGGAAAAAAAAAGTTTTAGCTAAGTCAACCCCAAACAGTAAGGTTCTCCAAAGCCCGAATGAAGTTTTTGCTGGAGAAAGATTACCTCTAAGCTTTCATTTTAGAGCCCTTTCCAAAACCACAGATGCGAAGTAATGCCAAACAAGCAATGGTATTGAAGTCACCTGTATGGAAATACTGCCTTGTCCTGAGATCAGTTTGTGATGTGGTTTAGTGCAGGTATGGCACCATCTGAAGCACTCTAACACATGCTAAGTATATCCCCCATCCAACTGTATGCAAATGACTGAAGGTCAGAGGAGGAAAAATATTAAGTTTGGTTTTCATTCTTTTTATCAGACTGCAAATTCTTTGGGTCAGGACTGATTTGTTCTGCGCTGGGTGGATAGTACCTTGATCTAGGGAGACCCCAATCTCTTAGTCTCCATAATTGTCTCTAGCACAAGTAATCATTAATATTACTTCAATGTAAAAATGGCATCTTTCTGAATTACTTAGCTTTTCAGAAACACACAGGAACACCACTAGTTTATGTTTTGCTATGTTTGAAAGCATGCAATTAGACACGGATCTTACAAACATAAACAAACACTCCCATCCAACCTCCATGTTTCTAAAAAACCCCAGGTTTGTTTAGACAAGGGGTTGATAATCCAGTTTGAACACAGGTATCTGAATGCTGTGACAGCTTCTTCATAATGCTCAGCTTATGGTACATTAAACTTTAAAGCAAGATAAACTCCTGCTTTCATTTTATCAAACATCTACCCAGACAGCAAAAAGAAAGACACAAAGCAATGTTTGCAGCTACAGCCAAGCATGGGATATCCAACTCAGCATATGTTTGAAATGAAAATGAACAATATGTTGCATAGATATACTACTGTATTTTTCAATAGAGAATATCACTGGGATTTGTAAATGTTAAACTCATTCTTCCCTTAAGAGTTTGGTTTTATTTCATGCCTAAAAAAAGCCCCTGAGATTCACAGAGATTAGGTAAATAGAGACAGCAGTGCTTGCAATTGAGAAAGAAAGTGCTCTTAAAAGAAACTGCTCTGATAATCAGTTTGGGGGGAAGAAATCACAGGGGAGGACACAGACAAGACATGTTTTAAGAGTGCTAAGTGTTGTGCCACTGGTATTACTGAACTTTGGTAGTTAGCCATATTATGCCTTTTTGTGGTCAATAAAGCAGCAACCTCTCTATCACAATAATAATGATGTAGCAACAGACATCCAAGAATCCATGATAAGAAATCTGCAAGAAACTTTCACCTACAGAGAATAAGAAGCAAGAATGGGGAGGGTAGCAAATGACTAAATCCTTCAGGAATGGGGGATGGCAAAGAGGCTTGAGCAGCCTCTTAATTTAACAGATTACCAAAAAAACAACTTCCCATCCAAATCCAAATAGACTATGTATCAAAAAGCTTCACAGGTCTTTCTACTCCCAACATTTTATCAACTGCCTTGCAAAGCCTCTCCTTAGAGCTGACTTAAGGTCATGTAGAAGACAAACACTGAGAGGTTATAGTTGCTTCCACTGATTTAAAATTGACACATTACACTACAAGCATCACCTTCATATTACACTGAGGACAATGCATGAGAAATCAGAGATGTGCTATTACATGATTTGCTATAAAGAGTTATTATGTTCATTGTACCAAAAACAACAGCCTAAAAATTATCAAATCATCCAAGTTTCTTCCTAAGACTTGCATCTTCCCTATAAGTTAATTTTTATGCAGCTGCAGCCTCTGCTCCCCTTCCCAATCAACCCTTTCTTCTCTCCCTCTTTCATATGACCTCACCATACCCAAAAATGTGAAGAGATTGGTCTTATCACAGTTTAGCAAGATACCACCTGCCAGCTGAGCTGTGACAAATCCCAGCTGGCCTTACAAGGCACACACTCATAGGGACTGAGGCTGAGCTGATGGACAGCAGCTCAAGGCTGTGGTTTAAACCACTGGGTATCCCCATCCACGAAAACTGTGCTAAGGAAAGAGCTCAATAAGACGAATGTTGCCATGACCACATTCCTATTCTAGTGTGCATTAGATCTTTTCACTCTCTCCTCTACCTGCAATTGCCTTCTGTTGAGCCCTGCTAAGCCTTTTACAGCCAACAAGGTGGACAAACTGCCTGTTCTTTGTACTCACACAACAGCTGACACAACGTGACCCCAATCAATCCTATGCTACTACCACAACAAAATTTACAACAGCAAATATTCATTCCTCCCTTTCCCCAGGACTGCCCTTCTGAAGAGACACAATCTTGGAAGAAAAATCTGAAAAAAAGAATAATTCAGTAGTTATTAAAAAATTAAGATAAAGCTTATAAAGAAAACCTCAAAGGAACCTTAAGAGTTATTACTTTATTATTACTCCTGCCACACACAACACTCATGTTTTCTTAACTCCTAGAAGAGCCAGATAATCAGATATGCAACATGATTGTAATAAAAACATTTTCTAGAATTAGAGACCTGCATTTCCATTAGCAACCATTTTACACACTGGTTAAATAATTCCTTGAACCCAAGGTTTCAGTCATGAATAAAGGAAGATGTGAGCATGCATTGAGGTTTACTGATTTGTTTAAACACTCAGATAGTATAAAAAATTTCAACAAAATAGACTCAAATTAGAAAGTTGACAAGTTTGAACAACTACCACACTTGCAGATGTGCTTCAAGACTTTAACCTTTCAGGCTCAGGCACTGCACTTTACTGAGATAAATAGATGTGAACAGCTCAGCCACCAGGCAAACCTACCAACAGCTCAAAGCTTAATAATCACCAGCTTCCCATTGGAAGAGTGATCTACAGGCACCTGTATTTAATAAGCTACTTAAAAATAAACTTGAATCTGTAGCTCAATAAGATTGGTTAGTAGTAACCATTGGCAGCTACAAGTTTAAAACTTTTCCCATGTAAAACTTCTGCTGCCTTTTCTTGATGCTTTCACAGAACTCATCTTCAGCCAGGAAAGCAGACACACTGAATGGGCTGTCTCTACTGTTAGACAATTTCCCACCTCACTGCTAAGTTGAACTTTTTGAAACTTTTATGGTAGGCCCCCAATTCAGCAGTAACTGACCACAGCCATGAGTCTGGTTTAACTCTGCAATTAGAGTTAGCTTTGTTAATGGCAAGACCAAATGTGCACTAAACCACCATGTCTTAACTTCAAGGGGAGGAACAGCCTTTCCTAAACTGAACCAGAAAATGAGGCCCTGGGCAAACACACACCAGACAGTGCCTGAGATTTACAAGGAGCTGTTCCAGGGCTTTGGAGATCTCAGCACATCCGGACATGAGCTATGTGGAGGTATCAGGCTATTTCAAATGATTCACAGGTGGCCAGACCTCACCAGCTGATCTGCTGCTTTTCTGAACTGTGGTGTGCCCCTGTCCTCCCTCTCTCCCCCTTAAGCTCCCAGAGATGTTACAGGTCTACAACTAAACAGTGTGGTCTTAATGATCTAGAGCTACTGTTCTTTTTCCCAATAAAATTCAGAGGATGTAGGACTTGGATGTTTGCAGTTATTTGGGCAGATCTTGTTAAGAAAGCAGGGTCACCCACCTATTTGATACAGCAACACATGTCAGATATAGATATGACTCTTTTTAGTCTCTCTAGACCCTCCCTGAACACAGAAGGAAGTTGAACAAAGCTCAACAGGGTGAAAGAATGACAAAATATATGCAAAGTGATCTGTCATTTACATTGCTACAACAATTGTGCTAAACTCATGGTCCCATCGCTATTCTCTTCCTGATTAGCTTTGGATTTTTGGAGGATTTTTTTTTTCTGCAACAGTCCCTGAAACCTTTTCTTGAACACTCATACAATTGAGAAAAACCCTATTATTTTACTGGAAGGCAGGATTTGAAGATAAATGCAAGTGAAAAGTCAGAAAAACACTCCCAGTTCAGCTAATATAATTTCTGAAAGAAATTGTCAGGACAGGGGGAGGTTGTTTTTTTTTTTTCATTTCAGCACAGCTCACTGCATTGCCTACTGTGCTAACCATTACAGCTGCTGTTATTCTGATTTGTGTCTACTAGTCAGCATGGAAAGAACAAGAGAGGAAATTCAAGCAGCAGTTTAAGTGTCTGTACACTTAAGCCAAAAAACAAGTGTGTGCAGCACAGTAGAGAGAAGAGGTCCTACAAGTATTTGGTTTCTTTTTGACCTGGACCAATGCTCCTGCTACCCAAAGAAATTATTAAGAAACCAACAAATAAGTTCTTAACATAGAAGATCATTTTTGTTAGCAGTTGGTAAAGCACTTACAAGACAATATTGCAAGGAGAGAATTATCTAAAAGCACAGAGTGAGTTTTGTACTTATTGCACTCTCTGCTTCCAAACCAACTCCCCCTCCATTTTCCTCCTAGGAAATTACCTTCCAGTTTCCCCTCATGGATAATGGTGTACTGATGCTGGGTTTCAGCAGGATTTGTGTCTGATGTGCAACCCATCTCACTGCTCTCACTTACCAATACAGCAGGACCAGGAGGACGGCCAGCAGCGCCAGGGTGGCTGTGGTACTGTTCATTTCTGGGGAGGCAAGTGCCAGAAGATCTACAGGCTCCATTTTCCTCCACTTCAGCTGCAGCCTTGGGTGCTGTGTGCAGGGGAAAGCCTCCACAAGGGCTGATAAAGCCTTCCACAGCTAAAAGAATGACATCTGCAACAAAACAGGAACTGAGAGAGCAAAGACATGTCATCACAAACAGCAAACCTTCCGTCTTCTCATCGACTGCACACTCTGAGGCAGACCTCAAAGGTTCCCTGGATGGCAGAATGTAGCAATTTCCCCCCTCCCACTGTTGTTGACTGTCATGCTAGTAAATATTTACATACCCACTGCTTGAGACATCAGCGTTGCTGAATGGGTTTTTAGACCTCAAGTATGGGAATTGGGGAAATGTGCAGGGAAAATAAATGGGGAAGACAGCCTGACCATGTTACAGATCATGGAAGAAAAATATAAAGGCACTTCGGGGGTGTCCTGACATACAAACAGTGGAGTTCTCTAAAGTAACTAAAATAGAGCATTTTTGCAATATGAAACTTCATTAGCACTTAATTTCCAAGCTGGTTATACCTTGTGAGAATGGAACAAAGTAAACTTTAAATTACCACAGCTAAAAGGAGGAATTAGAGGAAAGCTGGTCTAATGTGACTTCTGGAATGCATATAAAGAAAGACCAAATGAGCAGAAAACCCCAATTTTTTTGGGGTAGTACCAGAGCCATCAGTCAGCATCTGCCCCACTGGTGAGTCCACACAGACAGCACTGTTTGGCTGTATCATCTCAACTTCATGAGGGCCACAGCAAATTTTCCTGGCTCAGTGCACTCTCCCCCTTGGAGGTATCACTAACCAGTCTCTCCAGAGATACTTTGGCTACCCCTACAAATAATTGTGTTTCTAGTATCAGGTTTAACACCAATATGGTCAAATCTACTATCTCTGCTCTGTGGCACAGTCAGGCTGCCATAGCCCCATGAACAACCTGCACACAACCATCAAGTTTTGGCTGCAGTTCTGGAAATGGTTTGTTCACTGTATATGAATTCTTCAGTTTTCTTCCATATTTTCCTGCCTGCAAACCTCAAGCCGGTTTTAAGCATCTGATCCAGTCCAATTAGAAAGGTAAACCAAAGAACACACCTTGGAGCACTTTTACAGGAGAAGTCCACCAACCTGTTATACATTAAAGTAACCAAATTCCATGAGCAAAAAAATCTTCAAGACAACAACATCAGAAGCAGCAGCTTGCATGTAAACACCTCTGCCCATGACAAAATTCCCTGAACTGTCCAGTATTGTTTGTTACTTAAGAAACTATAAATTCTCATATATGTGCTTTGGAGTTTCCACCCATCCTAAAAAACCTATCTGAAAGATAAGGAAATGAATGTTACACAAAAATTTGGTTTGTGAATCATATGGTAACCTTGAGAACCAGAAATTCTGTAAAATCTGATTCTCCTGATATACCTGATGAAGAGTGGTTTCTTCTCTGACTACCCCAAGACAATAGCTAAGATTTAATGTGCAAGGCTTCTCCAATATCACTGTATTACACTTCCTGCTTTTATCAGAGAAGTTAATAATATAGGTATCAAAAAAATAAAGTCTTTAACACAATGGAGTTTAATTTTAAGAAGAATTGGCTCTGCTCTAAGTGAATCACTGCTATTTTGGTTCTTCATGCTTCACAACTGCATTAATTCCCTTCCAGCCTGAGATCCTCACAGAATAAGTAGAAGGTGTTAACCAGCTCATCAGCTCCACAGAATAGGGAGGAAGCTCACAGAAAACCTTGCTGCAGGTATTAACAACTCCACTGCTATTCTAGGTCAATAACAGCTCTGCTGGTTTGCTGCTGCTGCTGTAAAGTTCTGCAAGAACAACTCCAAACAAGATTCAACACCAGTGACACAAGGAATTAATCAGTGGGCACAAGCTAATCCCAATAACAACCAATCCTGTGGGACTTTCAGAAAAAGAAAAAAAAAATCAAACATTGATATGCATCAAAGTCTTTTCTAAAAGATTTTTCTTCTTTTCTTTTCTTCTTTCTTTTCCAAAAGATTTGTCTTTTCTTCTTCTACCACAAGGGAAGAAGGCAAGAAATAATATTCCAATTTTACTTTATTTGGCTTTTTAATAAAAGACATTTTTTCTGCATATAGAGGACAGATGTTCTCTTATTAAAATCAACTGCACAACTCCTTTCAGCACACACAGGTCAAGTAGAGACCTCACTTGTTTTTTAAGAAGCACTGGAGTCTTTTCCCAGTCACACTGAGAGACAGGAGGTATGAATAGTTCTTAAACACATGCTTAAGAAAGAAAATAGGGTCTCACATCAGAATCCAGTTTGGAAGAGAACACATAATTAAGCTTTCTTTTGCTTTTATTTTTATTGTTTTACTTTTTAAGCCTCATCACCTGTTCCTTGCTGAAGGATTTTAACTTGGCACCTCTGACCATTAAGAAGGGTGGCAAGCATTGACTCTAAAACCCACCTGGAGCGCTTCTAATCACAGACAGAGGCACTTACAGTTATCATCTTGGAGTTAGGGACCTCAGCTCTGTGAAGAGTCACATAAATCCACATGATGCTTGTGGGGAGAAAAGGAGTCAGGGATGCAGAGAGCAATGAAAACAAGCTAATTATCAATCCAGAGACTTCTCTTTACAAGTTTTTTTACGTGAGAAATGTCATCCTAATTAAGACTCAATAGCACAGATATTTTGCACCAACCTCCAAGTCCCTTTTGCGGAGTCACGCTGACCAGCATGGTGACAGCATCAAGGAACTAGAGAGACAGACGCAAAGTACCCCCTGACCGCAGGCTGGAGGAAGCCAGAGATAAGCAAAAGAGAGCCTTTCCTGTCAGACTGCTGTGAGTCAGCAGCAGTGCCTGCATTTGCATCCACGAGGCTTCCCTCAAGACTGCGTCCACCAAGGTTTGCAGCTCCCTGACACGGTGCCATCCGCGCTCTTCCCTTCCGTGGCGATTAAAACCCACAGGTCACCACCTCGTTCATCACAAACAGGTGTTGAGTAAAACCTGCACTGGAGGGACCCATCTCACCCTCCATTCCCCACCACTCACCGCCTGGGAGCTCCCCAGCAAATACAGAAGGAGTTTGGTGCTGAGCAGCCCGGGCTGCAGCCTGCACACACGCCCGCAGCAGCAGCAGCTATTAAACGGGGAAGTGCACAACAGCGTTCAAAGTCTGAGAGGCTGAATTGTTCCTCAACTGAAAAAGAACAAAAACCTGGCACCCAGACAATCCAGGTTTTACAGGAAGCCTCCGTGCCTTGCAGCCCTGAGTCCAGTAATATTTTCTGTAAATGCATTTCAGCTTCTAAAGGAATACAACTGTGGCTGTGGCCTCAGCAATGCTTGACGTGCACAAGTATTGTTCCAACATGAAATACAGAGTTTATTAAAAAGCAGGATTATAGACCTTCCCAGTAAACCTAAATCACTTTAAGGATTTTGACCTGTCTTCAAAGCATATCAAATGGAAAGTGTAGTCTCATCTTTCAGGAGCTACTGACTACACCAGCTAGACTAACCACATACTCCTGCTAATGACCAAATTCAATTCCTCTCCTGCTATTCTACCTCATATATTTTAGGTCTATAATAATCGAATTAAGGCTGAGCCACACCAGCTTTATGATAGATGAAGGAAGGCCAGGAAGATGTTACATTTTAATTTTATAGCAGTTTGTGTCTATAGAAATTTATAGCACAGTCTCCAGATCAACAAAATTCTGCTACAGACAGCTTAGCCACAAAATACTGCAGACAAAATACCACAGAACAGCTTAAAAAAGAGATTAATCAGGGACTAGTTTATGTATAAGCTTTAACAAAGCCCATCTAACAAAATGTATAAGTATATTTGATGATAATTTATCTTACAGCAAAAACCTTTCCAGAGCCAAAATGAATTCTCAACGTCTTGAAGGTAGACCAACCAAAAAACAAATTCCAGAGGCATATTTCACAGAGGTTTTATTATTTTTTTTTAATTCAAAACAATCTTAATATCCAAAGTACTGGGAATAATGTATTGGAACAGAGGGATTTACAATGGCCATCTGTGACTTTAATTATTGCTATCCCTGTTCAAGGATTGATTAAGCAGTTTAATCAGATGATTCTGCACTCCTGCATGATAAACTATGACAAACTACCCAACAGACAGACCACCAAGGCATTGGAGCCTCCTAATAAACATCCTGCTCTACATTCAGAACAGACAGGGGCACCAAAAGGATACCATGAGCTCATGGGAGATTCCTGAGTCACCTTGAATAAAGTCACTCCAGTAAAGTGGATCTCAAAAGGCAAACACAGTGACTGTAAAACCACACTGAGGAGGCCACTTTCATGACACTTCCAACTGAGAAGCAGAAAGACACACTTTTACACTTAAATTGTTTTGCCAAGTCAGAACCTGGTTATATTAACCTAAATGCTTCTCAGGAAATAGGCATACAGTTAAAAATTCTAGGAAAGCTAAAATATTATGCAAACTTGTACTTCACTAACAAATTTAATCTTAGCTGCCTAAAAGTTATGGTACTTCAAACGCAGTCAGTATCTTAGAGTCTAAAAAACTCATTATGCTAACTAAATGTAGTGCCACAGTACTAAGTCCCCTCTAAAGCAACAAGCTGTGAGATATCCTAGTTATTTCAAAGAACTCCTCTTAGAAATAGCACAGATTTTGTGGTCAAAAGGAATGACAGTTTCCTCGTCTTGCTGTGAGAGTTTGGAATGAGTTTCTAAAATAAAGTTACCTTTGCTAATAGTGGCATTAAGATCTTGCAGCCCCTGTGAAATTCCAGAGAAAACAGAAATTAGTATAACATCTGCTGCCCGTCACCAGGCATTTCTAAGCAAATTGACTTTATTAAATAATTGGTAACTTGTTTATATTTCTATAGCTTGCTTTAGAAACATTGATTGATTCAAGCAATCCTATAATTTCATTGTCCTATAAACTTGACTGGAGATAAATATGGATTTATGTTCGCAGATCAATAGCTCCACAATCACAGTAAAAGCCAAAAAAACCTGCCTAGACTAGTCTTGCAGTTGCAGAAAGACATATAAATGTTTGCAAAAACATTATGGTAAGAGCTGTTAAGTTATAATTTTTTTCTGAAGCTTGATTTTTTAAACACCATGAAAGACACCTAACCTTCTCTGTCTAATTGAAAAGCTACTCTAGATGACAAATTCCAGGCTTCAATTCTGCAAATTGTGTTTTGGTGCTGGATTACAGGTCAAAAGAAGTGTGAAAAACTTAACAGAAGTACCTTGTTCTATAACTTAATTAAACAAACTTATAGACTAATACAATGCATTTATCAGTACCCTGTCAAAATCCAAAATGACAAATGAGAAATGCACCAAAAGTCTCAAAAACCTTGAACCTCAGACAAGGTAAAGAGCTTCAAAAAGTTCTTCACCTGAGGACTACCACTGGTTTTTTTTAATATCTCATGCTCCCAGAAGAAACTCCACAGATGCGAATGGAGAATGTGCCCATGGGCTGTGGCCTTCAGCCTGACAAGAATGCTAGAATTCTTCCCATCTGGGAGCTGTGAGCAGTATCAGCTGTCCCTTTATGCCTTATCTCTCTCTAAAACCAGAGGGTTTGGATGCAATTGTCCCTTTGAGATGAATAAGACAGCAAAAAGAGGGAGCAAATGAATGTTCAATGCATTAAGTGATACAAACATGCCAAAACCAGAACGGGTACTACATCTCACAGCTGCCACTAGGCTCTGCACAGAAAAGGCAGTAAACTGGCAAAAAGGAAAAGAAAGGTGGCAATGAGGCAAGTCAGACTAATACTATTGCTACAGCAATGGTTCTCATACCTTGAAAAGCCCAGAAACTCTTGGTTTGCATCCACATGTTGAAATGCAGCCTGACTGCAAAGAAACTGAAACTGGCAGCAAAAAGAATCACTGAGGACCAGTCCTTCAGCAATTCTTTAATGGCATCCACAGAACTACCTCTTAAGATGCAGAAAGATCCCTTCAGAGGACATTTTCCTGGAGATCACCAGGTGCAGGGTTTGCTGCTCTGACTCCTGCAGATGTGGCAGGGGAAGCTTTTGCCCTGCTGCCTCTCTTGCCTTTGAAATTGTTCCCCATGACAAGCATTTCCAAATGACAATAACTGCACTGTGAACAACCATGGTGAATATTCTCAGATGGCAGTAAGAGCACAAAACATGTGGGGCACTGGAACACAGGAAGCTGGGACAGGAAGATACATTGAACCTTCACACCATGGGGCCAACACAGGGACAATATAAAGTACCTTGAAATCCCTTATTTTCACTCATGCCCCTATACAGAGTGTATCTCCTGCCTAAATGTATGCATCACATGATGAATAACTCTTGGCAGATCATGCCAAATATTCCCAAAGGCCTTCTTACCCATCTGAAAGGGAGCACAGATAAGGAATGTGCAAATTGCAGCCCCTTGTACGTGGCCAAGAAGCACATGCAACATATGGGCAGCTCTACTCTGGTTCAACCTTTTGTGCTTTCCCATTCATTGGGTTTTCTTACTGCAGACTTTTCTTCTGACCACTTGTACACTAATTGGAGCACCAACTCCAAACAAATCAGAAATCCCTTCAGCTTCATTCTCAGCAGATGCGCTGTAACACAGACATGCACAGCTGGTGAGGGGAGAGAAAAAAAAGTGGAAAAAAAAATGCAATCACACAACCAGCACATCCAAACCTCAAGCTCTTTCTGAACTCTTGGTTTAGTTGAGTTTTTTGCTACAGTGCTGGTTGTTCATTTGTGCAATTGTGATAAATACAGGTTTTACTGGGGGCAAGGACTGTCAAGCTCCAAGCAAGGAAAAAAGTGCTCAGGAGCTGTGAAACTCAAAGGATCAGGGCTAAAATACTAATTAAACTATTTTAATTGCTCAATTTAAAAAATTGCATGTTTTTCCTGCAGTCTCATGGATCTGAGAGTAAATCTGTGATTTCAGAATGCTTGAGGCTAGCAATACTTACAAAAGGGCATGAACCCAATAAGCTGACCTATTAGCCAAGGGAAGAAAGGTTAAGTGGAAGACTAAATAACCTGATGTTATGAGTTGAAACAGCAAGAAAAACTTAGTCTCAACAAGACTTCAATCCTGCTGACACTCCTTTTAACTTCATCTCTCAAAGTGTGCTGTAGTTGGGATCTGAGCCTGAAGTTTACAGTGTTCAGCCTCCTTCCTACCTTCTGATGGCTTCCACCACATGGCAGATAAGCCCAGCCTCATGTTGTAGCTGGGATAGTACAGAAAGGAAATATGTTTCCTTCTCAGGGTGTGGGGAACTTCCTCCTCAAGAGCCCCAGCTCTGCATGGGGCAGCTCAAGCCAACTAGAAATTCCCAGGGACAAAGGGAGGTTGTGATGAGCTGTAATTCAGAGGGGGCCCCCACAGATGCATGAGTATTTTAAGGGTGTAGCAAAGAATTTTTGGAAGTCTGGTGCAGGTAGATTCTCTCTGCCCTCGTGTGATGCACTCAGCTCTGTGGATGGAGAGCACCAACTCCAAACATAAAATATTGTTTTTTCTCTCAGTATGTAACTCCAGTGAACCTTATTGGAGCACTGAGGGTACACTGAGAAGATTACACTCCTAAATGTGCAGTTACAGCTGTACTGCAAATGCAACATTACACGCTTTCTATTATGGTTCAAGACCACTCCGCTCTTCAAGACTGTTATAAACCTCAGAAAACAGGGGTTTATAATGGAAATGCTGAAACACAACTCCAAAAACCCCAGCAGAGAGGAAATACAGCCATAAATTCAGCTTTTCTTTTCCAGCATACACATTGGCAAGTTATGAATAATAGGTATTTCTACACTTACAACAGACAGATGCACACACTGCTCAGGGTAACCTTTGCTGTAAAGGTGGAGGATGGAAAGAGCTCAGAGTGGAAAGAGCAACCTTTCATCTTGTGTTTTACAGAGTTACTGCAACTGCAATGATGGCATAAACCCAGCAATTGAAATTTAGTGCCCTGTGCACCAGCGCTGAATTTCGAATGCACTTGTTTTAGGCAGGGTGTGTTATGTTTCTGTGGTCAGCAAGAAAAAGACATGAGCCCCCTCAAACCCCCTCAGCCTTCTTCATTTTTAAAAAAGACTTGGCTGTTAGGATGCTGTTTAAATGACATTGCAAATCAGCTTGCTATCCATTCAGAAACAGATATTCTATATATATTCTCTTCTGTATATAGTCTGGTCCCTATCTTCTTAACACTACCAAGAAGTAAAATTTGCTTGTAATTACTGAATTTGTTACTGCAAAAACCCCTGCTCTGTTTGGCAAGAAAAAGATGGGCAGGCAACTGTACTACCACTGAGGCATTTGGGGATTTCTTCAGATATTAATAGCAACTGCAGAGGTGGGTCAATATAATCCCATTGGCCATATCATGCTGTGTGATTTCTGATGTGTATGAGGAAAGGAAAACTAAACCAACACAACTGCCGTTGGGGAGGAGTGCTGATGTTGGGTAAACAGGGAAATCCATGCCTGATTTAAACTTTGCAGCCTGACTGTCAGCTGGGGAAAGGTAGAGCAGGGAGGTCTATGTGTGACCGTGTTCACAGGGGTCTCAGGATGAGGGAAGACATGAGGATTTGACTCCATGTTTCAGAAGGCTTGATTTATTATTTTATGATATATATTACATTAAAAATATACTAAAATAATGGAAGAAAGGATTTCCTCAGAAGGCTAGCAAAGAATAGAATAAGAAGGAATGATGACAAAGGTTTGTGACTCAGACTCTCTGTCCAAGACAGCTGGGCTGTGATTGGCCATTAATTAGAAACAACCACATGAGACCAATCACAGATCCTCCTGTTGCATTCCACAGCAGCAGATAATCATTGTTTACATTCTTTTCCTGAGGCCTCTCAGCTTCTCAGGAGGAAAAATCCTAAGGAAAGGATTTTTCATAAAAGATGTCTGCGACAATCAGCAGTGCCACTAATTGGTGGTGGTCTGTGAGGGACATGAAAAGCTTCACCTGTAAAGCAGCCCATGAGACCTCAACATTAGAGAATAGAATTTTTAAGAATTTCTAGCATTAAGAATGCTAGAATTTTTCAGGTAATGGATTAATTGGTAGAAGGTTTAGAACTTCTTACCAACACCTCTAACACTAGCTAGATCATCCTCATTTCAGATCTGAGGGCACTGCATTTAACCTTTCTGCATGTTTGATTCATGAAGGACACCAGCTCTTCAGCTTTCTGCATGACAGCAGCCCTGATACCACGGTGTGCAAACCCCACACACCCAAATCTGTACCTCTCACTCACCCAGAGCTGCCAAGCCTCTCAACAGGGAGGGAATTGCCTCCTTTGTCCAGACCTGTTCAGTTCAGCATTCGGCAACTTCTGCAGAGACCAACAGCAAAGCTCCTTTATTGCCATTAAAAGGGCAACACAATTCCCAGCAGAACTGAGAACTGCCTTTCACATCTTCTCTTGGGTGACACCTTTACTAGGAGGGTCTCCTGTCTTCACTTCCACCTTTTTTGTTTAAATAGGGTCTTGCACCAGTAGCCTGAGCTAAAATCTCCCCCTCTGCTCCCACAATTTTCAGCCTGCCCACTGCCTGCTGCTTCACCCCAGCAGCAGCTGAAAACCAGTCTGACCATGAGCGATGCATACAACAAATCTCCAGAATAATACGTAAATTATTTGCAGGAAAGGACCACAGGGGTATAATTGTGTCACTGAACCAAGTCTCTACACACAGGCCATTACTATCTCATGTACACGTAGCCCTGGGAAGTCTGCAGTGTGTCCTTTTGCCAGGTATTTACCACAAATCTCTGGCAAATTTACACTCAGGTGTAAGGACCAACAGCAAGGCTGGAATAGTTCCCCAGGTGCCTGCTTGCCAGAGGGTCACAGCCAAAATGTTCAGAAGTGTTTTACCTTACCCAGGAAGCACACAAAACCATTTCCTCTTATATCTGACCACTGCTCTGTTTTATTAAGCAGCAGGGTAAAATGGAAGCATTTCCAAGGATTTTCACTGTAGTGGTCTTAACAGCCTGAAACTTTTGAGTTGCCTCCAGTTGAGCAAACAGCAGATTCATTGGAAAAAGGAAATTTACACAGGCAGAGTCTATTGCAGCCACACATGCAAAACGTGTACTTTCACGTCAATTTCTCTCTACCAAGACCTTGAAACTCAACTTAAAAGGAAAAAAACACTTAAAAAGCAAGCTTGAATTTAGCAAAAAGCTGGATGCTATAAGACCCTTACTCACTAGAGAAAGATTTACAGCCTCTCTAGGGGAGTGGGATTCCTGCCCTCACTTTTTCTAGGACTGAATGATAATTTATCCCACTAACCTTTCCCTAAAGGAGCCAACACATCTAACCATGGCTGAGGGGAAGAATGGCACCTCAGCCGGGCCCCACACGCTGACTCTGCCGCCAGCCAAGCCCAACTCCGATGCCTTTGCCCAAGGATGCGCCACAGGCACGGCACGGCAAAGCTCCCCGGCCAAAATCACGGGGCGAGGAGGATTCACACCGAAAATCCCAGGAGATCCTTACCTTCAGAGGTGTCCCGTGCCTCCTGCAGCGGTTCCTGGTTGGGATGCCAGCCGCAGCTGCCCGGCAGCAGCCTGAGGGCAGCAGCGGGGCGCGGAGCCATCGCCGCCTCCGCACAACACACAGGTGCTGGGACAGCTGCCAGGTAGGGCCGCGGGACTACAACTCCCAGGAGCCCCCGCGCCTCCCTGCCCGGTCCCCCTGGGCTGCTCCCCGCCACGCCCTCTGGGGGCTGTAGTTCCACCATCACCCCCAGCCTCTCCGGCTGACCCGCTCTTGGCTGGGAAAGGAGGATTTGAGTGGCCGCAAAGGAAGCTAACACTCTGAGACCTTTAATATGTTCCTTTTTTAAAAAGTCTATGCATGTATGTCTGCATTACAAATGAAAAAAAAGGCGCTAAACTCAGCAAAATTTGTATCTCCTGCGAGGGGAAAATGGGAAGTTAGTGTACTTCCAGTTGTCTTTCTGCTTCTGGTGGGGATTCTTTGGTTTGCTGTGAAAGGAGAAGAGAAAAAGTGAAAAATAAAAGCTCATAAGCAAGTGTTGCCAAATAGCTTTGCAAAATCAGATGGGAAAAACTTAAATGTTCCCATACATTAATTAGTTAATGACTGGCCTCCAGCCTGCAAACATGCTGATACTTAACTGTATCCTCCACTGAAGTGAATGCAATTGAATCTCATACTCCAGTTGTTCCAGAAACTCAAGGCCTCTAGAAATTATAAGCATGGCTTAGTAATGCTGAGATTTTAAAAGTAATTAAGGGCTTATCCACATTGGGAGTTGCTGCAGCGTAGCTTCTCTTGCGTAACTCCCCTTCCCTGTGCTGGACATGTATCTCACACTAACACTGCTTTATTCTGAATTCGTTTTGCCCCATTCAGGCTTTCAGTTCACCAGCTACCTTTGCCCACATTGATGGACTCATGCAAGGTGAGCCTAAATTGTGTGATCTGTTTTCACCCTTGTGTTCAAGCATTCATTTAGGCATTTGTTCCCAAAAGCTAGGCATTTCTTTTGAAAACTAGACATGAAGTTTCTCACACAGTCTCTGCTGCCCTGAATTTGGGAGATCAATAGGATCACTAAATGCCATGAGACTCACAAAAAACCCCTTTGGGAGCATGGCCCTGTTTGCCTAACTCTGAATGTTTGTTTTTCTAACACAAGGCTGTGCAAATGAGAGGAAGTTCCCCTTTCAGAGTAAAATCTGCTCTTAGTAATTAGTCCTTGTGGGTAACAAGTTTTACTTCACAGAGAACAAAAAATTCATAATCTGTCCAGAACATAGCAAAAGCTTTAAAGTTTTCCCCAATTTTTATTAATTGCATGTGCATAAAAAAATATCAACAATGTAAATGTACAATGAGCCAGAGAATTTGTACCAAGACCAGTAGGTATTAAACCCATGGATATATCAACAGGTCCCCTTTCCTTGAGCTGAAGAAGAGGAGAAAGAAAGGTCCAAAGTAACAGGAAATAATAAAAAATGAGTGATGCAGGAGGTTTTGGTGTACAGACAGGTGCCAGGGCCATCTCTGTGCAGTTGCAGAGCAAGGTTTCTAAGTGAAGAAGGCTTCCCAGATGAGGAGCACACGATGCAGAGGCAGAGACTGAGCCCTGCCAGAGCTGCAGAGGAGCCACACTGCTCCCTGACTTCCAGCTCTGACAAGCTCTGCGTGGAGCTGAAGGGAAGCTGCGGGATTTCTGCACCAAATCAATCCATTGGATGGCTTCTGGGTTCCATCTGTCCCAGGGAACTGTTCAGCTGCTTTGCAAGGCACCACAGCTCATCTTGTACTTCCAGAGCAAATTGGCAGCCCATGAATAGCACACTCGAGCCATAACCTGGATAAGCCTTCCAGGATAATTGAGATTCTACAGTATGTGACTTTTTATAGTAAATTTTCGTAGACTTGCTAGAAAAATGTGAGTTTTGACCTAGCACTTTTCATTCCAAGAGTTCTGAATAATCTATTTTAATTCAGGTTTAGAAAAGAAAAAGAAAAAGAAAAAAAAGCATGTTCTTTTGACTTCAATTGATAGAAGATTTATTAATCACCATCATGCAATTTATATCAGAATGCCTGTATTAAAGGAGATACATGGAAGGGCTGGAATGGATTGCTTCCCAAAATCTTGTGGCATTAACAGTGGAGTTATGTTTGCTTTCCTTTTTTGTTTTCAACTCTCTAGCACTTGTTTGACTGAGACAGTCTCTCTTATTAAAAATGAGGTGTAAGAGACCTGCTTTTGTGAATGCACAGGTTTATTACTTATCCCAACAGGTATTTTGCTCTTTTCTGACTTGCATAACTACAAACACCATGAATAAGTCTATTGAAACTGCTAAGGTCCATCTAATGCTGTCATCTTCCTACTTCCCAAAACAACAATGGCCTCAGTCATTTATTATTTGCAAGAATTGACAGATAATATCAGAATAAAGAGGAAGCATGGACAATGCAGCACAAGACCCTCCTATTGTTTCACTGGGATAGGGAAATCCACTGGAGACTGAACTTTCTGTAAACACTGCTGTGATGCTGGCTGCCCTCCTTCCCTCCCTGAGGAGCCGGCTGCTGTGGGGAAGCTCAGCCCACCCCGTTCACCTGATTGCTGTAGCCCAGAGCTGAAATACCTACCAAGTGTAAGGACCACAGTAGGATGAACACATTTCTTTTCCCATCCAGAAAAGAGATGCAAATTCCAGGTGCAGATGATTTCCCAAAAGCAGAAGGCAAGACAAGAGGAAAAAGTATTTTAATGCCCATGCTGCCAGAGCTGAAAAATCCTTTCACAGGGGAGCTGTGAACACCCTGCATCTCCATGAAGGGTGAGTCAAATTCACAGTGCCATGCAGGCTCATACATGGCAAAAGCTTTCCATGTTGCTTTCACATTTTGAAAAAAATCAGAGCTTTCCTCAGCCTGTTCTCTTAAACACCTGCTAGGCAAGGGGAAAATGGAGGCAGAGCCCAAAATAATTCCCTAGCAAAGTGCTGAGCAGCAAAGCAAAGAGCCAAAGGACTCTGATTTCCCCTGAACACCTTTCACAGCTGCACCCTGGTTTCCTGGGCACTTGGCTGAGGCAGCAGCTGGTGCTGCCATCTCCCCTCCATTCCCATCACTACCCCAATGTGCAGCCTTGCAGGGTATTTCCATTGGGTTTGACCGAGCACAGGTGAGCAGGGGAATCAACTTCCCAGCCAGCAGACCAGGTAGTAAATACTGGTACTAGCATGGTAGTAATTTGTAACTTTGATGACATATTGGAGGCTAAAATAGAGGGAAACTCATGTGAAAGCAGGGATCCAAAGACAAGGGATGCTCTCCCTCCTGTGTCTGGGGGAGGCTGTGCTCCGCGTTGTTCCTGCCAGCAGATGGAGCAGGGCTGGCACGGGAAGGGCGAGCAGCAGCAAGGTGGGAGGCCTCCCTGCCTCCATCCATGCCTGCCCCTCTCTCAGGAGCTTCTCCTGAACTAGAAGGGCTTCCCTTTCCTGCAGGAGGTTTCTCGTTCCCTCTCCTGGCCAGCGGATCCATCCCAAAGGTCTGTCCCGATGAAGGGAAGCTCCTGCCTCCCTGCAGTGATGCCTGCAGAGAACTGAATACAGCAATGAGTATAAAAGCATCCATCTCTTCTTCTCCACTGGTGTCTGCATGTCCATGCTCACATGTCCACAAACACTTTTCTCCTCTTAAACTGTGGCCTACCATGAGTAGACAGAATCCTTCCACACACCCGTGCCCACCTTCCCTTTCTCCTGCGCGGGTTCAGTGTCATTGTCTCCGGCTGTCAGAAGGGTTATTTTCCACTCCTGTGTTCCTGCTGAGTCTAAGCCAGGATCAACATGAAAGATGGATACGCTCCTGTCAGGTCAGCAAATTAAACCTAGTGAGCTAAGAATAACCAGATTCCAAAGGTGAAAAAACAGAGATAGGGTGGAAATGGAGAAGTACTGTTTTCCTGCTTAGCCCTGGGCGCAGGAATGGATGGAAAAAGAACCCCATGTAACCCTCCACCTCCCCTTACAGCCCCTCTCCACAACCAATTCCCCTTACCCTCAACACCCATTTTTTCATTCCTTTAATTTGCTTTTTTGGTCAGATTGTGAGACACAGGTCCTTCTGCAGCTCCCACACATCCTATGTGTTTCAGGCTTTCAAAGTCAGGGATAATGCTGGTGATCCCTTGATAAGCACCCACCAGTGTGCTGTCACCATCCCAAGATTCCTGCAGATGTGGGTCACACAGGGGTGAGAACAAAAAGAGCCCTGGCCACTGCATTTTGGTCTGCCAGTTGGAAGAGGACACGCAGGTAGCAGGCCTCCTCATGGCAAAGCTGCCCTTCTGTGCACTTACAGTTAAGACTCAATGCCTATTTTTTCCATAGATAATGATATATATATATGTATGATACATATATGTGTGTGTGTGTGTGTGTGTATATATATGAGATATATATATGGTGTATATATATATATGTATATAAACATATTTATATATATACATATATTATATATTATACATATATTTATATATTTATATATTTGATATATTTTTATATAATATACATAAAGTATATAAAATAAAATAAATATAAATATAAATATAAATATAAATATAATATAAATATAATATAAATATAAATATAAATATAAATATAAATATAAATATAAATATAAATATAAATAAATAAATAAATAAATATATATATATATATATATATATATATATATATATGTAGTAAATGTGCACAAAGTGGGTGATCCATGTGTCATTTTACCAATATTGCCCATGCACTGGCTTGAGGAAGGACAAGCAGGCTCTGATGGGTGGGCAGTGCTCAGTGAGCATTATAATCAGGCAGTTTAATACAGATGTAGTGCTGCTGGTAGGGCATCATTCAGTGCACATGAAGGGACAAGGATACAGCAAACTATACAGAATAAATACTTTCTGGTTGGCAAAGGGAGACATTTGCAGGTAACTCAAATATTTACATCGCATTGTCCCTTCTTTTGCCTTTTGCTTTTCATTATTCTGCTTTTTGGAATCAGTTCATTCTTTCTCAAAAGAGTTGGAATTTTTTGTTCTTCTCTTTTTTTTATTGTTGTTGAAAAGCATCTCTTTTGCTTATGTCACATATATGAGCTTCACCATCATTAATTAAGACATCACCTAGTGTTATGCCCATAGGGGAAAGGCCAAGCTTTGTGAATGGAAAAGTACATCAGTGCCTTATTTGCTTTATAATAATCTACACATTTGAAGCCAAATGGTGGTTGTGCAGCCCTGGTATGTTCCAAAACTGCCATTTATTTTAGTCCGTTATAGAATAAAATAGAGATGATTGAAAATCCTAAAGCTCATTCCTGAGAAAGGACACCAAGAAATCAGCATGGATTGTACTCTTCCTAACACTTTTTTAGTGGCAGAAAGAGATTTTGTTGCAGAAAATGCCTTTGACGTAGATGTTTGAGTGATCTGCTACATTGACAGTAAAGAATAATATTTTATAAGGCTTTTATGGGGCATTAAAAGTCCAAGGTGGCCAAGTTTCCTAACAGAAAAAGCAAAATATCTCAGGGGTTGAACAAAGGTACCATCTGCACCAGAGGGACCCCAGACTAACTCACTGTGAGTGTGCATGTCTTTGTGTGTGTGTGTGTGTACCGTGTGTGCGTGTGTGTGCACTTCAGAGGGACATTCTTTGCTTCAGTTCCATTATAATTCCTTTAAATATTTATTACTGGAATGTAAATTCTGCTGAAAACTGAGGCCTCTGCTCTGGAAAAAATAGACCATCACCTACCACGGATGTTGTCACTCCAGTGAAATAGCCAAGTCCCTTTCGGAGAAACAAAAGGATTTGGTTATATAAACAAGTCACTGCACTGAATTATAAGAGTGGGAGAAGAAAGAACAAAAACCTGCTGACTGCTGGTTGAACTACTCCTTGGCTACGTGTGAACTGAGGTTGTGCAGATCTAGCAAAAGCAGGAGCAATATTAAAATGAATTGGTTACTAATAGTGGAAATAGTCCAGCAAGCACATTTACAATATCCAGCGCTAAGGATGGCTTTGTTTTCAGATTGGTGTGTCTTTATTTTCAATGTAAAGCATTAATAAGCTTCTTAAGGAGATTGGGGATGGGAGAAAACATTGGCTGATCACCTTAAATCCCAGGAAAATAAAAAAAGTTCTCAGGTTGCTGGATGAAATAACAAATTAGAAGAGGTTTATACTTCTTACACTGCTATGAAAGCTTTACTTCTAGATCATTCCCAGACACCAGAAAGTTATTAAAATTCACAAAGGGAAAAGAAATTCTACATTTATATGAGTTTTAAAACTTATTTTGGGACTTCAGCTTGATAGTAGTGTATAGGAGAATAAACCTGTAATATGAAAAAGCCAGTCAAAAAGAGGAACCAAGGACCAGTCTAGCACTACAAACACTTGGGAAGGGATTTATCAAATAATATTTGGGGTTACATTTTATTCTCAAGGGTCAAAACTGGACCAGACTGCTGTGGATAGTACCAGCACTTAGGCTCAGGTATTTGTATCACTTTAAACCCTACTGTCATTTCAAGGATATAAATAGGCTTGGGAAAATCAGATTATTTGAAGGATTAAATTGGGATCAGTGTCAGTAATAATCTATTCCTTTTTGGTGACACCAATTGAAACAGGGAAAGTTTGGGGGAGGGGAGTGACACTGTACAACATTGCCTATGGATTGTGAGGGAATGAGGAATATAAACAAGGGGAAGGAGGGTTAAATAGCTCAGCTCTCGTGTGCCCAACAGGCAGGGTATGCATAAGGCCAGAGAAATCCTCCCTGGAAATAGCATTGCCCAAAGACACTGCCTCACCACAGGCCAGTAACAGTGATGGGGTGCCAAAATACATCAGTCTTTCTAGATTGTCAAGCTAATCGAGTCTCTGGGTGCTGTGCTTCCACACTTCCAGTCCCACCACCCAGCATGCTCTAAGAGCCACAAAATCATAGAGGAATCATAAAAGGAGCTTTATTTCCTTTTTTTTCCCCCAATCAAATTGCCTTGATCTTTTCCCTACACTGTCACTCCAGTTATCTCCTAACTGGAAAAAATGGCAGCAGGTAGCGGGCTGCCCTGTCTCTGGGGATTCTGAATTATGCCAGGCTGAGGAATGTCCTTTGATCTCCAAGCACCAGCCCCTCCATCACCAGCCCAGTGCCATTACCCCATCCCCAACTGCAATCCATGCAAGTGCTGCCTATATCAGAGCTAAGTGAGCAGCAGCTGGCCCCGGTTATCATTGTCCAAAATACATTTCTACAAGTACAATCAAATTTACTTGGCTCATTTGGATCCAGAATGATTTTGATAGTGGTGATTTAATTTGGTGACAAATTGACCACTGAATTTTTTTTCAACCAGAATCATGTCAGCAAGGTACACAAGGTACCTTGTGGTGGTTGAGCAAAGAAAGCATATTTAGATTTGGTTTCCATCTTGTCTTTCAGAGAAAGTTAAAGACTGGGTTTTCAGTCTGGAGCTCTCTAATTGAAATCCTGCCACCCTGATAAGCCATTTTCTGCTTAATCTGAAGGTGATCAGGGGACTGGAACACTTCTTCCATGAGGAAAGGCTGAGAGAGTTGGGGTTCAACTGGATAAGAGAGGGCTCCTGGGAGGGACCTTATAGTGGCCTTCCAGTACCTGAAGGGGGCTTGTAAGAATGATGGAGACTGAGTTTTTTTAGTACTGGCAATAGCAACAGGACAAGTAGTAAAGGTTTATAAACTGTAGATTCAGACTTGATAAACAGGAGAAATTTTTTACAATGAAGGTGGTGAAACACTAGCAGAGGTTGCCCAGAGAGGGTGATAGAGGCCCCATTCCTGGAAGCACTCAAGGTTAGGCTGGACAGGTCTCTGAGCAACATGTTCTAGATGAAAATGTCCCTTTCTGTGGAAGGGGAGTTGAAGCAGGTGACATTTAAAGGTGTCTTCCAACACAAAGCATTCTATGATTCTATGGGAAAGGGTATTTCCCTGGGTAGGAGTCTTTATCCTTCCACTGACCACTGAGTGGACAGTGCTGGGAGACTGGTGCATCTCAGGTCTTGGAGCAGGTTTCTATAAATACACTGACTATAAGCAAGATAGTGCTGAGAAGAAAGGAGTGCAATGTTTCTTGGAGGAAATAATGTTTCACTTATACTGTCCTGTGGCAGGAGCAAAAATCACAGGGTGGGCAATTCCCAGCATTGTTCCCGGGTGCTTTTCCAAAAGTTTGCTTTAACTCTATATAGAATGAATTATTTGGGTTTTTTGACTGTTGAAGAAGAAATGGTTGATATTTGGAATTGCGCATTTATAGCTTTGTCCCTTCAGAGGCTTCCTCATAAAAGTGGTTCTTTTCACATTTCCCAGTTGATTTTTTTTTTCCTAAATATGCATTTAAATTTCTTCCTCTATTTCTTTAGATGTAAAATGCAAGCCTCTGCATCTACAAAAAAGCTCATGCGCTTCTCTTTTCTTTCAGTCTTTCAGCTTCCCACTTTTACTTCTGCTCAGTTAATTACTCATTTATAATTATTTCCCTCTTGATTTACGTGGGCATGTATTTTCCCTGGGAAGCCGCTGCCTGGTCCTGGGGAGTCAGTGTAACCTGACTCCAGCCCTGCTGGCTCTCTGTGAACGCTCTGGCGTCCCGGAGCAGCTCCCAGCAATGCAGGGGTAGGATCAGTGCCTTGCTTGGCCCTGGGCGCTGAGTGCTGGGTGCCCATTCCCTGTTTGCCAGGTGCACCTAAGCATCTGGAAATGCTCCATCATCCCTAAAGAGCTCAGGTGGGCAGTGAGGCCAGAAAACCCCGTGTGGGCAAAGCAGGAGGGGCATGAGCAACTTGGGAGGGTGAGGAAGGGGAGGGCATCCCAGCATTGCAGCCTCCATCCCTTCATCTCCCTCCTCCATCCCTTCATCTCCCTCTGTCGGGATCTCTCACTTGTCAGAGTGACCCCGAGAAGAGTTCTAAAGTCTCTTTTTCCAGCCCGCGCTTGAAGAAGGAGACAGGACTCTTCATTTCTCGTTCTCAAGGTTGTTTATTGTATCTTAGTTATAAAATTCTTTCTCCTGCCCTGCCAAGGTCCGTCCAGCAGGACAGTTCCAGGCACTCTGCCTGCCCCCGGGGTTGTGTTGTGTCTTTATACTAAAAACTACACATACAATGTTTACAATTACTTTCCAATACCTATCACCTATGTTAGACAGTGAGCTTCTACTCTAAACCAATCCGTAAGTGCCAACATCACAGCAGAAGATGGAGGCCAAGAAGAAGAAGGAGAAAGGCTGGACATGCCCAGATCCCTCCATCTTGCCCCCCTGAATCCCCATTCTAAAAACCCCAAAATCTATTTTTCACCTTGTGATAAATTCACTATCATTCTACTTAATTTGTCATGGCTTGCAGATCTTCATCTGAGGTCGGTAACTTGCTCCACAGGTCCTAATCAAAACCACAGGCATTTTGGGCTCTGTGCCAGGGTCTTTGAGACCCCTGGCAGGGATCTTGGCTGCTCAGGACAGCCAGAGGGATGTCCTGAGTCCTGACATCCCTCCTCCGTCCCTTCATCTCCTTCTGCCTGAGGAAGCCAGGCTGGCAGCAATGGCACTTTGTGCTTCAAAGGGCCCCGACAAGCACGTCACTGCTATTTGTGTAATGGGCTGAAATTCTTGAGCGAGCAGTGGTACATAAAAGAAAAGTCTCAGCATAATTACTGATCCTTACAGCTTTTCATTCCTGAAAATTTGAGGGTAAGGAAATAGCTGTAAGTGTGAGTAGGAGATAAATGTTGGTTCATAGCACATTCCTTATTTAAACATTTTCAGCATGTCCTGGGGTTGTTGCCCCATAGGCCGGGCTTACCAAGGGTGCAATTCCTTTCCTCTTCATCTCTAAATCACCAAGCTTTCTCCTTGGACATCAATTAGAACCATCAGAGCTGATCAAAAAGAAGAAAATTTTACACAGATCATCCATCACAATTTCCTTTCTAATTTTTTTGGCTTTATTTTCACATTTTAAACACTCATTTTGAACACTTCTTTCTTGAGGTTGTGAGAAAATTTCCCTTTAGCCTCCCACAATCAAGTAATAACAGAAACAAAATATGTCCCCTTCTATATCCACATTAAAGAAATTTATGCCTGTCCCACTTAAGAACTAGCTGCTACCGTGACCTGCATTTTTTTCATGTCATCTCCACTTTCTTGTGGGTTCATATTCATTTCTCTGTAGTGGTAGAAATGGAGTTCCAGGCATGTGTTTTTCTCAGAATCAGGCTGAGACTGAATCTCTGGCCACAGCTATGATCAAGTTGGTCAAAGGGTTAAGTTGGTCTGAGAAGCAAACTGTCTCTCTAGTGCCAGTAGCCAGAAGAAATTCTTCCCATTAATGCCAGCCAGGCTCCATGGCAGTTTCTTTCTCCAAAGAGATCAAAGCTTTCCATGCTGTCTGACTGGGACACCTTCCGTGACCCTGCACAGCCTCAATTGATTTCCACTCTCCCAGTTTACACAGTTTGCTGGATTTTGGAAAAAAATTCTATGGAAAAGAGTTCAGCAGCAGCTGGTGTGAAGGCCACAGGCTCTGTGAGCTCTGCTCGCAGTGCCACCAGTCACAGAGCCAGTGCCATGGCCAGCATGAGGGATGGGAGCAGGATGTGATCCGAGATGGAGCCAGGGGTACCAGGGGTACCAGGTACAGCCTGGCTGAGCTCACAGGCTGTTCCATGGCAAAGCACAAACCTCACTTCTTCTCAGGTGCCTGCATCTGAGCATGAGCCAGAGGACAAAGTCTCCACAGTCTCCCACTGTGGGTGGGAAGAGCAGAGTCCATGTTCCATAACTTGCCTGCTTATCTCAAATATTGTACCTGGCACCACGGTGCTGGAGTCATTGGAACCCCATAAATAGCAATGGCAGACAGTAATTAGCACCCGATACATACCATCCACACATGGTCTTGCCTCTAGGAAGCAACAACGAGTTTTTCATACCCGACTGGATGAGCAAGCTTGAAGGTGAAAATAACAGGAAGATGTAAAAAACGCTGCTTGAAAACAAAGATCTTCCTTTGGAGTCAAACTTTTTAATGAAAACAAAGCCTAAACCAGCAGCCTTGTACTAGTAGCCTTTGGCTCCAAAATGCCCTAAGTCAGTTTATATGTGGCTGATAAAAGGGTAGTTGATTGATTCATTACAGCCAAAGGCTCAGCTCCTAGGAATGTATGGTGCTTAATATTTTTTCTGGGATCTCTTTGATCTCTGCTGGAGGTTGAGGAGCAGGCTCCAAATTATAAAGTATTTTTGGAATTATATTGAGACCATTTTTCAGAAAAGTCACCTTCAAGTCTCCAAGATTCTCTCTGGAGACACAGGGATGGTGGAAAACTTCTAGCATGACAATTTTATCTGAGGAAAAGGAATATGACCAGTCTTAAAGGAATGGTAATCTAATCACATTTGGACAGACACTTGAATGTGGACCGAGGAGCTAAAGTTTTCTACGCATAAAACCTAAAGCACAAGTTTTTCTGAGGGTATGTGGAAGCAATAATAGGTTTACAAATCTCTGTAGATCAGCTAGAGGAAGACAGGCATCCTACAAAAGGCACATGGGAGAAACTCACCATTCAATTCAGTGTGTTAAATTCCACAGTGTGTTAAATTTGGGTTCACAAAACAGAAGAGAGGCATGGCATCTGCTCTCTACCATTCCCCCTCTAGACAGAGCCCTTCCCCTCCCACCTTGTACCTTAGAGCCCAGTGTGTCTTTCACTTTGTCCTGTCTGTCCTGTCTGCCAGACCCTGGTCACATTTGCCAGGCTGCTGGAGAGCTCCTGCCATCAGAGCAGTGGCTGAGAGTCTGCTGGAGTCTGGGGGTCTCCTCATCACAGACAGTGATGGAAGGTTCCAGCAGGACTGGAACCTTCAGTTCCATATCTGACAAGTGCTCTGGCAAAGCAAGGGACAGAACAAGGAAACCTCCTTCAGCATAACTCTAATAACCTCCTCCACAATGCTATAGAAACAGAAGACTCTACATTCACTGACTACATTTACCCAAGCATTACAAAATATTAAATAGCATATTTAGCAAAACAAGAGCTTTCAGGTATTCTCTTTGGTAGGCAATTGTCAAGGGCAGAGCTGCATGTCGAGTTTGTATCTGCCTTGAAACCTCCACTGACTTAATTAGGGTAAAATGCATGAAGTGTAGTCATTATAATCTGCTTTGCAATGACACAAACATATGAAAGCCATGTTCATATGACAGGAGTGTCCAGATTTTGCATCCAAGCCCTTGACAAGATTTGGAGGGGAGAAGAAGGAAGGAGGGGAGAAGGGAAGATGGTAAGAATTGCTGAGCTGATATTTCTAAAACCCTTGGAAACAGCCGCTAAGTCTTTCGCTGCCTCCACCCTTCCCAGTAGTCTCATTATGGTAAGTAATGTTGCACTTATTTGAAAACTCAGGTTTTCATGAGGCTGCCTGTGCAGGGGAGCCAGCAGCACCAGTGGTGCTGAAGATCTCTGCTCCCAAATATTGAACCCCAGTGCTCGTGGCCCTTCGGCTCCCAGGAGCATCTCTGTTTTCAGGGAGCGGCTTGAACTTCTGCCTTAAAGCATATCATGACAGATACTCTAATCACAATGTCTAAATATAATACAGGGGAAGACAATTCAAGAGAGCTCAGCTACGCTTTTTAAAGCAACTGTCAGGAAACTGACTCTGTGGCTTGCTGCTTTAGAGTAAGATTAAATGAATCAGTCTCACCATTTGAATGCGTGGGAAGTCAGAGACAGCAAAGTGACAACTAAGGACAGTTTATTTATAATTGGGCCCTCCTTCTATAGCTGTTTGTGCACAAGGCCTGTGCCCTAAGTACAAAAGTACCTGCCTTTTATGTAAAGTTACTCACAAGTGCTACCTGTACGTCAGGTAGATGGCTATGCTGGTTTGGCTGATTACAAAGTTCATGTAATTATTGAACAGTCTAGTGATGTCTGGGGAAAGAATACAGCTTATTATGCAGCAGCTTCAAAAGGCTCTGACTCCATGGTCCTTCAACCAGGAGTCTTTCACAACAAGGAAGAGCCATTGCTGCCAGGAGATGTCTGGAGGGATGACATGGGGACTGAGGCACTGTCAGTGCAGCAGCTTTGCAGCCAAGGCAGGTCTGTGAGGGCTGGAGGGTGACACCAAGCAGCGTCGGTGGATGCTTTATGAGCAGGGACCTTTGATATTTAAGCTGCAGATCCCCACTCCTTGGGCTAAAACACTTCTGACTTTAACCCAGAGGTTTCCAAAACAAGGCTTGTCACTGAGGGTCAAGAGTGCTGTAGCTGCAGATGCAATCGTGAGCTTGGGAGAAATTCAGTAGTTTATGGTACCGGCTGAATAATGAGCCCAAGTGGAGCAGCATCACAAACAGAAATGGGAAGGAAATGTCAAAGGAAATAAAAGTGGGTTTCTCATCTCTACCTCCTCAGGATGTGGTCCTCATCTTTTAAAGTGTCCTTCTGTGTGAGTGAAAGGCAAAATCCACAAATCTGAGATAAAGCTGCTGAGAGAAGTACCAGGGAGTGGCTGAGTCTCTTGGAAAAAGTGCAGCATTGCTCTTTGCCCAGCCTCCAGGTGGAAAAGTCAATGGAATGAAGCTGACCTCAAGCTTTTATTCCTCCCCACTTTGGCAGGCTTTAATCTATAGCATCAGCCTGCACCCCTAACTGGGAAATATTATTAAAATGACATTAAATATTAAGAGAGACAACACAGCATCTCTCTCAGTGAGGGAGCTCCTGACACAGCAATCTCTTCCTAATAAACTGCCTTGACAAACAATTTACTTATGTTCTTATTTCAATTAGATGAACTACATTGCAGCAGTAAGGGTGACTGTGGCTGGGTGTTATTTTGAGAAGTAGTAAATATTTATTCCTCTCTCTCTCTGTGGAAGAGGGTGGGCAGCAGGGTCGCAAGACAAGACCTCATGATCACAATTTTTAAAGCTGTGCTAGTCACAGGTTGTGACTAATCAGCAAGGCATAATGCTTTTGTGTCAAACTTTCACCAATAGCTTAGCTTTTGGTACAGCATTAACAGTGGTGGACAGCATGGCCAGGTTTGGCTCTCATAGAGATCTGGGCCAGAAAAAGGGATAATATCCACTGCATAGCCAAATAAGTGTCAATGCTAGAAGAGTTTTCCACCCTGGCCAGAAGGCTCCCACCAAGCTCAGGGCTGTGTTGTGGCTGGCACTGCCTGTACCAAATGCACTCCCTGGCCCACAGAGTCCCCAGACAGATCTGAGGTCAGGTCACGAGCTCAGACCTCCAGGTGAGCAAGGGAGGGGTGCAAGGACAGGGGAAGGATTGCTGGAAGGAACTCAGAAATTTAAAGCGAAGAAAATCCCCATCTCTGCTTTCTTGGAAACTTTGCCTGCAATTTCAAATATTTTCTGTTGATGGCATGAAAGTAGACACGTGTGCTTGTCTTTGAAACACTGTTAGTCTGATGGCCATTTTGGGAAGGGGGATAAAAATGTTTAACTTTGGAAAAGCAGCTGCTTTCCAGAAAATCCCTTGAGGCTCTGCACATCGCACAGGTTGGAAGCCACGAGGTTTCTGTCAGCACATCCCTACTTCTCCCTGAAGTATAGCACAGAAGATCATCTCTGGCAAAGTGCCACAGAAAGTTTTATTACTTTAAGGTCACTGTGTTTGTTTTATAAGGCCTGACCAAAATTTTTACCTCAGTCTGTATAATTTCTTTTTTCCCATATGATAAAATGTCTCTCTTTGAAAAGGCTTTTTTGGAGGCTGAAGAGTAGAGGGAAATCCCTTCCCTTGTTGCTGAAGCCATGTCTGAGATGAAATATAGCTGCTCTTCACTGGAAAGGCCATGCAATGGGATTTTTAAGGTGGGGAGTGAAGTGGAATAAATAAAGCTGAGCAGTGAGGTGGGGTACATGAGTGGGCCAGGCAGGCACTGCCAAATGGGAATTTGGCTTGTAAATCATCCTGTTAATAACTCCATAGAGCCTGTAATGATAGGGAACCTCACCTAATGCCTCATCAAAAAGTCAACACACTTTGCAGAACTGGGCATCCCTCATACAATCCTCTACAGCACTTTACAGAGTGAATCACAGCCTTGTATGGAACTTTTTCTTTTTATATGTGTTGCCCTTTTAATCTGAAATAATCCCTTCCTTTCTCTTTGACTGGTGTTCGGGAATGGATTTTAAATGGGCATTAGTTATAAAATTTCAGATCCAGAAGCAGAGAATTCAGAGTGCAAGGTGATTCATCACGTGTGCATCCACATCCCTACAGAAATGAAGTCTGGAGAATGTGTTTTAAGAGGCTGAGCCAAACTGTGCACAGGGTGCTTGCATAAGTGTCCAGGGGCATCACAGCATCACCAGTTCCAGCAGAGCCACACAGGCTGGCAGGAGCTCAGGCTCTGCCCACGGGGCCCTGCTGATGCCACTGGCCATTAAAAAGGTTAAGTTGATGCTGGCAGAGACTGTCCCTCCCTTGGAAATGGCACTTCCAGTAAGACAGAGAGCGTGAGCCAAAGTTTAGGGGATTCACTGATGGTGTCACCAAAGGAGGATGAGGAATTGCAAAGGGAAAACAGAGATAAATTGAAAAATTTCCTGTTTAAAAATTTTGAAAAAAAAATACTGGGGGAAAAAGAAGTATGGAAATAACTTTGTTTTCAGCAGGATACGAGGACTAGATTTAATTTTTTGTTGTGTAGAATGGAGATTTTTTTTCTCCTTGCTCTAAGTGTACCTTTTAATACAGCTTTACAGGTGGAATAATTAACAAAGCCTGCATCACAAATGCAGTGCTCTCAGGAGCTAGGTACTGATGTGCCCTTTCCCACTGCAGCAGAGGAAGGAGGGTTTCCAGTGAGCTCTGGGAAGCAGGAGTCTCTCAGGGATTTCTCAGCACACCACATGCACCAGTAGGTGCTATTGGTGATTTTCACCAGAAGGATTTTCTTCTGTGAGCTTTTCTCCCTTCCAGCCAAGGACAAACCTCTGACACTAGCCCACATTATTGTTTGAAGAAAGATTGAAATCTCGTGATTCTGACATCGTTTTATTTTTAATTTCCACACTGCAAATGTCAGGGGAAAAAATACCCTAAAAATTATACTTCAGAAAAGTCTATAATTACTTCCAATTAAATCATGGCCCTGGTTGTTTGAAAGACAACCACAGCTAGAAGTTCATTATCTGATAAGCACTTTTATTTAAAATATATTTCAAAGTTTCTTTTGTTAATAATAAGAAGAAAGGGATCCAAGATCCTGCAACAATACCTGAGCCAAATGCAAAAGCTCGGCGATGGGAAATTGTGTTTAACCCCTCAAACGGAGAGGCCACGTCATTTTTAGGGCATTTATTTCAGCAGTACTCCTGCTGGGGAAGCAAGCTGAGCAATGTGATCAGATGTGGTGTTAGGCTGGGCTGAGGTGACCCAGATCTCTGCCTTCCCTGGAGCCCTGATCAGGCTGCGTGCTTGCATTGCACCTTCCCTCCATCCATGGGACCCAAAGCATTTACAGCATCTGTCCTGCTTCTCTCTGCCACACTCCTGTCTCCATCAGGGTGCATCTCTTGAAGCCACTGACGCTTTATCAGCCTCATCTGGTTTCACAGTGGGAATTAAGTCTCATCCCACTGTAGCCCTGCACTGTAGATCCATTTGTTGCCCCTTTCATCACATGAGCTGCACTGAGGAAGCCACTGATGCTCAGACTGAGTAAAAATATCTGAGTTCTTATAAAGCTCCACTTGCTGGTGCATGGGATAATTGTGCTGTAGGTTTTTGTGCTGTTATTTTGAATGTCAGCTGTGACAGAGCCATCGGTCCCCAGCCCTGCTCCAGTATGTGGCATATTTTCCATATGTGTGTTCAAAGACAAGGGCCTTCCCTCAGAACTTTACAAAATAAGCAGTCATATCCCAGCCCAGTTGCTGGCTGCTTTCTGGAGTGCTTGGAAGTCCATCTGGATCATTTGCTGTGTGCAAGAGGGACACATGGGCTGGAGGGAAGGGGCAGGGGGGATTCCACAAAACACCTGCCTGGCAAAAAGGCTTTCATGTGGAGGGATAGGTGACACTGAAGGCCTCAATCACTAGCAGCAACCCAAAATCCCTGTCACAAGGGACAGGATTTTCTCCAGGTAATGCCAAGAGGCACCCTATAGGAAGTGTTTGCTAATGATGATCCTTGTGGGTCCCTTCCAACTCAGAATAGTCTGGGATTAGCAGAGATGTAATGGACATTACATAGCAGGCTGCCTGGGCATCCACAGCTTGCACACAGAACAGACATTCCTGCTATCCATGGAAAAATCCTCCAAATATTCCACATCATGGTGACTACTCTCTGAGCTAGTCGTACTAGGTGGAAAGAAATTAAAAATTGCAATTGACTCACCAGTAAAAATATGTGAGTGTACCCAGCAAATAATGTAGATTCCCTCAGCACTTACCTAATAATTTTGCTTTTAATTAAACTGTCCATTCCCTCACTGATTTACATTTAAAAAGAAAACAACTATGTGTATTTCACTGGGAAACCTTCCCCTGGTGTTCAAAAAAAAAATTTTTTTTGCTTTGCTTAATGTGAAAGATTTGGGGCCTGATCCTTGTTAACAACTTGCTGCATTTCAGCTACACCAAAATGAAGGTGAACAGGTATGAAAGATTGTCACTGAAGGGGACATGCTCACCATGTGTGCTTTCAGCCTTTCTCTTCTGCTTTTTTGGGTTTTTTTTTTTTTTTTTTTTTTTTTCCTGGTTTGTTATGTTTTTGTTGTTGGTGTTGTTTTTAATGTACCATACAGTCTTTTATTAGCACAGTTTTAGGCTCAATCTCTCCAAAGAAATAAGTGCAGTGGATGGACACTGAACCAAGAGAGCTGGGAGCCACAGACCCCCCAGCTTTGGGGAAAAGAGGAAGAAATTGCATCTCAGCAGCAGGCACCTCTGGCAATGCCCCACAGGCAGGGTCTGGCAAAGGCACCAGAGAAGAGGAGGTGATACCACTGTAGCATTTCTGGCTCTGAGAGACCAAAGGGCATCTTGTTTCCACCCACACAACTCCCCTAAAATGGGAATGATGACCAAAAGTTATACTTCGAAACTCATCTGCTTCTCTTCTTAAACTTGAATTTCAAAATCTGTAATAATTTCTAAGGGGAAAATAAAAAGAAGCTCAAACTCTCTCCAGTTCCAGCAAGAAACTGTAACTCCTGCTGCTCCCACTGCAATTAAGGCTCAGGTTGTCACCAGCAGGCCTGTGAGACACACCAGTGAAACACCAGGTGCCTTTCTGGAGGAGTTACGTGCCAAGACCACCAAGATTTGTGTATGTGGAGCAGAAATGGAGATCCTTTGAGTGCTGTAAAAAGGGCATCCCTGCCTTAGTGCCTGCCACCACCACCTGGCAGCCAGGTCAGACACAGCTGGGCATGCTGCTGCCTTGGTGGCACATGGTGCTCCATGACACAGCATGCCATGAGCATGCCATGCACCTGCACCCAGACTAGGGCTGGGTTTATGGGAGACCCAAATATGCAAGTGGAGAAATGAAACAACCTGCAGATGAAGCATTAAAAGGTGCTTCTCCTGTGCTGGCTTGCCATCCTCCCACAAAGTGAAAGGGACAAAGAGAAGGGGTAGGCTGTTGAGGTGGGAAAGTCTCTCAGGATTCAAAATTTCAGTGACACCCCTGCAGTCCCAGGAAGGAAGAGAGTGGACCATGATGCCTCCAGCAGAATGGCCTTGCCCCAGGGCTGCTGCAGCTCTGCTGCTGCTGACTGCTCCTGACAGATATGTGCACACCACAGGTATGTGCACACCACAGGTATGTTCACACCACAGCTCTGGCCTTGGCTCAGGTACCCAGACGACAAAGGCTGTAACATCCTTGCATGGATGCTCAGTTTTGGGGAGAATGGAAAGAAGGTTGTAGGCTCAGAGCTGAGCCATCTCCAGAGCGCATCCCTATCTGTTCACAGCAGTGGGGAAGTAGAAGAAGGGATTAAGGGGTTGTACCCCCCTGGCTCCAATCACATCCCCCAAGTCCTCTATGAAAGAGACAGTCAGGAGGAGGTCTCTGTGTGACCTGGGGAAGAAGGCTGTGCCTGGTTGGGCAAATCCCTGCTCCCTCTACATGCCCAGAAAACACCAGCATTGTCTATGCAGCATGTTTTCACAGCCAGTCTGGGGCCGAGGTCAGGACCAGTTTGGGCTGGGTTTTATTTATCAAATGTGGCCTCATTTGGTAACAACATTTAAAAACATGTAAGATCAGAACAGTCCTTGTTGGTGAAAACGTGCCCATTAATTTTCCTCTCTTTGGATAAATTGTAAGTGGATGAGAGTCTGTAATGTCCCAGGTGACATTGAACCTGAGAGGCATTCAGGAATTGCTGTCCTGGACCAGCCAAGCAGTCCATCAAGTCCAGCACCTTTTCCTTAAGACAAGCAGATTAACCTGTGCTTTGAAGCCAACAGCTTTAGCGTTTGCCTAAGTATGTCACACACAGGTTTGCATGTTCCTGTGTCCCACTTTTTGCTCTACCGACCAGCCACAGGGCCAGAGGGCACCACTTCCATGCCCAGGCCACACATGGTGACTCCTGCAGACATCTCTGACGACCCTTTCCTTCTCTTCTTCTGGCAAGGAGTGGGTTTGGTTTATATTTGAAGCTCCTGTGTCATGCCAGCTTTGATGGATGTGGCGTTAACACAAACCCCACAGGCTGTGGGATAGCCCAGGGTGAAAGAAAGGAAGAAGAAGCTACCAGTGCAGTCTCACACAGCAAAGACTGGGACATCTTTCCCCGTTCTGCAGCTGACAAGGGTGAGGCTGATGTGGCTGACCTGGAGCCATGCTGCAGCAGAATGCAATGCCAAGAAGTGAAGCTGGTTCCCGTAGCAGCCCACTCCTCTGGTTTTCTCCTCTGCTCTTCTCTAAGACTTCAACACTTCTCCACATTTCCTCTTGTGTCTCCCCCTGCAGGGAGGCAGGCTGGGATCAGAAGCATCAGTAGCCTTGGAAAGCAGATAAGGTTCTCCGTCATAAAGAAGGCAGCAGTGCAGAATTACCATGACCAGAAACATGTTTTAGTAAAATATGAGGCCTTCAACTCATGCCTAGAGCTGAACCCTGAGGGTCACCATAGCTAAATAAAAGAGGGGCAGGAAACCAGTTCCTGCTGTCATCTGCATGCTTGGCCTCCATCTCTGGCCTGGACTTCCCCAGTGGTCCAGCTGAAGGCAGGTCCATTTCTTTGCAAGAGTGAGTGATGGTTAATCTCGGGATCACTCTCAAAATGAAGCAGGGATGAGCCGGGAGCAGGTTTTGCTCCCTCTGCTGTACATACTCCTCCAGCGCCATCCCAGCCCACTTCTGAGCCCTCAATCACCGCCACCAGCCCTGCGTGGCACTCCCTGACACATTTAAAATGTAAACTCAGCTTCATGTTGCAAACAGAATGCTAATGGGGCGTGAGACAGCTCTCCTGTAGTTTCAGGCATTTTTCAGGGGAGGGAGAAAAATCATGCAAAACGCTGAAGGTCCCTTGCAAACAAAGATGGCCCAGAGGAGCCTGGGGATCACATCCTTGGCAGCGCAGCAGCCATGGCCATCCTGCTCCATCGGCCGGGCAGCTTGGATGTTCCCTGGCTGCTCTGGTCTGCCAGCCTAGGCACCCGCAGCACCCCGAGACAAGGGCCAGGCTGGCTGGAGCGCTTGGCTCGCGCTGAAATCCCCCAGAAAAAGTTACCTCTCGCCTCGTCCTCGAGACATCAGTGGGAGTAGCCGGGTGTTGAGCCCTGCTGCGACCAAGTGCTGCGGTGGGAGAGGTCTGGGAAGCACCAGCAGCAGCGAGAGGCAGCGTTTGGGGGGATCAGCAGGAACAGCAGGCACAAAGGGAGTTACATCTTCACCGGTCCAGTCCCAGACTGCTCATCTGTAAGGAGCTCCAGGCAGGCAGATCCAGACGGCTGTTAATGCAGGATCACAGCCCGAGGTTTTGTTTCCACCTTTGCCAGAGGTTTTGCATGAGTCTCAGCTTCCTTTGCCTGCGCAATGGGTACCTGGTGACTGACCTTCCTTTGTAAAGCTCCTGTCAGGCAAAGGGGGTTCCTGTGCCTTCACCTACAGCTTTCCTCTATGCACCGACAAAAATGATGCTCGTCGGGTTGGTGCTCCGACAGCAAAGAGCTCAACCGGAGAGAAGGATGATTTAAAATTAAAAAAAAAAGGGTGGGGGGGGGGGGAGGGAAGAGAGGGAGGGGAAGAGCAGGCTGTCAATCTCAGTTAGTAAACACTTCTTTGATGTGGTTCCTATTAAAAACAAAACAAAACAAAACAAAAACACAACCTGACTCCTAAAAGCAACAACGTATGTTTATTTTAAATGCATCCGCTAAATATTTACACTGCAAGTAAGCTAAACGAAAAAAAAAGAAAAAGATAAATTGGAACTTTTGTCAGTGAACCAGATTGTGAAATGCCTTGAGGGAACACAAGATTTATTTGGGGAGAGGGGGAGAGGTAGGAATTTTCCATGCTATTGTAAAGCATGAGCACAAATTATATGATCCCCACAGCCACTGAGTTGCAAAGCTTCAATCAGCTGCCTTTTTATTTTTTTCCTTTCCTCTCTTTTCTATAAAGAGGAGGGGGGGAAGACAGAAGTGTTTCACCAACTTCTGTTGACTGTTCCTTTTTTCTCCTGATTGAAATGTGTTGTTAAACAAGATCCCACATAATCTCAGCAGAGGGTTTCTCTCGCTCGCTCCCGCTCCTTCTGGGAAGCCGCGATCGGTGCCATCGGCGCTTGATTATTTGCAAACTCCCTTCGCTGCTTTTTTTTTTTCCTCCTTTTTTTTTTTTTTTTTTTCTCCTCTCCGTCTCGGTCTCCGTCTCCCTCTCTCTCCCTCCGTCTCTCTCTCCCTTCCTCTCACCCCCAGCGCAACTTTTGCAGGCGCCCCGGTACACGCAGCCATGCCGCGCTGAGAGCGGGGGCACGGCGCCAGCCCCCCTCCTTCCCTCCCTCCCTCTCCTTTCCTCCCTCCCTCTCTCCTTCCTTCCCTCCCTCCCTCTCTCCCTCCCTCCCTCCCTCCCCCAGCGCCGCCGTCCCGAGCCGGGGGCCCCGCCGCCCGCCGCCCCTGCCCGGCCCCGCGCCTCGCCCCGGCCCCGGCCCGGCCCGGCCCGGCCGCCGCCGCCGCCCCCGCCCGCTCGCCCGCCCGCCCGCCCCGGCCGCGTCGGAGGGCCGGCAGCGGGGCTGGATGTGCCCGGCTCCCCCGCGCTGAGGTGGGCAGCGATGCAGAAGGCAGGCGGCAGCTTCGCCTCCGCCGAGAGACACCCGCTCAAGATGGCAGATGTGTGTTGAGTTTGGGGGCTGCGATCTCGCGTCGTTCGTGGCGGCGTTGCCATGAATAACAGGCGTCCTTGCACCGATGGCCCCCATGTACGAAGGTAAGCCCCGGCCCGGCCCGCCCCGCCGGCACCCCCTGGCCCGGCCGCAGCGGGGGAGGGAGGGGGGAGGGGGGGGTCCCCCGCCGCCCGCCGTGCCCCCGGCCGATGTTGCGGGAGGCGGCGGGGCACCATCGCCGTCCCCGGCGCCCGGCGGGAGCGGGGCGAGGCGCGGGTCGCCCCCCGGCTCTGCCGGTCCCCGGCCCCGCGGTCCCGGGCGCTCGGTCCCCGGCGGGGGGCGGTGGGTGAAGTCCGTGCCGGTGCCGAGCAGAACAATGAGGTGGACGGAGCTTGCCTTGCGCCTCCGTGTGTGTGTGTGTCTCTGTGTGTGTTGTGTGCCTGCTGCCTGCCTGCCCCTCGCCGCAGTTCGCATTCCCAGGACCGGCTACCCCTCTCCGTTCGCCGGTTTCCCAGGAGTCTCCCCCGCCGTGGCTCCTCTCCTCCGAGGCGCGGGGACTCCGCGGGCAGCGGCGGTGGGGAACGGGGCTGCTGGAGCTTGCTGTCAGCTCCTCTGGCTTCTGCTTCAGTCCAGCCCGGGCTGCGGCGAGAAGCCCAAGTACCCCAACTTAGTTTCTTTCAGGTTAAAAAAATCACAATAATTGTATATATATACACATTTATATATGTGTGTGTGTGTATATATACGGCTGTGTGCGTTAGATCGATGTGTAGTACAGGGTGTCTGCTCAAAAAGAAAAAATTCAGAGATGTATCGAGGTTAATTTAAATCCCCTCGCGACGCATTTACCCTTCCCCGTCACCCCTCCCGGCTCGGCGCTGCCCGGGGAGCGTTACATAAAGCGGAGGGACATCCCCCGGCGGCCGCGCCATCCCGCCCGGGGGCCGCTCGCTCCGTGGCGGCGGAGACCCGGGCGCGGAGGGGCGCGGGGGGGGTGCGGCACGGGGACACGGCACTTTCCTCCCCATGGCGAGGCCGGTAAAACTTATCTGAGGAGGAAATCGAGCCCGGGCTGCGGCGCCCGCGCGGAGGGCGCTCGGCGGGCGGTGTAAAGTTACCGGTGGCCCGCCGGGTTATTTCTGGGCAGCCCCGGGCTCACCCGCTGTTCGGAGTCCGGACCCCGCCGGAGGCGGGCAGACAAAGAGGAGCATTTTCGTTGGCGCACACGGCACAGCCGGCCCTCCCCGCGCTGGCCGCGGCCGGGCTCGGTGCCGCCGGAGCGCGGGGCCGGCGGGGAGCGGGGCCCGCGGCGGTGCCGGGGCCGGTGCCGGCGGAGGGGCCGCGGCGGGCCCGGGGTGCCGGCCGAGGCCAGCCCGCGGCGGCGCCCTCTGGCGGCCGCGTCTCGCCGCCGAGCGGCCCCGGCCCCGGCCGGGCAGCCCCCTCCGCTCCCCCGCCCCGCGCCCGGGCCGCCCCCGGCGCCTCCCCGGCAGCGGGGCCCCGCCGCGGGAGGGGGAGACCCTCCGCCGGCACCCGGCACGGCGCGGAGCTCGCAGCCCGGGCGCGTACCTGCCCGGCCCCCGCCCGACGGCCCCCGGAGCCGGGCCGGACCGCCCCGCGGTGTGACCGGGCCGGTGAGGCTCGGCCGGCATCGCACCGCCGGCCGCCGAGCTCTCCCGGGCGAACGTCGCCGGCCGGGGGGTCATGCGGCGATGGCTCTGAAGTTCGCTCCTCGCCGGGCCGCATCCGGCGGCGGTGCGGGGCCCCTCGGAGAGCGGCGGCGCCCGGCGGGTCCGTACAGCCGGGGCGGAGCGGCCGCGGAGCCCTGCGGTCAGCCCGGCCGCGCTCCCCTTCCCGGCGCGCCGCAGTGGGCGAGCGCCGGCACGGCCGCCTCCCCGGAGCCGGGCAGGGCAGCGGAGGGGAGGGGAGGAAAGAGGAGAGAGGAGAAGAGGCCTCGGCCACTGCCCGGGCGAGCAGGGCGCCGGCTTCTTCCTGAGGAGGGGGCGGCGGTGCTGCACCGGAGCGTGCGGTGGAAGTTTAGCGGTTCCTTAGAGCATCCTAACTTCAGCGGCGCCCCTGCTTCTGCCTGACTGGAAAAGAGAGCAGATGGGGAAAAATGCCCTGAAAGTGACCCGTAGAAACAAATTCCCCGCAGCAGATACGGACGGGTCTGCGGCCAGGCTCTGCAGCATGCATTAAGCCTCAAAATAGGTGAATATCCTAAATGGCAGCAGCCGGAGATAGCGTAAAGGCTGATAGAAATTGTTTTATCTCTTGTGTTGCTGTATGCTTGCGGGTTAAATTGCTGCTGACTGGCTTCGAGGGAGGTGGAGGAGGGGTTAATGATTGTTTTTCGCCTCCTAGTTGCCATGAGAGGTCCTTAGAATTCCCTGCAATATCTCAGTGCATAGATAAAAACTTATCGCAGAGGATGCAATTTCCTCCTTGGAGGGAGGCAAGGACTGCCATCCTCCCCTGCGAGCCTCACGTTTGTGTGCATAAGCAGTTCGGTCTGTAGCCCTCCTCTGGAGCATCAGGTAGAGTCAGGGCATTGAGGAGAGCACAGGAACCGAGGGCTCGGATCGGCGCTGCGGCGGGCAGACACAGCTCTCGGGTGGCACACATGCACGCCCACCGCCACCACCGCAAGGCAGGCGAGGAGAGGTGAAACCGTATCCCCGCCGTACCGCTTTCAGAACATAGGCTCTTGGACAGAAAAAGCACCCTGGGAGGAAATGTGACACCTCAAAGGCCTTATGAAGTGGTTCCAGTAGAAATTGAAGTGAGTGCTAACATAGAGCACGGGCAGAAAGTCACCCAGCGTTCTCGACGTGCAGGTGAGGGTGGTGCGTGCTTGTGCAGAACAGCTGGCTTAAATACCATTTCTGGGAAGCAGAATGGTGCCTCACCTGATATTAATAGGCGAGGCATGATAAATAAGTGACTATCTGGTGTGAAATCCTCTCCCACACACACTGAGCCAGAATTTTGCCATTTCTTTTAAAGAATTTGGACGTTTTGCTCTTTTTTTTTCTTTTTTTTTTTAAATTTTTTTTCCTGAGTGGTGGAGAGCTTAGCAGCAAAATGAAGGACATAAAAACATAACAAGTGAAACAAACCAGAAGTAACACTGCTGCGCAATGTTTGACCTGGTTTTTAGTTTCATTTGTGAGCTGTACGAGGAAATGAGTTTCAAAGCAGACCTCATCAGGTGTAATCCTACATGGCCTCTGCTCCAGACTTGGGGCAAGCTAGTGGCTGCCATCCTTCTGAGCACCAGAGATGTGGCTTCATCAGGAGGGGCTGTACTGGCTTGGTACAGAGGAGCTGAATGGCTTGAGCCAGGCAAGAACCTGGTTCTCTGGACCCTCTTCTAGGCAGTGTTACTCTCACCTGTGTGCTCACCTTGTGACATTTCCTACTGTGCAGAGAGCAGAGCCAGGCTCTATGGTCCAGGGGAGACCCCAGTTTGAGAGGGGGGATCTGCCAGATAGCACAGGCTGTGGGTGGATTTTTGCCTAGGATGGGTGTCTCCAGTGATTTCCTTGGCGTCTGGTACCTGGCATCCTTCACAATTGCGTAAAGAGAGGTATTTATATGTATTAACCTTTATTTTCTAAACAGTGATTACCTCTGTTTTGGTTTCGTTCGTGTTCGCTTAGCTCCTTACTTATTCTTGACAACTTTGTTGCAATTCAGGGTGTATTTTTAGCAGCCACATCGGTAGTTTTCTATGTGGGTGGCTCATGGAATTAATCTGGGTAATATTTGTAAATTGCACCTCACCACCGGTGCGGCTGCTGGAGCTGAGCACAGGCAGGGACCTGCCTGCACGCTATCCTTGTCACACGTGGGGCCGGGAAAGCCGGAAAATCTGACCCTGTCCTCCTTGTGGATCAGATCCCATTTAATGCTAGAAACAGGCCAGCCCTGCTGGGTTTCGAATGCATCCTTAAATCTCACCAAGGCACACAAAACTTGGTCATCAGGGAGGTGGCCCCAGTGAGGCAGAGTAAAGGTCTTTACCCCAAAGTTCATGCAGGGAGATAACTCAGAGACACTTCCTGTTTATGAAATAATAACCAGAGCTAAAGCTATGTCAGTGCTGGGACTAAAAGCCTAAGTTTTTATTTGCTCAGGATATGGCTATAGCCAGGATAACAGGAAGCCCCCTCCAGTTAAAATTATTGTTCTTATCATGCTGCTGTGTCTAGTGATTAAACAAGTTTGCTATGTAATGGGTGAAAAATGCTGTTTTATTTTCAGAAGGGGAAAGAGCATTGCTGGGACTAGGGGCTGGGATGAGCAGACAAAGAGGCAAGCTCAGTTACCCACCACAGTCATCAGCCCGTGGACTCTGTGCAGTGCATTTCTCTTCGTGGCTGTGACAGGTGGGGAAGACTCACTTGGCTTCAGCTGGACACCTCAGCTGGCCTGGGAAGTGAAATAATTTTCATTTTTCTTATCACTAGTTCTCCCCATTGTTATTTACTGCCCAGTTCTACGTGGTGCTGTCAGACCACTGGATTTGGTTCCATCCAAACGGGATAAGAGTTGCCTGTGCCTGATGTTCACTGTAGGTTCTTCTACTGGTGAGGAACAGCCTGGAGACCTCCTTGATGCCTGTGAGGCTTTGGAACTTAAGCTCAGCCCTGGGAAGTTAGACTGTGTATTTGGAGATAGGTAATGGACTTGGGTGGCTAAATGAATAAGGCCTGATTTTGGCCACATCACAGCAGTAGTGCATGTGAATATTTGGTCAGGGGGACAGTTGGGGAGTCAAATCATGACAGGATTGGTGACCTGGGCCTGGAAGTAAATCCCTGTCCTGATTGTGGACCTCACCAAGTGGGTCCCAGGTGGTGGTGTTAGCACTGTCCTGCCAGATGGTGAGGTCAAGGAAGGGCAGTCACCTTCTGCTCAGACCAGGCTAAGACACCAGATGAGACAGCTTCTTCTAGCTGCAGGACTCAAGGCAACTGTGATAGTGCTGCTCATGGGCAAGACCCCCGAGAAGAGTTTGCCAAGGCATTCAGTGGTTGGCTTAGAGCTGTTATGGTGTCCCCATCCCTGTGTCTGTAGTGAACAGGTAGGCTAAGAGTGGCTTGCTGGGTTTTTTTTTTTAAGGTTCGACACTTTTCCTCTCTGATCCCAATTCAAGAAGATATTTTCAGGTCTGTGCCTAAATTTAAGCTCCCATACAGTGCTGCTGACTTCATTAGGATTGTTTATGTCTTTAAAGCTGGCCGCACGCTGGAGTACCTTTCTGACTCATGGCCTCTATAGCCTAATCACTCCATTTATAAAATGACGTTGTTTCCTCACCCTTGCTAGGAAATATCTGCCCTCTGAATGTGAAATATTATTTATAGATCTTTCTCTTACTTTTGGGAGGAAAACTGGTCGATAACAAGAAGGGAGAATTAAACATTGTTTAGAGAAAAGGTTGTTTCTTGAGCTGTTTACATACCCTAATGTGGACGAAGGTAATTAACGGGAAGCCTTCTCTTTTGAAACTATTTCCCTAGCAGTACAGAATTCACCTTTTCTTTTGAAAATAAACACAGATGATAATTTCACTCCAGACATGGCATTTATCAATATTTTGTCATGCAGGAAGAGCAGAGGTGTGTTACTGCTACCCCTCATTTACAGCATGGAGTGCCCCTGATTACTGCCTCATTTGGCCATGTCAGCAAACTGAGGTCCATCCTCAGGAAAGCACAAGTGCCTCTCTTTGGGGACCACTCCTGAATTCAGGTAGCCTTCAGAATCAGGTAATTTTGATGGCAAAACCACTTCTACTAAGACTTGCCCACGCACGTGAGTGGAGGAGCAGCCTCTGTCTCCGTAGGCCAGCAAAGGCATTTCCACATCTCAAAAACCTGGGAAAATCCAGAGTCAGGAATAAATTAAAAAGCTGTCTGTGCCATTAGGATTTGTTTATCGAATGGAAGTAACAATAAGCTGCAACAGTGTGTATTTATACAATGCTGTATATGTTCAAGGTGCTGCATAAAGAGTGGCTGTCTGATCAGGTCACTGACTGAATGATGCCAAAGAACAGTCTTTTGCTTACTCACAGGGCATGTGCGGAATAGCCAAAGGGAAGCATCTTCAAGAAGTGAACCCTTGAGCTGCTCCTGAGCTAGATTCTGATCCAGATCAGCAGCAGTGTCAGTGAAACCCAGGGAGCTACACAAGGGGAAGCAGGGTCTGCACGTGATGAGTGTGAGCCTGTCTGTGTTGTGTTCTGGAGCAAGAGGGAGATTTATGCTGGGTGATGGATGCCAGAGTTTGCTCCCTTGGTTTTCTTCAGCATCACTGCTGAGTGGCACATACATTTGGAGAAGCTGAAGCTCACTGTATTTACACATTGTTCTCTGTCCCGCTCACCTTCTGGGGCCTGTGCTGACGTCTGTCTCTGGAAGGACAAAATAAGAGCAGTCACATCCAGCTCCTTCCCTGAAAAGCAGGAAAGGTCATCCCACAAGCCATTGGTATTTGCCAGAGATACTTGGGAAACCATGAAGGGCAGCTGCCTTCTCTGTTCTTTATGGATTTCAATCCATAAAGGTGCTAGCAAGACCTGAAACAGTGGTGTCACCTGGCAGAACCCTGCAGGCTAACATCCCCTTTGGTCCTGAAGGCTGATAACTTGGGCTCTGGACTATGCTTAAATGCCAAAGAAACTTACTTCTCACCAAAATCATTTAAATCATAGGGAATGGCCAAAGGAAAGATTTTTTAAAAGCAGAATATCAAATGCCTGTCCAGCATGTTAAGAGGCTTGCCCAGCATACTCCCCATGTATGGACAGTCCACAGCATGTCCAGGCTGTCGTCGTTGCCCTTTGCTTTGTTACTTAAAGGATTTTACCCCCTCTGTAACTCCTCTCTGCTTTGCTTGCTCTGATTCATTGTCCTTTTAACTGTGGGTGTAGGAAGACTATTCCTTTGTCTTTGTCACATCCCTCCTTTTATGTTTCTTAGGCGAAATCATATCTTGAACACGTTCTACAGCTCTTTCTTTTGTATCTTTTCCCCTTCACCTCTGACCATTCTCCTGGTTCTCTGTGCTCCCTGCAGCTGGTCCATCTCTCTCTTGAGTGGCACTGCTAGAGCACAGTGCTGTATTTGGGTCCTGTGCTGGTCAAGGAGAGCAGAAGTGTTCCTTTGTGTCTGTTACAGTCAGTGGTCCTACTTGGTTTAACTTCTGCATTATAACGTCGTTCATCTCTGTGCAGCTTGTGATGTGCTGTGGCTCACAGATCCTGTCCAAGAAGTCTGATGCCTCATGAACCATTTTCTATCCTACATGTGTGGAGGTAGACTTTCCTACCTGAGTCTGTGATTTTTGATCTGTCCCATTTGAATGTCATCCTGTACCCTTCAATTTGTCATGATTATTTTGAATTATCTAATTCCCCCGATTTTGCAATCCTGCTTGATGTCACCTGCCAATTTAAAGAGCACAATCTCTGTTTATTCACCGATGTAAGCTTTGTTGTCACTTCTGCAGCCCCAAATATAAAGTACAGAAGAGAAGAAATGGTTTCATATAATCCAGAAAGAGAACCTCGTCCACAAAATATAAAAGAAACTGGAAAACACACACAACACTTGGCATTGTTTTCATACCTATTCTTTTACTCTACTTTGGTGCTTTTAAGGTGTTCCTAATAACAGTTGTATTTGCTGTGCCAAGCAAAAGCAGAACCTTACTGTACTAGGCATGACATTGACGTGAAGGGGTAGATAGTTACCATCCCAAAGGATTTGCATTTCATATAGATACAGACACAGGAGGGTGCATCATGCAAATTGTCGGGACACTTTTCAGGAGAGGAAATCAGAATGTGTGGGTTTTCCACAACATTTGTGACAGAGGTTGCTCTGGGAAAGGAAAGGGTGGGCTTAAGATTGAGAAGGATATGTCAGTAGGTCAGGAACAGGAGGAGAGAGACATGGGGAACAAAGATGAGGGCAAGTGACTGTAACAGAATAGAGGGAGATGATCCCTGAGATCTTCAGGGGCTGAGGCTGTCGCAGCCAAGGCTGGCAGGAACGGAAAATTGAGTGAAATGCTGAAGATTCCATCTTGGACTGTTTCTGCAGTTGCCCTTACTGACTTCAGTCTCTCCCACTCTCTTCAGACTTCAGTCTCTCCCAGTTTTATTCCCCTGGAGTTGTTTCTAACATCTTTGGAAGAGAAGGTGAGCGAGGACAGGAGACACTGCCTATACTGTAATGCTCACAGGCAGAACAGACAGTCTCTCTGGGCATTTCCCATGTGGAGCTGACACCAGAGGCAAAACTGATGCTGTGGCATTCACTTAAAATCTCTGATCCCACTCACCATCTGATGGGACAGAGATTTTCTGAAGCACCAGCACTTCTCGTTGATCTGAGATCCTTGTGCTTTCCTCCTTCTCTGCCATTGCTCTTCCCATGACAGTGGTGTCTATGCAGGACAAATCTGATGTGCCATCCTCCTTCCTCCAAAATTCATGTTGAATTTTCCCTCAGCCTGCACATGATGTCTTTAAGGACATACATGACTGCCCTGTCATCTCTGTCATCATGTCTGCTCTACTCTCACCATCAGTCGGGATGGCCAAAAAAAGTTACAAGCACAGAGACCCAGTCATCAGCACCTGAGCTTTTGGGTGAAAACCACATGTGCATCCTCCTGCACGTGGGTGTGCATGGCACATCTCAAGCATGTGAGGCTCAGCACACTGTTCTCTCTAGTAGCACTTCAGGTGTGTCAGTGTGTTTGGCAGTGAGTCTGTAAGGTTGTGGTCTTGCTCTTGGGTGAAGAGAGCAAGAAGAGCTCTTTTTTTGCTTATAGTTAGGGGTCAGGTTGTTTGTTTGCTACTGGATGTGATCCAGTGGATTCAGCATGTCTTTGTGCAGAGAGGAAGCAGCAGAGAGGAAGCAGTCTAGGAGGTTCCTGGAGTGTGTGGAAGATAACTTCCTGACCCAGCTGGTGGGTGAGCCGCTGAAGGAAGGCTCCCTGCTGCGCCTGTGTCATGCAGACAGAGAAGGACTTGAGGTGATGGGGTGTTTGGAGGCTGCTTTGGGCACACTGGTTGGTTTTCAGTGCTCAAGAAGTGAGGAGGGGGCTCAGCAGAAGGGACTTCAGAACAGGGCAGACTCTGGCCTGTTTAGGAGACAGATTGATAGAGTTCCTTGGGACAGACCTGAGTGACAAAGGAGTCCAGGAAGGCTGCGTGTTCTCCAAGAAACAAATCTTAAAGGCACAGAGCGCTAACAGAAAGACATTGAAGTGCTGGTGCGTGTCCAGAGAAGGGCAGCAAAGGAAGGATCTTGTGTGCAAGACTTAGGAGGAGCAGCTGAGAGAGATGGGTTGGTTTAGCATGCAGAAAAGGAGGCTCAGGGGAGACCTTATCTTTCTCTACCACCACCTGAAAGGAGCTTGTAATGAGGTGGTGGGCAGCCTCTTTCCACAGGTAACAAGTGACAAGACAAGAGGAAGCTACCTCAAGTTGTACCAGGGAAAATGTAGATTGGATGTTATGAAAAATTTCCTTATGGAAAGGGTTTGTCAAGCACTGGAACAGGCTGCCCAGGGAAGTGTTGGTATTTAAAAATCTCTGGAGGTATTTAAAAGATGTAAAGATGTGGTTCTAGGGGACACAGTTGTGCACTTGGCAGTGTTTGGTTAACTGTTGGTCTCAGTGATCTTAGAGGTCATTTTCAACCTAAGGAATGTTATGGTTCTGTTTATTTTTGCTTGAGGATGTGAGGGTTTTTTCTAGTTCCAGGTTGTAGAGGCATACACAGGATGGGGAATAGCCAGCAAGCTCCCTGACTACTGGCTGCATTGATGGGGTGCTCACTTCAGCAGGGAATGTTACATCAGATGATGGAGCAGCTTGGTGAAGACTTGGACTCTAGCAGCAATACTCAGAGAATATCCACTCCCAGAAAACTTGCTGAACAAAGAAAGTTTGTTTTTTTCAGGAAGGTCCTTTAGCTTGCCCAGAGTATTTTTACTTCTAGGCAAAATTTGTAAGCATCCTTTATTTTTAAAGTGTGGTTTGTATTCTGCTCTTGTCTGCAACAACTCCAGCACATCGATGTATTTATCTTTTGCTTGTTAACACTTACCATTCCTGGAACATCTCCTGCTCAGCAGCTGTTTGTAGGTGGTTTTTTTTTTCCTCTCCCATCATCTTGTACCTTTCCTTCCTGTTCAAGGCATCTATAAACCTCTTGTAGTGACATCATAGCTGTTTCCATAGCAACAGATTATGATACTAGAACAGAGGATAATATCAAACAGGAGGAGGAAGAGATAAATTATGGTGTTTGTGTGCGTGTGTCTGAGGGCTTGATTATATTCCTACATCTCTTCCAAGGATGTTGTCTGCCTAGCTTCTTCTCTGTTTATCTTACATGCCTTTTAAAGGTTAGGAAAATGTGAAGGAAAAAAGATCTAGAGGTCAGAACAATACAGACGCATATTTTTGATGGTCTCTGTGTAAACCTAGTAGGCTGAGATTTATTTTTTTACCTCTGGTAGCTCTCCTGTGTCTCCTGAGAGTAGTCTGGAGAAAACTTAGAGGCACAACAATCCCTAGGTATGGCATCACTTTCACTTTAATTACCAATTATTCATAGCCACGAGCAGCTGGGATCCAAAGTCAAGGATCTCTGTGCTGCAGATTTTCCAAAAAATGGACAACTGTGACATGGCATTGCCATGAGAACACACAACTGTGTTTGAGAAGGGATGTGACAGGTGCTCAGATCAGCCAGAAGGGGCATGGGGAGAAGAGGGACATGTACCCAGAAGGATATCAGGGGGACTGTGATCTCTAGACTGTGATCTGAGTGATCTGAGCCTCATCCCAGGGTTAGCTTTTCACCGTGGTGTTTGTGGAAGAGCTATGCCAGGATGGGTTGTGGGCTGGTTTTTGCCCATCTGTGTGGTTCTTCCATGGCTTTGGGCTATCCCTCTGTCAGGAGCTGACAGCAGCAGGATTGCAGAAGGGTGAGTGCCCACATTGCTCCATATGTATGATGGCAGGAAGGCTGTTTGCTTTAAGCAATAGGCTGGAGGAGAAGAAAGTCCAGCTAAAATACATGGTGTTTTATTTTCTCCTAGGCAGCATTTAGTGTTGACAAATTCCACATAGATTGGCAAGGATTTTCAGCAGGTCTCTGGTTTACCTCCAGACAGTGGTAATTTCCAGCCATCATTGCTACTTTCCTATTTAGATGTTAGACTTCAAAAGCTGGAGGAAAAAAATACCAAGAAAACCGTCTTTGATATCCTCATAGCTCTGTGTGTGTGTGCAACCTTTAGTCTTCCTCTTGTGGCAGAATTTCTGGGGAGTTAAACAGCCATTACTAGTCCTTAGAATACCTGGAGTAGAGTTGTGTGTAACTGGAAAATCTCTGGTGACACGCTTGATCTCCTTAGCACTGACAAACAGAACTGATCCCACCTTGAGGCCCCGTGGTGCCCCAGGGAGGAGGGAACTGGAGGGATCTGAGCCCAGCAGTGCCAGGTGATGTGGCAGCTTGCCTTGACAATCCAGCTGGCTGGGGCAGTGTGCAATGGTGTTCTCTCCATTATGGGAATGCACCACACAATAAGCAACAGAAAAATGCTGGGATGAGGTGATGCCCATCCTCCAGCTCCCAATGTGTCAGTGCACAGGAACTTTCTGGTAGCTGGGCAGGCTGCTGGTGTGCTTGCTGGTGATGCAGAGTGAAGTTTTTGGTCGAGCTTAGTGTTGCCAGAATGGAGAGAAGGTGGCAGATCATACAAATTGCCTGAGTCACTCAAACTTGGCAAGTTAGAGCTGTACAGAAGGCATGAGAGCACACAAGACCTTGGCAGGGATTAGTAAAGTCACCTTAATGGAAGCTTATTGGGAGCCAGTAGAGACCACAGAGGGCTGGTTGGGTGTGCTTCCCCTGCAAGCACCCACATGGCACACCGGCCCAGCTTCAGAACAGGCTGACATTGTCCTGTGGGGAGCACACTGCCACAATCAGGCCTCAGGGTGATGGAGGTTAGGGAAGTGGCAACAAGGTCCTTTGTGGAGAGATGAGAGATCACAACGTTTTCTGTGAAACCAAATTAAAACACAAAGACAGCTGTTGGCTACAGCCAGTTTGTGGATAGCATGGAGAAACCAAAGACCTCATAAATCCTCCAAGTCTACAAAGAAACTGGGGATCACATTTTTTCATGACTACAATAAAAAAACTTCTTCATCTCTTCTAGCACAATCAATGGCACAACCAGAAACCTGCCTTCTCCCCTAACTCCCACTCTTCATTCTTTCAACAGCAGAATATGTGTGTGTATTTAGCAAGTGCAGATAAGAAACAGGCTGCAACCCCCGTTTTAAAATAGCTGCACCACCTGGAAAGGACATGTGAGACCCAGACACAAGCGTATCCCATTGATGATGACAGTGCTTCTCTTTCAGTGTCATTTTCCTGTCGCTTATCTGAGGCTGTGAGCACCTGTGCCATGAAAGTGAACCTTGCAAAAGTCTGTGCTGCCTGGGAGCACGTGCGAGTCAGAAGGGACAGCAGGTGCTGTTCTTGAGCACTGTTTGTGAGAGCACAGGTGGAAGAATGTCTGTGTGTATGTGGGACTCCTTCCATGTGTGTAGGCACCTCTAGGAGTGTACACACGTGTTTGGTGTGGCTTCATCCCCTTTGTCTATGGGCCTGATTCTCCTTAGCGCTGTTACACCATTTTTCTAACAAACTGTATTCATAGCAGGGCTCTTTTCCACTGCAGTGAATGAAGAAGGGAGATTTATTATAAATATAAATTAGGCTTTGTGTGTGTTTGTGAGCTGTCACAGCCTGTGCAGGAGGAAATATAAACAAGGTGAATGCAGGGTGTTTATGTGGAGCGATGCTGTGGCAGAGCATGTGTTGGCAGGAGTGCTGTCTGCAGTCTCTGCATAAGGGCTTGTGTTGCCAGTGTGAGCATGGAGCACTGTAAATCACAGTGTGTTCAGGAGGGGACACTGCCACTCTGCCTGTAAAAGGCAGGAAGAGATTTTTTTTTTCAAGCAATGTGACTTTTCAGGCTGAACAAAAGGGTTACTAGGAATCCACGCTTGAGAAAAATATCATTCCAGACATTCTGCTGGAGGATGATCTGTAATCCACATCCACCAGCTCATCTCTATCCTGGTGCAGAACAGCTGCATGGCAGGCATCTTTGATGCATCTTCTCCCAGTGCCAGGTTTTGGTGGCCCAACTGGACCAGTTCACTGCTACTGCTCTGTCTCTGTATCCTCAGTTATCTGAGACTTCAGCCAGTGGTGGGATGTCACTGGGGTCTGTGTGCAAGTACAGTATCCCCTGAGGAATCTGTATCCCTTCAGATGTGTTTACTGTACCTCTTACAATGTATCTAATGTAGGTGAGGCTACCTCAGTAAAGGAGCTGTATCTTCTCCAGTATCTCTGCTGCTGGGCACCTGAATCCTGGCTTTGTGCATGCTCAGCCATGAGCTCAAGATACAGAGTGTGGAGTTCCCCTCTTCAGGACCAGTCTTGGCTTAAAAGTTATTTCATGTTCCTCTAAAATCACTGCTGTTTCCCGGAGGAGCACTTGAGTCATTACCAATCTTTGCATTTCCTCTCAGCCAGGAAGGGTTGAAGGGGTTTCAGGAAGAGGATGCTTTACGAGGAGACGTCTGCGTTCCCTTGCCATGCCCTGTTGCAGACAGACACAGAGACTCCTGCCAAAAAGCTGCTGCCTGTAGAAAATAAAGAGTGAGGGAAAAAGAAGATGGGATGTGAGTGAATGGCAGGAGAGGGCATGATTTCAGGTGGGGATGCCTAGTGTTTTTCATACCATGTACAATAAAGCAGATGCTTGTGGCAGCACTGATGATGAGCTAGGAAGTGTGTTTCCTTGTTTCCTAGCCACAGTTGTTACATGGCATCCCTGGAGCAAGTTGCAGGTTTTCATGTGGGTTTTGTTGTGGTTGTTACTCCTGTCCTTCTTGCACTCTTGCTATTGCAGGGCTTGTGAAGGGGATGGGACTCTTATTCTCCTGGTGTGTTTTGTGTCCTTTCTCCTGTTCCTGGCAGCTTCTTCCCCTGTGCTGCCCCCTCCCCAGCCCTGTCATATTCAGGTGTCCTTGCTGGAAGGTGACCAGCCCCCCTGAGGTGTTCATGGCCGTGCCCTGTATTGAGAACGTGCTGACTTCATGTGGGAGCTCAGTGCTGCATGTCAGGCACCCCAACCCATGGCTGGAGGGGTTGTGGTCACCCTAGGGCTCAAGGTGAGCCATGGGGGACCAGCAGAGATCTGGAGGAGGAAGAAGAGCACAGGCTTGATCACAGAGGTAAAACATTCTGTGATTACCACAAAATGCTTGCTGAAAAGATGGATATTGGGGGTTATTTGGCTAGCTGAGGCAAGGGAAGCAGAAGCCTGTCCTGGTGATCTGAGCCCTCCTGTTTTACCCTCCAGGGACGTGGGAAGGGCTGCAGGGATCAAGGTGCTCCCCATCCCCTGCTCAGGGTGTCTGGGTGGATGGACTGCCTGCCAGGCTGCCTGCAGGACACTCATCCCCTTTTCAGGGGGAAGTGCAACCCAGCAGCACATGAGAGCTGTGAAATCCAGCCCTGTGTTGGGACAGGCTGCACTTAAGCCCCGTGTAAGCCCTAATTTGAAGGCTTAAAGGGAGCTGAAGTGTGACACTGAATGCTGTGTCTGAGCTTCACCCTTCTGAGCCACAGCAGCCTCTCAGGAGAGGAATCAAGGGGCAGGACAGCCTCTGCCTTCCCAGCTGGGCCAGGAGCCTTCAGCTGAACTTGGTTCCAGCAGAAGTGTTGGATTTCATTGGGTTTTAAACTGTAAATGTGATAAATCATGGCTGGCAGTTCTGAGTGCTGTGACTTGCACTGTATGCCCAAAGAAGCTGTTGCAGTAACAGGCCTGTTCTGGCAGTCCAGCAGGTCTGCATCTGTCTAGGTGTGTTCATCCCTATAGTTCTGCCCCTGATAACTGCTTTTCATCTCTCCAGCCTGGTCACTGCTTCTCTCTGCAGGCTGGTAGCAGGTAACAGCACCTCTGTGAAGGCTCCTGAAGGCCACATAGCCACTGTGGTGGTCCTCTGTCACAGGAGCCCCCCTTCCCTCTCATGCTTGTGCCCCCTTCTCCCCACACTTGCTGTCTGCAAAGGGACCCCTTCTGTCTGGTGCCCCTTGGGGGGATGTGTGGCTGCCCATGCTGCTGGGGTGGGTGAGCTGCCCAGCACAAGGTTAGTCACAGCAGGCTCACTGCTTCATCCTTTCTGATTTGCAGCTATAGTGCTTGTTTATTTCTTTGTGCCAAGTATTGTTGCTTTCACTTAGGGTCACTTCAGCAAGGCATGTCTTCATTTATTTCAGAGTCTGGTCACTGCTCAAAGCACAGCCAGAGTTTTAAGAAAGGCACAGAGTGTGCAGTGCTACACATGGGCTTGGAGGGGCATTTTGACAAGGGGCAAATCTGTGTCCATATAGTTCCTAAAGGTGGTGGCCCCCAGCCTCGTGCCTGCTGTATTGCTGGGAAGCACAAATGTGCATCTGTGTGTCCATACAGACCTGTCCCTGGAAGTGTCCTGTGACACAGTGTCCATCCTCCTCTCCCAGCCACGGCTGTGGGACTTTGGCCAGTACACCAGAGAAAATATCCCTGGTGTTTTTCAACCTCTACAAGAAAACAGATTGTTTTTAAGTCAAAGCTAAGACTGTAGCACTTGCTGGAGGCTGGAAGGTAACTGTAAATCCTGGGTCTCATTTGCACAAACACATTTGGTTCCAATCCTTAAGGGCATTTTCCCTTCCTCTGCTTATGCCTGTGTTTCAGAAACATGTAAATTTTGTTTGGATTTGTTTTTTTCAAAACACTGCAAAATGTGGGAGGGGGGGCTTTTAAATTACATTTGGCACAGAAGGGATAAGGAGTATTCTGGATGCTCCACTGGGTAGGAATCCGTGGATGGTTGTCATTTAGGCTCTGTCAGTGGGAAATGCTGAGGAGACTGCATACACCAGGAGAGTAGTAGTGATCTTTGAAGTCACTTACTTGTAAGTTTGCTGCTCAGATCAGACCTCTCAGCTTTCTCCTGGCCCAGCACAGGAGACCCCACACAGTGGGTCTTGTTTCAGGTGTGAACCTTATCTGCAGGGTCATTTGATGGATAAATGTCCTGTCACGTGAAGGGGTACAGGCTCTATTACAAGGTTGCCACAGGAGTGGGAGGTGACACTGGCCAGTCCAGGGCAGAGACCTGCAAGATGCCCCTGCTGCTGTGGCTATCCCTTTTGTGTCAAGGTCCATGGAGTGAAGAAAAGGGGCTTGATTTATGCCCTGAAGAAGCTGGAGGTGCAGATCTACCCAGGAGCTCAGGAGGAGGCAGCATGGCGGTGATTGCTGGCTTTGCTGGGGGTCACTAAGTGATGGCACATTTATACTGCTGAAGGCCTTACCCCCTAGCAGAGGTTTTGTTCACACTTACTGGCTGCTTACCAGATATCAAAATTGTTTAAAAGAGCAACAAGCCAGCTAAGACAGCCTGTAAGGTGAGGATGAGGCTGGGCTACCCTGCTGTGGTTCCCTCTGGGAAGGCAGGAGGACCGTGCTGGCAGGGGTGTGTGGTGGGAGCTCTGCACCAGCATGGGTCATGCAGTGTGTGCTTCATGCTCTGCTTCCAGAACTGCCAGCTCTGTGTCTTTCACCTGCACCGGCTCCCTCGGAGGAAAGAACCAAAGGAGAGTTGGTGGCTTGTCTGCACAGAGCCTGGCTGCTGTAGGAGAGGTTTGTGTCCTCTCCCACCTTTTAGCCAGAAGGAATGCATGTGCTTGGGGGCTTCTGCATGCTCTCTTGCCATGCTGATGGGTTTCATGACACGACTTTTAGCACCTGAGGATAGGTGTGAAAAGGGAGGAGGTAGAGAAGTAGGAGGTGGAGGTGGTGTGAGTTAATACAAGACCCAGTGGGAAGCAGCAGCAGGCAGTATTATTTCTGTGGTTTGAGCCAAAACTTTCTCTCTCTCTCTCTCTCACACACTCATTAAATTACAACTAATGCAAGTAGCATTGTGAAGGAGGAATTTGGGAACTGTCGTTCATCATCCAATCGTTTGTAACTTATGTGCTGCTCAGTGCCGTAGCCCATAGCCTTGCTGAGAAGTAATTCACTTGGTATTTGCAGGCATGACATGCATGCCATAAGAATTCCACTGTTAGCATTATGCCAGCATTAGTGAGAGGATATGAAAATAAATGATGAGCTTTTGTTTTTCATGATTAAGTCCAGGCTTTTCGCTCATCTTGCTTTTTTTCCCCTCCCTGCATCTGTGAAAAGAGGGGCCTCTCTGTTCTTTTTGCTTTCAGATCAGGCAGGTTGTGCCCTCACTCTCCCAGATCCCCCATCTTCCTTCCAGACCAGCACCCTTTTGCTGCTCCCTCCAGCTGTCTCCTCTGGGTTTGGAGATCAGCTGCAGCAGTCCTTTAAATTGCTGTAGGGTATTCCCACAGAATGATACGACATCAGAGTATTTTGTATACTCTCAGTATTTTGTTATGGGCCTACAGAACTGTTTCGCCCTCACCATCCCTCAAGGGGACCAAGCCCTGCTCTTCATGGTTGCACTGGAAGGTTCAGACTTCAGTAGTGGGTCAGCAGTTGGTACTTTCAGGTCATCCACAAGCCTTAAGTGACTCTTCTATTGTTAAAAAGAGGGAGAACTCTTGAGGCAGCTGTCAGCCTGAATGTGCAGGAGCAGAGCTGAGCAGCCTCTGTCAGTGGCCAGCACTTAAAAGACGTCCACGAGGCAGAACGAGAAGGATCTGTGACCCACAGTTGTGAGAGGCATCCCTGTCCATTCCTGTGGGGTTTCCTGTGTTTCCTCCTGAGCTCTGTATGTGCAAAGGACTTAAACATTACAGGGGAGTGAGGTAGTTAAGTGTTATTTATTCCTGGTTTTGAGTGGGGGTGGCCAAAGAAGAAAGCATAGCAGTTTCAGAGATGACCCCTGTTTCTGGAGTCATCAATTCATGAGGCTTATTTAAGCTGTCACACAAACACCCACCTGCGCAAAATAAAAGACTTCTTTAGAAAACTGGGCTTAAATATCCCCATGAAATCCTTGAACTGAGTCAGTACCAGCACTATACAGGATTCCTGTGCTCGTAATCTTATTCTTAATCAACTAACCCAGGCAGTCTTTCATGTCAGTGAGTTGCTGCTCACTCCAGTGGCCCCAGCCCACATTGGCAGTTCAGCAGAAAGCCTGGCTGAGCTGAAGGCAGATGGCAGGGTAAGAGCTTGTGCTGATCCTACTGCTATTAACTCTACCACTCCTCTGCATGGCAAGCTGCTCCCTTTGAACATCAGCAGAACCGATTTTAAAAGCCCTGCGGCCCAGCCTGGTGTGACATAGCTCGTTTTCAATAGCTCATTTTGTCAGGGAAAAAGATACCTCGGTAAACTTTTGAGTGGAAGTTGTCAGGGGTAACCTCAAGATGCTGGAAGAAGCAGCCATAGGCTCTGAGGATGAGCAGCAGCCAGCTGCAGGTGTCATGTTCCCACCTGAGAGGGGACATGTGAAAACCAATGCTTTTTTTTCCTCTGTCCTCATTATTCATGTGCTCCCAGGAGCAGCGTAAGCACCGGAGCGTTCTGTGACGTTGCTTTGCACGTAGCGTGATTATGAAATCCAAAGCTGCTGGGTCGCTGTGCTTGTCCTACCCCACGCCGTGCTGCCAGCACACCCTGGCACACACACAGTGACCTGTGCTGCGTTGTGGCCAAGTGCTGCAGTGGCCTGTGGGCCTCCCAAAATGTCTCAGAACAAGTGGCTCCGTGCCCCACGTCTGCACTCGCCGATGCGCAAACACGCACAGTGCACGGCCTTTAGCACCCATAGCATGTGTGACTCTCAACAGGTCACTTCAGGGCTGTTGCAGAGTTCTGGAAACAGGGAGGATGTGTTCCTCTGCCCAAGCTCCTCCACACAGCCCTCTCACAGCCCTTGCAGTGATGGAGTCCTTTCCACTGGGAAGCAATAAACCTGCATTTGATTCTTCTCGAATTTTGCAGTATGCATAAGTGGGGTGGTGGTGACACTGGGCTTGAAACCATCAGCTCATATTTACTTGTGATCTAAGACAGTGATTTCTGTTCAGACCTCAAAGGGCAAGCTGGTGTGTGATTTAAAGTCATGCTACCAGCAGGAGCATATGACCTCACGGTATGAAAAAGCAGGAGGAGATTAGCAAAGAAGTTTCTAAGGTACACACATGTCCATGGGGAAGAAAAACTGAAATACATTAACAGGAGAGTCAGTCTGTCTGTGTAAGAGAGGGCTGGGGAAATGACTAATATGTGCAGTTTGATTCAGATGTTCCCTCTTTGATTCAGATGTTCCCTCTTTGATTCAGGCCCCCTCCTTTGCTTTCTCTACCCCCTACCTCGCCTTGGATTTTTCTGCCTTTCAGAAGAGAGCGAGCGAGGGAGAGTGGAAGGACTCAGTGAGGAAGGAGTTAAGGGAATGCTCACTGGGGATTATAAAACAGCCAGGCACTTGGAAACAGTTAAGAAGAGAGAAACAGATCTGCCAGGAGGGAGTGTGGCACTGGAGCCGGTGGTTTATTTTCATGCCTCCCTACACAGCAATGCAGAAGTCTCTCCTACAATGGGGATGGAGGTAAGGGTGGTGGGAACGGGGTGAGGGTCTCAAGGTTAAATGGGGAATAAACTTCTCCAGCCCCAAGTTCACCAGCCTTCCCACTGATCCCTATTGATGGGCTCTGCTCTGGATGTGGATTGTTCCTGTGTGGGTGGCAGCAGGTAGCACCTACCATTGCCTGAGGGCATGGCCTTGCCCAGGGGGCAAGACATCCTCTTTGCATGTTGGATGTAAGGAAGAGTGGTCTGCGTGCTCTTGGCATCACGCTGGGAAGGTGGACACAACAAACTTGCTGTGTGCTCGAGCGCAGCACCAAGAGCACGGTGTGGGCAGGTCTGTGGGGACACCCACGAGCACGAGCTGCATGCAAGGTCTTCTGTGAGCATGGCTGTGGGTGGGCAGCTTGTGCAAGCCCACCTGGCCCGGAGGAGCCTTCTGTCGTGCTCTGATGAGGTGGCTTTGAGTCACGAGGAGGTGTGTTTTCACTCACCCTGTATTGGTGCCTCAGGAGCCCAGCTGAGGCCTGCTGCACATCATGTCGGGCACCAGGCACCGTAACGGGGGCAGAGACTCCTGGTGCTGGAAGGAAAGGCCAACGCAAAGGCAGCGTCGCCTGACAGACCTGGTGGCTGCCAGGTGGCTTCAGGCTTCCTCCATCACCTTCTCCACGTGCCTGGGCTTGGAGCAGGAGCTATGTTCTTCCTAGTGTGAGGGACACTGCGACTGTGATGGTGAGTTATGAAGTGACCTGAGGGCAGGCCCTGCCATCACCTCCTGGTTCCTCGGCTCTGTGCATGAAAAATGGTGGTGTTTACAGCCTCCTGGCAGCAGGAGCTTACAGGGAGCAACCTGTCACCCTCACCGTGACCACAGGGACAGCTGCGCCTGTGCAGTGCCGAGATCCATTTTTCATGAGGGAAAAAAGCAGATGCAACTGTTAGAACCCAAGTGTGTGCAGAGGGGGTTAGTCACTCTGCAAGTGTCAGAGGCTTGTGAGGAAATAGCAGGAGTTTGCTGACTAATGCCAGTGATGCTCAAGGAGTAAATGAGAAATACGGAGGGGAAAACCCTCTGTTTCTGAATTTGGAAGAGAAAAAAATAATGAGGGGGAAAAAAAAAAGGAAGGAAGATGTACAGAGTTACTGATCAGCCCCCAAAGTCTCTGACCTATATCTCCCTCCTTTCCCTGGAGCCATTCTTAAAATGAAAAATTAATAGAGAACAACCAGGTTTTACCTCCAGGGTACCCTTTCAGGCTGCCACGTACTGTGGGCTGGGATGAGTGGATAGGACTTTGGGGTCCCTCAGCACAATGCAGAAAGCAGAGTAGTCTCAGTCCAGGATGTTGCAAGGATGTCCAGAGAGACTGCGAGCAAGAAGGTAATCTCCTCTCGTGGAAGGATGGTCTCTGGCTTCAGGTGGTTGGGAAAAGGATGCTGAGCTGACACACTAGGTTAAAGCAGACCAAGGAAGAAGGATAGTCCTTGAAGTTATTGTGACTTTAGCAAGGGGAAATGGAGGTGAGAAGGGAAAAAAAGTCTATCAGGTCATTAGTCCTCTGAGGGCAAAGTTCATTCTGTCTACAGAATATTCCTTCCTCTTTTCTCATTTTTAGTTTTTTAATGAGGGAAGAGAATCCTTGTTTAAGAAGCTAAAACCTAGGTTTGTGGACCAGGAAGTTTCATTTCCCAGTTCTGATGCTGCCTTGCTCCTAAAGCTTAAGCAAGTCACTTTCTTCTGGCTCTATTTTTATCTCTATAGGATGTGGATTGTGATATCCTTTACAAAATATTTTCAAACCTATTGAATATGTGTTTTCTGAGGTGAGGAAGGCCTGGGCACTGCGTTTTGTGTGCTGTGTGTTGTGCAGGAGGAGGAGGGCTGATGCTGAGGGGTTTTGCCTGCACTGGAATAGGCTCTGTGCCCACAAAACAGGCCCACAGCTTTGAGCACTGCCGGATTTACCCTCCCACGTGGCATGGGAGGGATGGAACCATGGAGCTGTGGAGCGCCCTGAGAAGAGGTGTTATCACCCACTGTGGCAGCTGGGCTAGGTTAGCTTTGAGGGGATCTGAAAACACGTGAAAATCTGGGCCTTTACCATCTCCTTATGTTGCATGACCTGAGCTTAGGTGCCCAAGGCTCCTGGCTCTGTTTTATGTACAGGTCTGGATGCATCATGTTGTCTTTGTTGTGGTCCTTCAGAGCCCATCTCCTCAGATCTTTGCAAGATATCTCACTTACTGTTCTCTTCTGTGATAAATATCCTCCATAACCCTGAAGGGCCAGAAGCTGAGCCATCCCTGCTGTCTCTGCATGGACTTCTGCCTCTTCAATATTAGGATGCCTTATGCAGCTTGAGAAACTAGGTTATATAGCAGCTTTAATGGGGCTTTTTCCAGACACTGATTGACCTGATTCCTTGGACCAGCTGTTTTATTTATTAGGCAAAATAGGAGAAGAAGAATGCATCTCCTACATAAATTTGTTTAATTGTGGAGTATGTTTAAACTATTTTTTTCATAAATTGATATGGAGCTCTTTTTTTATATTGATTTTGTAGATATTAATTTATGCACTAGGAATGAGGAAGATTTGCCTCTTCATCTAATCCTATTTCTAGAGAGAGATTTACTTAATGTGCAGTGTAATTTGTCTAATGTGCAACTTTGTATGTAGAGTGCACCCAGATTCAGCAGAAACAGTGGGTATAATAAAAGAGAGCACTGTAGTGCAGTGCTGTAAATCCCTCTGTAATTAAAAATACTAAATTAGTCTAAGTTAGTGCAGTCAGGAGACATGAGTAGCTCAAAAGCAGGGATATATGGTGAGAGTTTTCAGTGCAGGACAGAGAAATTGGGTCTGTGTTCCTCTCTGTGTGGATATGGTATGTATCAGGGGAAGGAGCACTTCATTTGCCAGGAATACAGCTTGGGTGGCAAAGAGGAACTGTCAGGAGTTATCCTAGGGTTGTCCTTGCATGTTCCCAAGGTGATGGAGGAACCAGTTCTGCCAGCTCCCATATTGTCTCACATTGTTGTCCAGTGTTGTGTATGTCTGTCTGTGTGTCTGTGTGTGTCTCTGTGTCCCGACTCCTGTGCACAGTTGCAAGGTTGGATTTTAGGCTCCTAGAGAAGTGTCTCTAAAATTACTTCATGGCTCTGAAGAAGGCTGGCACCAGCAGTTGCTTGAATTACTCCCACCCCCCCACCGTCTGTCTTTTTGTCTGTCTGTCTTTCTTTCCCGGTGTTGGCGCAGATAAAATCACTGCCTGAAATTTTCAGATGGGCTTCTTTTTTTTCCTTATAGGAATTTTTGAATCTCCCTGCAAATAATCAGGGGAAGGATCAGTTTATATCAATGTAATTTTCACTATCTCTGAGTACTGTCCATCTGCCTGTCCTATATCCAGCTTATGACCAGTGCTGCCAGAAGTGCCTGACTCTTGCTTTCTCTTTCTGAGAGAACAGGAGGAAAGGTGGGGCTTATGCTCTAAGCAGAAGTTCCTGTTTGGAATTGAGTAACAAGACTTTGTTGTGCTTTAAATGTAAAAAAAAAATTGATCTTGCTTATCTGAACAGAACCAGGATATAAAATAAAGTTCTAGTTACAGTGTGTGTTTCAGTTTGACTTGATCTGGTAGTGTAACATCTGTTTCTTCTCAGAAGGAGAAGAGAGAAAAGTGAGAAGAGAAAGAAAAGTGTATTTTATGGCCATGACCTGTCGTTGAGGCCATCCAACAGCTTCCCTATTTTAAGACCTTCATTTTTAGTTGTTCACAACTTTACTAAACTTAAACTGTCTGGGCAGAAATTTTCCATCCCAGCTACCTGCCTCAGAATGTATATTTAGAAAGCAGCTCTTTTATACCTCTCCTGAATTTTTTCCTGACGCGTGTTAAATACAACAAATGTACAAAGAAATGAGAAAGCAAGCCTCCACATTAACAACCCAGTAAAATTTGAATGATACAAATGTCAGGGATACCACTTCTGCTATCTCTGAGAGCATCAGCCCAAAAAAATGGTTGTCACCACAGCCTTAACTGGCAAAACATATCTCTGAAGGACTTGTACTTAAGAGTTTCAATTGAGCATTTAAAACTAGTGGAAGCTTTTCACATTAATCTCCCTGTGCTTTGCTTCCCTGCCCTTGACATATAGATAATGCAGTGTCTTACTTTATAAGGGCAGTGCAGAAATGCATTCCTTTATGTTTGTGAAACATTCAGTTACTCTAATGATGCGTACTGTAGGAAAGGCCACGAGTAAATTACTAATTCCGTCTGAAGAGCAGAGCGTGGCGAGCATGCAGTAAACAAGGCTTGGGGCCACACCTCCAAAAGCGCTGAGAAGATGAAATAGGAACTGGGTGCTCACCTAGTGAGCACCCCAGATCCTGCTGCACTGGGTGAGGCCAAGGTCCTGTGGAAAAATAGCCTGTGATTATGTGATTAACAGCTCTGCCATGGCACACGGGCAGGAAAGAGGGTCGAAGGTTGCACAGGCAGCCATAAAGCTGAGCTTTCCTAAGCCTTGCATTCTTGATTTGCAGCTTTAAATAGTCTTGCTTTCACCCATCTCTGTTTTCTGTGTAGCTGTTTGGTCATGCAGAGTGGGAATGAGGAACAATAAACAGCTGTTGCTTCTGGCAGAAGAGACAGGAAAGCGTTTGGTGCTGCTTGTCATCAGAGAGGAAAATTGGTGAAGCCTTCTATTCAGACATTCCCTGTAGGAGCAAGTGTGACCCTCGAGATAGAAGTTCAGGGTTGGAGGAAAAACACAAATGAACTGAGATAACTTTTTTCCCTTATGACAACTGACTGGTTTATGCTGTTTTTCTCTAATAATGCTCTATACCATTAAACAGCAGTGCCACAAACAGACTTGCAAGTTATTTTAAGGAAGAACAGGTTCATGCCATTGCTTTTTCTTTGGGTCTTGTGGGAAGGCATTTCCTAATTTTACCCTGGGTACTCCCAGCTCTGGTTGCTCCCTCTCCCAGATCCTGCCCTGTGGAAGTCCCAAATGGTACACTCATGAGACCATCATCTTTAAGCTTGGGAAAATGATCCAGACTTGACTCACAGGCAGAATCAACCCCAAATCTCTCTGCCTTTGTTCACTTTGTTACGTTTTGCTTTCCTTGCATTCGTGTCCTCCCCTTAGGTAGAGGGAAGCAGTGCTGCCCTGCCTGTTGAGCTGTATGTGGGCAGCAGCAGGGGAGGAGACGGCTCTGATTGAAGGTTTGCAGTTGGGATAGTGATATTGGCACCAATGAGCAAACTCTGGGGTGGCTGTAGTGCACACCTCAGAAGTTTGTCCATGTCACAAGAGCATCAGCTGTTCCTTCTGCACTAATTTAGGATGGAAGTAATCCATCTCCAATCCTGTGGAGGAGTTGGGCATGGAGAGCAGGGATTGCCATCAGCTGAGAGCTGTGAGATACAGGAAAGTTGTGTAGATATTGTGAGTTTAAAGGGTTACATACTCACTGAGCTGTTTTTAAGTTGAGGAAACTTGCTCATTCTCTGCCTACATTATGAGTCAAACTAGGATGCACATTTTCTTGAAATCCCTAAACCCTTCAGCCCGTGCATAAGAGCCTCTTCTTGATGTGGTTTTCATAATTGATGTTTGGCTATTTCACAGTTGCTTTTCCCCATGGAATTTCTCTTTAAAATGCCCCATATTTCTTTTTAATTTTGACTGTGCATGGTAAGTTTATATTTCAGAAAAAATATTCAAGCATAATTTTTTGTAAAGCTAGGATATCATTAGGGTACTTTGGGGAGGGAACTGTTTATTATTTGTGTTGTCCCCTGAGAAGGTGGTAACTGAAGTCGTACCAGTATTTCCCCTTCTTCTGCATGTGAATTTTCAGAAAGGTTTGTCAAGACAGACAGCAGTATTTGCAAGTTGCCTGTGGATTAATGAAACATTTGGAAACATATGCATTATTTTCTGAGACTTATTTCTTAAAACAGCAGTGCCGATTGCTTATTCTGGGACAATGACCAGACAAGAAGGTTTTAAAAACAAAACTAAAAAAAGAAAAGAATAGAAAATGTGTATTTAAAAATCTGAAAGGGTCCCATTTCTTAACAGAACAGAAACTAAGTGTCAATTCTTTCAGTACTTAGTTGGACCTTTGAGATACTTGCCTAGAGAGAACTCTATTTTTCATATATTCATCCTTCTTCAAGAAAACCATAATTGTCTGATGTTTATATATACTTCCTTCTTTTTCCCCCCTCTTTTCTGTAAAGGCTATTTACACCAAAACAATATCTTTGTTTTCAGAGTTCATCTGCTCTGCTGCTCTTTTTCCAGCTGAAGTCACAATACGCTGTCTGTGACATCACTGTTGGCTGCCGTGACAACAGAGAATTTTCACTCCAGGTGGAGAACGTGCAGCAGCAGCAGCAGCAGCAGCAGCCACTCTGTCAAGAGCAGAGAGAATGTTTTTTTATCCATATTTTTATCCATATTGCTAGTCATGGAGAAGAAGGGGAAGGAAAAATCTTGAAGAAAACCCAATGCAGATTTTCTGAGTGTGCTGCTTGTGGAGTGGGCACAGGTACTGGAAACTTTACCTTCCACAGGATTTCTTTTGAAATCAGTTAACAACAGTTAACTACAGATTATACATTTGTAGAGAAGAACTTGTTTTTCTAAAAGGAGAGTGGGGGTTTAATTTAGATTAATGCATCACTTGGATACCTGAATTGTATCCACAAGTTCTATGGAGGTTTTTTTTGCCTTTTTTTCACACAAATTCCCTTTCAAAACCCAAGGGCAGATGATTCATGCACTGTTCCTGCTAACGTTTACGCATGTAGTGGGCTTTCAGTGTGTGAGTCGTCCTGGTGAAGTCAGTTCAGACAATCCATGTGCTTAAACTCAGACACAGGCACATGTGGCAGTAGTGTGAGGGTCTAGCCAGCAGTCCTAGGGGAGCAGTTAAATAAAGATCTTAGAGAATATTTTGTGATGCAGACACTGTCTTGGAAGACACTTGTCACCTGGAAATGCTGAAGTCTCTGGACTGAACCTGCCAGGAAAAGCAAACAGACTGGCCATAAACCTTTCTCCTGTGCTTTTGTCTGCCTAATTCATCTCATGGTTCACAGCCTTGCAGTTGCTGGTTGGAAGGTGAGGGGTGTCTGTAAGTGTTTGGAGGACTGTGGCTTAAGAGACAACACCACAAGGTCATTAAATAACAGGGAGGAAAACAGGATGGGGAAATGCTCACTGTACCCATTGACTGTATTGCAGTGATACAAGTGAAAAATACATGTACATCCGAAGTGTAGCCACAAGTTCATGGTATGAAATGGTATGCCCTGATGGCCCACAAGCATGGATGGAGCAGTCATCCACTCCCAAGGCTGCCCTGAAGGGCACAGGCAGCCTGCAAGTCCCTCAGATGCACTTGTAGCGTTATTTCCATGCCTAAGTCTCATGGCTGTACCAAAGACTACAGGAAAACCTTAAGCAGGAAAAGATGCTCTTGTTTCTGCTGCATAACTTCCTGGGCAGTGTGAGAGAAGCAGCACCTCCAGCTGACTAAGTGCACTTGGAGATGTGCTTTCCAAAAGACCCTGAGCAACCTCTGCAGCCACATCCCTCGGTGACTGATGAGCCTTTGGTACAGGTGTTTTCTCCCACTTCCAGCATCCTGGAAAACCCAGGCATTTGCTTGGTCAGGATCCAGTTTCCCAGTGAGTCCTGTTAGTCCTGCTTTCCCGTGGCCCCCTACTACAGCTCTGCTGAAGCATTTCTGAGTTGTCACAAGTCAGGAGAGAGTATATTTTCCCAGGATTGCCTTGTAGTATAACTGCGCTGGCAGCCTCAGGAGAGTGCCTTTTACCTACATCTGTGTTTTGAGATGTCTTAGGTTTGTTTGTTTGTTTGTTTGTTTGTTTGCTTTAGCACACGCTGGGTTGCTGTTGTGGCAGTCCATATGATTCATGTCTCGCGCAGTCTGACAGGTTTATTGTAGCTCGAGCGTGCTGAGCCGCGCGCCGCGGCTGCTGCTCTGCTCGTGCTTGGTGCCAGGCCAGCCCGTGGGGCCAGTGCAGAGCTCTTTGCCAGTGCCAGGACCCAGAGGGTGATGTGTGTGGGAGGGCAGCTCCAGAGAGCTGCTCGCCTTAGCTCTGGGAAGTGGAGAACACATGAGAACACTTGCCTGGGCTTTATGTTTGAAAACTCCGCCAGGAATAGCATGTTCTTTGGAGCAGGCAGAGCAGAAAGCAGGAGGGTCAGTTTTGGGATCTAGTGGTGCTGTCAGGATCCAGTTTCACATTTGTTTTCTGTCTCTGCAGAGCATGGAATAAGTTAACATTTCAACAGCTTGGAGTCTCTACTACTGAGCCTTTAAAAGACTAAATAATACCAAGTTCTTATAACTCTGGGATCAAAACCCCATGGATTTTAGGTACTTTAATAGCTTCTGTATCTTTTTGAGTTTCACTTAAGCCTGTTTTTTTACACCAGTTTATACCAGTTACACCTGCTTTTGTCACGTGTTACTCTGTCTTGTGGAGCTCATCATCCACTGATACACACCTGAACCTTTCAGCTCTTCTTTTTCCTTTTTTTTTTTTAAAGTGGTTTTTTATATTTTTGGCAAAGGAAATAGGAGTGAAGGTGCAGAAGGCTGGGAGAAGAGGCACAGCGAGGTGAATACATCATGGCCTTGCTGAAACCCAGGGATGAGCTGGCGAGAAGAATCAAGACAGAACAGGAGTGACATCATTAGTTGGGAAATTTTGAGCAGTTTCATGAAAACCTGTTTGGTGCCATTTCACATGTCATCCCTGAGCACCATTTGCTGGTGCTTGGCCAGGTGAAAGTAGTGTCAGGGGAGCCTCCAGCCAGTGGATTTTCTGGGTGAGCCACAGAGGGACCTGTAGGATTGATGTGCCACATGCACTGTTCCTGTAACCCCCTGGTGCTTCAGGGTCCTCTATGCTTGGCTCAGCTGTGGATTGTGGCTGAGCTCTGCAGCGTGACAGCAAGCTGTACAGGAACAGGTTTCCCAGCCCCTGAAAACTGGGGCTGTTTTTCCATGGCAGCACAAAGAGAACAACTGTCCTGAATTTGATTGTTAAACTTTTGTAATCACCATAAAAAAACCTGCTTGGTAAATACATTTTCTCTGCCTGAAAGCAACTGCCCTACTCCTTTTTGTTCTGCAGATAATAGACATAAAAATGAAATATGGACCTGTGTTCTCAAAAGGTCACAGTTATTTGGTTGTCAGGGAGATTGCATATCGAAATAGGTCTTGTTAAGATTTGATGATACGCTAGAGGAATTGGATTACTTGGAACTTTGGTTCATAGAAGTTGGAAAATGGGCTGGGAATATCTCGTGATCTGGAAGATGGAGATGGCCATCCCTTTTTCCTAATGCCTCTGGAATGGGGAACCTGGATGGAGAAGGGCTTTGTGTCGGGGGCAGGACCAGCAGCCATAGACTCATTAAAGCTGGAAAAGACGTCTAAGGTCCTTGAATCCAGCCTGTGACTGGACACCACTATGCCAGCTAAACCATAGCACTGAGTGCCATTCCAGTAGTTTCGTGAATGCTCCTAGGGATTGTGACTCCACCACTTGCCTGGGCAGCCCATTCTGATGCTTAACGACCCTTTCAGGGAAAACATTCTTCCCTATGCCCAGCCTGAACCTGCCCTGGCACAAGTTGAGGCCATTTTCTCTTGCCCTGGTGCTGTTTGACTGGGAGAAGAGACTGACCCCCTCCTGATGTGCTACAATTTCCTTTCAGGTAGTTGTAGTGAGTAATGAGGTTAACCCTGAGCCTTCTCCAGACTAAACAACCCCAGCTCCCTCAGCTGGTCTTCATAGGCCTCACTCTCCAGACCCTTCACCGGCTCCATTGCCCTTCTCCGGACATGCTGCACCTTGCTGTCTTTCTTGTAGTGAGGGTCCAGAACTGAACACAGGATTTGAGGTGCACCCTCACCAGTGCCAAGCACCGAGGGACAGTAACTGCCCTGGTCCTGCTGGCCACACTGTGTCTGATGTGGAGGCCCCTGGCCTTCTGGGCCACCTGGAGCCACTGCTGGCTCATGTTCAGCTGCCAGCCAAGCAGCACTCCCAGGTCCTTTTCCACTGGGCTGCGTTCTGGCCATGTTTGTCAGCTCTTGTTTGCTTTGTCCTAGTTTCATTTAAGGTATTCTTCTGCCTGGCTCACAGTGACAGCTCATGGTGTCACTGGTCTCCAGCCCTTTCTGCCCAATGCATGGTGGGTTGCTAGGGGTGCTGCCGTCATCCACGTCTCAGTTGAGGATGTGATGACCACACATTTTGTACTGCTTTCCAAGATTTGGCTGGATGACTCAGCTGATCCTCTGGTGACTCATTTCAGTCTCCCATGAGCCCAGGGAAGACTAAAGTGGGAAATGGGGCTATTTTCAGATACGAAAAATTACCAAAACCAAGGACTGTGTCCACAAAGGAGTACTGCAAACATTGAATTATTTGGGCATTTATACCGGGTGTAAACTTGCTGCTTCCCACTGAAACTCTTTCCACAGTTATTGTGCTTCTGCTGAATCTAGTTTTCACTCTCCTCTTAATTCTCATCCATATGGACTTGGAAAGCTTTTAGTGAGTTTTGATTTCATAAGGTCTGATGAAAGTTCACAGGACTTTTTAGTACTAAATTCCCCTGGCTGTTTTCTTTTGTTTTGGGTTTTTTTTTTAATTGCAGTTTCCCCCTCTCATTTGCTGGGAGTGTCACAGTTTTTCTAGCAAAACCCATAGGCCCACCCCAGGTCATTTGACCCCCTAGTCATTCCAATCACTATGGCAAAGCTAAGATTCCCAGTGTTCTCCTGGGCCTCCTGAAATCTCTTGTGATTTCACCACAAGTTGTTACCAATCTGTTTTTTGTTTTTTTTTCTGGAACCTGTGGAAACAGTGGTATATTTGCTCCTTGTGAGAAAATCATACAGAGCTTATTTTCCCAGAAACTCTTCTTTCCCCCATGACTCAGTTTGGCCAGACTCCCCTTCTATCGTTAGTCAAAACCCACAGGTGTGACTGTGGACAGCTTGGCTGCAACATCACCTACACATTGGTGATTCTGAACTCATTGTCCCACTGCATATGAGCTGAATCCTTTCATTTCATTGTGTAGGAAAAGGAAAGAATTGAATGTTCTGAGTCGAAAGCACATGGCTGCAAAACAGTTGTAGCAGTGCCAAAAAGATGCTTCTGAAGAGGTTGGGCAAGTGGCTGCGTGCTGCTGGAGGCGCAAAGTGACACGTCAGTTCTTAAATGTAGCATCAGGAATGAGGAGAAAGCTTGACAGCCCCTTTAGCTGGTTTGTCATCTGCAGCCATCTCTACTTTCTGCTGTGGATTTTTGGTTCTGCAGGTTTGGTTTCAGCAGGAGTTTGGTTTCTGCAGGTTTGGTTTCAGCATAGCAGCAGCTGCTCATGGCCAGCACTTGAATAGGGCCTGAGGTGTGCTCTGGTGCCTGGGTCTCTGCAGGGGGCTGTGCAGGGCCTTGAAAGCTCTGAGTGATCTGGAGCAAAGTTACACCAAGGGAGTGTTTGTTGTGCAGGCTGGCTGTGGGGTCCCCACTGCAGCAGGCATTTGGCCTGTGTCATAGTGGATCTCCATGTTTAGCTTCACTCCTCTTCTGTCATGCTCTAATTTTGACAGTGCAAGAAGCCCAGCAGCCGTGGTGTTAAGCACTGCAGAGCTGAGTAAATAAATATGTCAGTAAATAATCATATCCTGCACAAAAGAGAAACCTGGGGGAGAGACTGATGGTAGCCAGGGAGTTCTGCTGATACAGGTTGAGATTTTTATTGTTTTGTTTCTCTTAATGACTTCCTTTGGACTGATTTCTTTTCTTCTAGAGCTTTGTGGGGGAGTAGGCTGTTAGTGCTGTCCCTGAGTTTCTTCATCACACACAAGGGCCTTATATCCTCCTTTCTCAAGTAGATAGCCTTTCCTGAGCTTCTGGGTGTTTATTCTTCAAGGTTCTGAAATCCTTCATGTAGTTTATCCCCCCAAATCAGGGTTTTTTTCTGTGTAAGCAAGAGCTTTGTACATCACCTAGGCTGTCCTTCCTTGGCCAAACAGGCCTTTTCTCTGCACGCTGATCTGGCCTCTGCCCCATTAGACCTTGCTTAGAAGTGAAGTTGATGTGAAGACAGCAGGAGACCAGGCGTGCACCAGCCCCAGCAAGCCAGCCAGCAGTGGGGCAGGCAGGTGTCCAGAGGCACTTCTGTGGGATTGCTTCAGGTACCATCACTCATTTCTTTTGGGGATTATGAGATTCACTGCCTTCGTGGGTCATCTCAAGCGTTTACATGTCTATGTGTGCCTGAGTGTGACCATGTGTTTTGTATGACAGAGGTCAGTACAACCCCAAATACAGCAAACAGAATCATTGCTTCCCACAGATAAACCTTCCAACACACTGTGTTCTCATGGAGGCTGCAGCAGCTCCCCATCACTGTGTCTCACACGAGAGCCACTGGCCAGTCTCAAAGGTGAATGGACCAAGAGAGACAGTTGTTTTGGGGAGAAATGAGTCCACATCCCAATCCTGCGCCCTGTGTCTCCATGGTGATTTCTGCTTTGGGCCAGCTGGCTCAGTCCTACTGCGCCTGTTCTGGTTCCAGCTCACAGCCTGTTTCACATCATGCATTTCTGGGTTTATAGTCCTACTTTGGAATGCAAACCAAAAGCCACAGGTGACAAGAAAAGGTTGCTGACTGGTTTGGCCATAACTTTGGGGGTGTTTTCTTGGCCCTAAAGTCTGGAAGATGGTTTCCTTGAGGAACCAAGGTGTTTCCTTGAGGAACTGAAGGCTTTTGTCTGTGCAGGTCAGGTGTGATGATGGGAAGGCAGGTTATTTACAAAATTGTTACAATTCCTTAAACCGGAGGTCAGGTGCTTGGCCTGCACTATCCTTTCTCTTCATTTCCTAAAACACCTCACACCATCAATGTTAGAGTGCTGTAGGTCCTGTGTTTGGTCATTCTTACTTGAAGGTGGTATGTGGCTGTCAGGAGGTCAACAAATCAGTCTGTCTTAATTTTCGGTTTTGGCAGAGCCCTGTGCCCAGCTTCCCCACCTTTTTCCTTGCATCTTCATTTTTCTTTGCAGGCCAGATCCTGTGTATTCCATCTAGACCTCACTGGGGGCTTGTTTCTCTACCAAAGATGTGTATCCTGATGGAAATCAAATGAAGGAAGGGACCTTGTGGATAGGCAAACTGATGTTTTCAGCCCAGCTAGAGCTGAGTTTCAGGATTCATAAACAAAGCAGGGGCTGAATGTCATGCAGTGGCCTCTTTGCAAATAAAACAGGAAAAAATCCAGTGGGAGTGAGAGGCTCAGCCAGAGACTCCAGTGAGCCTTGCCCATGTCTTGCCTTCACAAGTAGTGTTGTTTCTAACAAGCGAGGTGTGCGAGGTGCCAGGCATTCCCTGTGGTTTCACCACACTTGCAGGCCAGTTGGAGTCATTGACATTACAAAGTTAATATTTACAGGTGGAAAGTCATCCAGGTGGGGAGACAGCCATTGTGGAAAAAGCCAAAATATCTTTTCCACTAGGCAGTTGTGGGAAGCCACAAATGTGCCAGTGCTGTGTGGGTGAGGGGGGGCACAACCAGAGCAGCAAAAGAAAACTGATTAACTTTGGTTCCTTTCTGAGAGGCCTTGGTATCCTTTCCCAGGAACTGAGATTATGGAGAGCCAGGTAGGATGGCCAGTAAATTCAGGGGTCAGGAAGGTTGAGAAAGTCCTTTCTTTCCCCTGTAGGATGGGGCACTGTGGTAAACCCCTGTTTGGAAGATGAGCAGCAGAGACTCAGGCCACGCTGCCTCGAAAGCAGAGCCGTGCCAAGGTCATGCTTCTTTCAGTTCTGCTTTCAGGATGTAACTCTGTTAGCAGGTAGCAATCAGAGATGGAGCTTGTTGGAATCTAGAGGCTCCTGCCTTACAGACCTGTTTGGAGGTTAAATGTAGGCATCCAGACATTAGGCTGGACTACAAGGCAAACTATGGCCAGGTTCATGTATACTGCAGAGATTGTCTTGTGTAGTTCTACAGAGGGAGCTTCAGGTGCTGTAGAAATGCCGTGGTGACTGTTTGTTCCACTTTGTGATGGTGGAGGACAGATGGGAAGGAGGAAGGTGCCCTGAACACATACGATGCTGCCAAACAATCCTACCTGGCCCATTGATGTGAGTAACTTCTTTTGGAGTCTTCTAGCTCCATTTTGATTTCAGGATGAGGAAACATTTCTTGGTAACTTGCTTTCTCCATCTCCTCTGGCTGTACCCAGTGCTTCAGGAGCTCATTCAAGCATGACATTATAGGAGCCTCATCATGTCATGCCTCATTTTAAGTGGTGCTGTGGGTGTTGCCGCAGTCTTCAGCTCTTTAAACAGATGTGGTGCTGCTCGTGGGTTCCCCAGCAGCCTGCAGCACAGCCCCAGCCAAGCATTCCACACTTGCCTCAGCTCTGCTGGGCCTCTCTCCAAGAAATCTGAACGAGGGATTTCTTCAGCAAAGCATTTGTTAGACATCCTTCAGTGTCCTCCAAATATAAAGCTTCAAAGCAGGGTTTCTGTCAATCCCACCTGTCTGATCTCGTCTTTTTCTTTCTTTCTCATCCCATCTCTGACTCCCAAGCAGACTTTCTTCTCCTCTGAGGCTCTTGGGAGTACTGATCATTTGGTTGTAAAACTTCTTCCTGACTTTACTGACACCCACTTTCCTAAACTGTCTTTATGCTTACGTTGTGCAGAAGTTCCTTCCCATGCTCATGCAGACCTTGGAGGCTTTCGGGTGCTGCCCCTGCCTCCATCTTTATTGTACACTACCTCATTTTGTTCTTGGGACTCCAGAAGTCCTCCCTGGCTTGGAGGACTGTTGCTCAGCAAAGCGGGGCTATGATCTGCCTTCTCAAGGCCCAGAGACCCGACATGGGCACTGCAGACTCCCAGGTTTCTCATTTTATGTCTGGAGAGCACTTTGACATCTTGGTAGGGCGTTTGCAGTCTCATTTCATGATTTCTGTAGAGGTGACAGTCTTTCTGTCAGCTTTGACAGACATGGTGAGGGGTGTTTGCTTACTGGGGTCTGGCTGTGTTTTGTAGACTATTAAATTGCATTCGCTTGCTGCCTTCATTTGCTTTCCATGCAGTAACACTGAGGTATCCTGAAGAGGAGTTTTGCACTATTCCAACTGTGCCCATTTTTCTCATAAGAAGGTATCTAGGGGTTATCTTTCAGCTCAGGGGAGCACGGACTGGACTGCTGGACCTTCTCACACCAAGACCTAGAAATTGGTGTCAGGTCCAGTTACTGCAGCATCTACGGTGAAATGATGGGGCAGCCTCTGGTGAGGTATATTTTAACCTGTGTTCTCAGGTGTTGCATAGTTAATTAACTATAATGTGAAACATAAACTAGTCATGTGATTAACTGAGGAAGTCTGTAATATCTCTTGTCATTGCTGCAGTTCATTCCAGTGGGAGATGGAGGTGACCCTGAAAGAATCTTGCACTGAGGTGTAATAAAGTATTCAAATGTAAATGTATGTATTTGTCCCTGAGATTTTGTTTCATGTGCCTAAAACCAGGGATATGTCAGAGGAGCCCACAGCTTGTTATTCAGGCTCATCTGCCCCTGAGCCCACCCCAAAAGGATGAGTAAGAATTGTAATGTTTCTAAATGACAGCTAAGAAAGCTTTCAGTAGCCAGCAGACAATTTGCCCTGGATTTAAGGAGTTAAAGGGAGAGTGAAGAAGGGAATAAAGATGGTTTGTGAGGAAAAAGAGCCATATCCTGAGCCACATGCCAAAATAACCTGATCAGGCCACGATAGGGAGTAGCTGCCTACACCACCTCCATGCTCAGGAGTACTAAGTATGTCCTGGTTGATAATTTTCATCATAATTCTAAAGGAAAGTCATGATGTGCAGAATGAAACAGGAGGCAGGGTTGTTGATGCTGTAAATGCAGGAGAGGGACATGTAGGAGGGCAGTTGGGGTGTCAGGGAGATAAGGGATTTGAAGGTGATGATGATGAGGGTGCCCTGGCCATGGCACTGGAGGGATGTACATTTTGGTTGGGGATGAGAGGGAAGGAGATGGATGCTTGGCTTTCTCCATCTGGCTTTGTTTATGGCTGCCCTGTGCATTGGGAAGTCTTGCTTTTTCATTTGGCCATAAGACATGGATCAAACATGGCAGGTTGGAGCCATGTGAATCCAGGTCTGGGGATGTGCTCTGTCACATCTTACATCTTTGAGAACTGCTGTGCACTACATTTAGAAAACTACTAATTAGGCTGAGACAGTTTTACTAGCAGGACAGGAAAAGCAGAACAGGAAGGCAGGGAAATTTTCACCTGGAATGAAGGCCCCCTTGACGTCTCAGGCTCACCAGGAACAGGAAGGAGCTGAGGCTGTTGACATCTGAGCCCTGCTTTGAGGTTGTCTCCAAACATTCGGCAGCACAAGGGAAAGAATTTGTATAGCCTCCAGGGACATAAATTTTCAGGAGGTTCTGAGAGTGCGGTGGTGTTGGGGACAATGCCTCAAAGGGAGCCACACAGAGGCCGCTGTGAAGAAGGGTGCTGTGCTTGAGACATGGCTGTTTTGAAGGTGCAATGCATTAGCCACACTGGCAGATCCCCTTTTCACTGCCTTCTCAGCCTGGGCGTGTATATGGGTTTGCAGGCTTGTGCCTCTCTGGGGAGGAGTGGAAGATACTTACTTCAGTATTGTCTTGCGAGCATCATTTATATGCTGAACACACACCATGTGCTCTCTACAGTATTTTTCAAGCAGGCACTGTCGTTCTGGCAGCAGCCAGGAAGCAGCCTCTGGTTACAGAGCACTGGCAGCTCTGCAGGTACTGCAGAAGGTCTGACTTCCTTCTCAGTACAGGGCACCAGCTTGGTCTCTTGCCACCTCAAAGGCCACACTTAAAAATCAGCAGTGTGTGCTGGGAGTAAACCAGAAGAAAACATCAGAGACTTCCAAACTGTTCTTTCTTTAGTCCCCAAAGTGTATTTTTTGCCCTTTGGGGTGACGTGGGTGGATAGGGAACTTCACCTCATTTGCTTTCCTGAAACCTGCTAGAAGTACAAGTGGGGCGGCTGCGTGATTTGTGTGTGCATGCAGAAGAGGGACATCTGAATTGTAAATAGCACCTGCTAAATTATTATTAAGTGAAAGCTGACGTGGGAGGAGTTCTCAGGAACAAAAAACCTCAAGTCTTTAAATAAAAGTAATTCCAGCTGTTTTAACACTGTCCCCTGGCTGCACCCTACCTACTTCAGCTCATGTAGATGCTGTGAGGAGTTATGTGAGTCATATCAAGGACAGGGAAGGCCCCATTAAATCCAATTACTATCAGTTTTGTGAGAGCTTTAAATGACTACACTAAACTCATTATTAAAGAAAGGAACTATCAATTTTATTTAATGCATGGTGCCCAACCCTGATTCTGCTTCCAGCCCAGAGATTCGCCATGCTCAGGGGTGATATAAAACTTAGACTTACACTCTTCAGGACATGTATTTAGCTGTTGTGGCATCCTGGCTTCATCCTGTCTGGCTAATAGAGGCCTGCCTTGCACCCATGCCAGGGCAGGGACCAGCTCAGTTGGAATTTCCACTTGGCTTAGTCCAGCCAAAGCTTTTGGTGGTGTAGGTGGGGCTGCTGAGCTGGGCTTCAGGTGGGCAGGAATGCTCAATGGGTGAAGCTGCTCATGCCAAGTATCCTCACTCCCTCCACTCCTGGCAGAGTGCAGAAAGATGAGGAGCCAGGTGCCAGCCTTGGGCATTCCAAAATGCAGCAAGGTGACTGGTGGATCTTCCTGCAGAGAAGAGAAGTGATATGAGAGGCCCAGCCTTGCACAGGAGGTTTCTTGTCAGACCTGTGAATGGGGGATTAAGAGAACTTTTCCCGAGTGAAACGTCCCATTTTCCATCCCTCTGCAGCTTATGGCCCCTCTGTCTTTCCAAGACCCAGAAGCAAGAATGCTCCCTGGGGACATTCCCACTCTCTCTGAGACATTGGTGCTGCTGGGCTTGGCTGGCATGGATCACCCCATTACTGCTGTCTTGTTCCCTCATGGACGTTGTGGCAAGCTGTTGTCAGCCTGTGTAATCAAAAGGCTGAAGGTGTAAATCATATTACAGGCTGTAATGAGGAATTTGATTCCTGTAACAAAACCATCCAACTTTTATTCACGTTTATTACTATTCCTGCTATTGCCATGGAACAAAAATCCTTTCTGAAAGAAACAGCATGCCACCAGCACAGTTTTATTGTGTCCTCAGGAAATTTAGGATTGTGTTTTTCTCGCATTAACTGCACAGGAAAATTTGCAATAAAAATTACTTTTCTGCAGAAGCCTCCTTTTCCCATCACCAAGCTGTCAATCAGCCTGTAATTTCTTGGTATCGGACTGTGCTGAAGAACTCAGTGAGTTATTTTCCTTGCAATGCATGCCCTTAAAACCTCAAACATGAGAAAATAATTTTGGATGTAAGGAAGAAGATTTCATAGTTCTTTTTTTAGAGAAGAAGAAGAAACCTTTTCTGTGATGAGATGTAACCTCTGAGGAGGGCAGCACTGGCAACAGAGAAGTCCAAACTCCTCGCTTTATCCACAGAAGCACTGCTTTTCTCATCCCCTCCATTTTTGGGATGAGTCAGTGTTTATCCCCTGTTCCTGTCCTCTGCTGAGGCTGCCAGCAGTGTTTCAGGGACAGCAAGGGGCTGGCTGTTGATGTGGAAACCAGTCCCTAACAACAACTCGTTTCACCAAAGGGCACAAGCAGCAGCCATCTGACATTGACAATGTTGAGTGACTGCTGACCTTGTTTTTAGCGTCAGCTGATATCGAGTGGAGCCCTGCCAGTTTGCACCAGTTGAAAGCCTGTCCCTTAATGGTGGCGATTATCCTGATTTTTACAGTGGCACTGAGAAAGTTGCAGCTGCTGTGCTGCACATCCTTGACTTTAATTTGCCATGCCTCAGTCTTTTCGTGTTATCTTTAGAGGAGAGTGAGAGAAGAACGTCTCTCCTTGTTCTGCGTCAGTCATTTCTTCCCTTTTCATTTTCTACGAAGAGAGATTGCTCAAGCACGCCGTGGAATGAAAGCCATAAAACTATAAATTACACCTCTGCTAGGCCCACAATATGTTACCAATTACATCTGCCATATTATTTGCGTCCAGGGGGAAAACATACATCAAACCACCCCCTCTCTCCAGGCAGGTCAGTACTGTACTAGAAGGAACACCGTGATTCTTCTTAATCAGTGGAAAAACAAACATGGTTTTGGCTCACTCACACACGATCTTTGTGTCCAGGATGACAAGTTGAGTAGCACTGCTGTGGTTCTCTGAGCTCACCACCCACCACATGCCATGGCATTCGTGATAGCATCATTGCCCTGTGGAAAGCAGAGAGCAGAGAAGGTACTTCTCCAGCAGGGCAAGGAGCTGGACAGTGTCTGAGCCTCCCATTGCAGAGGCCTTGGAAATTGCTGCTCAGGAGGTTGGGGGAGCAGGGGGTAAAAGGAACAACAGTAAACAATCATAAATCCACTTAGAGACATGGGTCATGTCTGCAGAGGGGACCATGCTATGGTTTGCAGGGCTTCCTTGCTAGACTGAGATCAGTGCTGTGTTCAAGCCCAGGGGAGGGTTTCCCCATGTGTCCTGAAGGGGTTTTCTTCTGCGTCTGCTCTGTCCTCAGAAATTCATCACTGCGGAAGGGGTGAAGGCAGGGGTGCTGAAGCAAAGTGGAGAGATTGCTTGGCCTGTTACTTCTGAGTAGTTACACATGGTAGGTTTTGCTCACCACAGCACCCCTCTCCTGAGCCCCTTCTGGCCTTTGGGCTGCTGGGAATTAAGAGGAAAAAGAGAGTTGGGTGTGTTTCGATCTGTTAACTTGACTGAGCTTTGTGAGTGTGGAGTGACATTCACATTTTTCTATATGAGTAAGTTTATGCATTCATGTGTGTGAGTGTGTCTGTGTACACATGAGCTCCAGAAAATCTTCTGAAGAGGAACGTGGACTAGTGAGGTATGAGGAGGCCAAGTCAGATATTGTCAGGCCTCCACATGAAGAAGTCATCCATGTGCACTGCAGAGTTTGTTGTGGCTTTGTTACTGAAGCATTCATTCAGCTTTTAACTTTTTTAAGTTGAAAACAAGTCAAGGTTATGTTTGTGCTTAATAATTCAACAATGGTGCCAGCTCAGCATATTGTCTTTTTCTTCCCTAGTCATTCTGGTTTATTAAAAAGAAACACTGATGACAGATAGAAGGGAGAAGGAGGCTGTGCCTTTCTGCTCTAACTCCTGCCGGGTGCTGATTCCTTCCCCAGAAGCCCCCATGGATTTGTGTTCTTCACAAAATGTTTGCCCCAGTAGTACTATCCCTGCCCTGGGGAAGGAAAGCTGGCAGCAAGTCAGGACTTAGCTGTCCCCTTCCCCGTGCACCACATCTTTTCTTCTCTGAATAGGCACTTTTTCTGTTTCAGTGGAATATTACTCAGAACCCTTCAGTAGATCTGTCTCAGTGATGCATTATTTTCACTTTGGTTATGAGGTTGTGGGGTTAGTTTTTGGTGGTCTGTTTTTTTTAAGATTTAGAAGATCATTAACTCTTCTGAAACCAAATTAGCTTGCATTTAAATAGGTTTTTGTCTTTCCTGTAAAAATAAAGCTATATTAGGAGCTAATTCTGCCACATGCTAATGTGTATGTTGCTTCATAAACAATGCTGTTCATTTCCAGGGGATCTGCTTCCCAGTGATGGTATTGTCACTGCAAATAAGAATAGATGAACAAAATTTTATAAATCTGGGAGCACTGACAGCACACAGTGAAGCTCATGTTGTGTAACTCCCATCTCCAGTGTCCCTGAGCACAGACTAGCATTGTGCACAATTCCCACTCACAGAGTTGGCAAGCAATCTGAAACATCATCATCTTCTGTTCTGGCTCCTCAACTTTATCTATGCACCTCCATTTGCTCACAGTGTATCATCTCCTGGTCCCATCTTCACTCTGTGCTGGCCAGAAGCTACACAGTGGTTTTATGGGCACACGTGGAGGGCTTAATTCAGATCCACCAAACTGCTTAAGATTGGATGAGCCTGAGGATTTGAGATTTGGCTTCTGTAGTCAGAATACTTTGCAGTATTTGACATGAGTTCTTCCAGAGAGCTAGATATATTCCTGGAGACAATGGGAATAGGAGTCTCTTTAGGCAGAGGAGGTAAAAATAACATGCACATTCCTGTTATTAAAAATGAAAAGGAGGAGCGCAAGAGAGGAGAAATCTTGAAATGTTTTTAGTATAGTTCAATCTGGGGTAAGGATTTATTTTAGAGCATAATATTTTACTTGTGTCAAATACATATTTCTGGAAGAACTTGCTTTTTGCGTGTGTGCATGTAATGTATCTGAAGCCTGTATCCCATTTCCCTTTCCTGCCACTGGGCAAATGAAAAAAGCTGGGGAAGGCATCTTGACACAGTGGTTTCACTCTGATGTTGTATTGCAGGTATGGCCTCGCATGTGCAAGTTTTCTCTCCTCATACCCTTCAGTCAAGTGCCTTCTGTAGCGTGAAGAAACTGAAAGTGGAGCCGAGTTCGAACTGGGATATGACTGGGTACGGCACACACAGCAAAGTCTACAACCAGGGCAAGAACGTGCAGTCCTCCCAAGCAGCCGCCGCAGCAGCCGTCAACGCCTCCCTGCAGATTCCCAACCCCAGCATCCCTTACGAGCAGACCATCATCTTCCCAGCAAGCACGGGGCACATCGTGGTTACATCTGCCAACAGCACCTCCGGCGTGGTCGCGGTGTCTGGGCAAACGCTGGGCGGGCCGCACAACCTGATGCGTCGCAGCACTGTGAGCCTTCTGGACACCTACCAAAAATGTGGACTTAAGCGCAAGAGCGAGGAGATTGAGAACACAAGCAGCGTGCAGATTATTGAGGAGCATCCGCCAATGATTCAGAACAATGCCAGTGGGGCCACTGTAGCCACCGCCACCACCTCCACGGCCACTTCCAAAAACAGTGGCTCCAACAGTGAAGGGGATTACCAGCTGGTGCAACATGAGGTGCTCTGTTCCATGACCAACACGTACGAAGTGTTAGAGTTTCTTGGCCGTGGAACCTTCGGACAAGTAGTCAAATGCTGGAAACGTGGCACTAATGAGATTGTGGCTATCAAGATCCTAAAAAACCACCCTTCTTATGCCCGGCAAGGCCAGATTGAAGTGAGCATCCTGGCTCGGCTGAGCACGGAAAGCGCGGATGACTACAACTTTGTCCGTGCTTATGAATGCTTCCAGCACAAGAATCACACATGCTTGGTATTTGAAATGTTGGAGCAGAACCTCTATGATTTCTTAAAACAAAATAAATTCAGTCCCTTGCCCCTTAAGTACATTCGACCAATCCTCCAGCAGGTAGCAACTGCCCTAATGAAGCTGAAAAGCCTGGGACTGATTCATGCTGATCTCAAACCAGAGAACATCATGCTGGTAGACCCATCCCGACAGCCATATAGGGTCAAGGTCATAGACTTTGGTTCAGCTAGTCATGTGTCTAAGGCTGTGTGTTCTACTTATCTTCAATCCAGATACTACAGGTAAGAGACTGGGCTCATGTAACACTACTAGGAGAAGTATTTTACCTATGGGGATTTTCTTGCATTCATTTAAATGAGTGAGATTCATTCCTTAATTCTAAACAGAGATGGTTCTTAGAATAGCTTGTTGATGATGAGAAAAAATGATGTCCTAACCTCTTGGAGTTTACTTGCATTGAAAAACATTTGTAAATAATCATGAAGTGTTGCAAAAATAGAGTTTGCCAGTTACAGTTTAGAAAGTCTTTCACTTCTATCAGTTTGTTTTCTCTGGAACTGTTTCCAGGAGAGGGGATGTCCACATTTCCATGCCAAGTCAACCTACAATGGATGTAGGTTCTTGGTTTCAGAATTACTATAACCTAAAAAGTCAATCAAACAGTCTCAAATGTGTCTTCCAGTTGGTACACATATATGAAACCAGGGATTTAACAAGTGTAAGGTTGGCCCACAGGAAAACTGTATGGATGCCGAAGATGGTTTGCCAAGGGTTAGTTTTCACACAGGCTCTGAGTCAATGGGAGTCTTCTGGCTGGCTCTTAGCTCTCCTCCAGGCAAGTATTGTCAGTGATTTGGTGTTGTAGTGAGGACCTGTTGTCTGTTGATTCCCACTCACAGTGCTTTGTTACGTGCTAGGATGGAGCTGTGACCTCAGCACAGGTGTGCCTGAAGTGAAATGTGTGAACCAGGTATATTCATTCAGCCTGTTGAACAGTTTCATCAGAGCAGCCTCTTTTCATAGCCCCTGGCAGGGCATCCTTGCCCTCTGTCTTGACTCCAAGACACAGAGTCTCTCTTGCAGATGTTCTCAGACCCTCTCTTTGGTAGCAGTCAGCTTGATTCAGCATCGTAGGGACTGAGAAAAGCAGTTCTACTGCTGCTTCAGAGGTGGGGGGAAATAGAGAAGGGGGTGAAGGGAATTTGTCTTTGGATAACAGCTGAATTTAGAAATGTTCACATCACATTTTTGTCGTTGTACTTCTGTGAAACAGGGGCAAAGAGAAAAAATCTGATCCTCCTTCATGATGGATTTAATGAGAATCAGTCCTGGCAGCATCCACGGCTCATCAGATGGGTTACAAAAAAAGCAGGGTAGTTGATCTGTTTGTAAATAGAGAAGAAATCTGTCTCATACATGGTGAGAACTGGAGTTGAAAAAACAACATGAGTTGATAACAGACCCTTTTCCTACTTGATTAATTTCACAGTGGCAAAGCCTACCTGAACTCTGAGCTTGGAGAGGGTTAATTTTCACAGGAACAGGAACTTAGTGTAGCACTGCAGCAGCTGATCTTTATCTGCTTGTCCTTTGCTCTGAAGGAGGCCAGGAAAAAATCCCCAGCCCTAGTTTATACCTTAGAAGAGGCTTATTAAATAAGATATTCTACCTGATGACAGTCCCATCCTCCAGGAGAGACATGTTTCTGTGGTAAATATGCAAAAGCTTTTAGAGTTGCAATTACCTGACAGTCTAGGATAAAAAAAAGAAAGATAATACAGGCATTTTGTTGTTGAGTTACCTGTGATTCTGTGTTAGCAGCCTATGTCCCTAGCTGAAAGACAGAAGGGGCAGCCAAAATGAAATATGTGACAGAAAGCAGAAATGAAAGAGAAAAATGGTTCATTCTCAGTGACAAACAAGGAATATTTTTGTGGCAGTCTCTGGGGAGGAAAAGACTTAGTAAAATTTGCTTTTTATATTTTAAATGTTATTTAAAGAGCTTGATAGATAGTAAGTTCTGTCTAATTCCTCCCTTGTTTTCCATGCCTGAATTGGTGGGAGGAGGGGAAAAGGGGCAGCAGCTCACCAGGAAAAAAAAAATCTCGTTGGGTTGAATTACATCAGCAGGGGGCTGCTGATTAAGTTAAATTCAAGTCATGAGGAAAATATATGTTCTTCTTCATTTTCTGATGGGGAAAATACAGCACAGAGTAAAGACCCCTTCCACTCTAAAATGAAAGAACTTTCTTGCTAGGGGAAACATTGGGCTTTATAAAGATTTCATGTGTCTTCCATTTAATTTACACTTGTTCTGCTTGCTAGAGTATAAAAGACAAGGGGATGCCTTCAAGAAGTGGCACATTTAAGTTGGATGTGAAGGAAAAGCTTCCTCAGACTAGCGAAATCTCTCAGACTCTAAGCAGTCATGCTCAAGGAGTGACAGAAGCCCTGTGCCCCATGCATTTAAGGAAAGATGAAGCAGAGCACAGGGGACTATAAAGTAGAGGCTGGATCTCAGCTGGAGGTTTTTTATCATGGACCTTCACAAGCAAATTCCTAAGCTGTCTCCATATTTTATTAGCAGCTTGCTTTTTCTTTTTCCCATCACTGCTTTTGAGAATGTGATGGCCAAATCCTTTAAAGGATTAAAAGGTATGTGGGATCCTGCTCCTTCTCAGAGTAATGTAAGGCCTTTCCTCTTCCTGTAAATGACAGGCCCGTTTTCTTCTCCTGAACATGGAAGACAAAATGTCTTTAAGCAAACTCTGTGCTTTTTCTTGACCTGAATCTGCATAACCCAGCATAAACCAGAGAGCCCCATGGCTGCTTGCAGACTTTCCATGGGTGATTTGCCATTGCTGCTGTGCTCTGAAGATGAACAGGATCCCTCAGCCCAGTTTCTTGTGGGAAGAAGGGTGGGCAGATTGCTGTTGTGTTGCTGGCACTGCTCAGGGGCTGGGTGCCCCAAACCCAGAGCTGTTTCTGTCTCGACAGGGATGTTTCTAAGTAAATGCACTCTGGAAGGATGGTAATGGTATTGAGGTGACAGAGCCGGGATGAAAAATATCAAAAATGAGATCAAAATGTCTTTAGTCCAGCAGAATTTAGCTCCCAACCCTCTTAGGAGGATACAGCCTCCTCCAAGCTAGATCTGCTGCCAGAGGTACTACTCAGGAGACCTCCCTTGCTCCTGACTGCAGGGAGCCTGTGGGAGGCAGAACCTGACAGCCTGAGGTGGGCTCTGCAGGAACTGCCCCACTGCCAAGAATCCCTCTCTGGAAAGCAGCACTGCTGTGCCTCCAGTGCCTGCTGCAGGCCTCCAGAGAAGGGAAGGAGCCCCAGCAGGGTCACACCATGAGCCCTGCCTGATGTGACAAAGGACATCACAGCCACAGGCTGTGGTCAGAGCTGTCATCTGAAAGGGGGAGTGCTGTGAGGAGGATCATCCTCCTTCTGCCCATCCATCTTCAGCCTGGGGTGCAAAACTTGCTGTGGTATAAAGTGGCATCCTTAGTCTGTAGGGGGATAGAATATAAGTAAATAAAGGTAATATAAAAAGTAATGTTACTTCCTAAAGAGTTGCAGCTGAGCCAGTTATTAAGGATTAGGAGCAGGCCTGGTGTTAACAGTCCACACCTGTAGCCAATAAGAAGAGTGTTATAAAAGAGTGGGTTGAGGGGAACTGGAGTCAGTTGGCTACTGCAAAGACAAGGAAGAGTCAGTGCCTAGAGGAGCTGCCTACAAGAAACATCAATGAGGTATGAAACTCTAGCAGTATGGAACCCTTGCAATGTAATGACAATAGAACTCTTGCCCTATAATGACAACATTAGTCAGTGTGTGTAGGACCTCACTGGTGGCCATCCAAAGGCCCCTTACTTAGGAGAAGGGTCCCAGCCTGTCCCCCTGGTCACTATAGTCCTTCATCTTGTCCCTTCCCATCAGCTGCATCAACCTGGGCCTGATCACTGACCCTTCAGGGAGGTTTGTGGTGGTGCAGCCATGGTCTGGAGGTGCCTGAAGGAAAAGGTGAGAAACTGAAGCTGATGATGGAGGACTACTCTGCCCAGCTCAGAGTTCAGGAGCAGGGCTCTGCACTTGGCAGTTTTAGTCAGATATGCTTAAGCTGGAAATGAAGACCTTTTCACAGAGTAATGGATCAAAAAGCTATGATGGCCTCTGCATCACAGGGTATCTTCCTGGGATTTTATTTTGGTTCTTCTCCTTTTCATGCTGCACTTGGAAGGGGAGATCATTGAGGTAGTTTCTATGATCTCCCTTTTGCAGAGGGTCAGAGGAATGATACCCAGAGAGATCCCTTCTGGGTTGATCAGCTGTGTATGACCAGCTTCCTGGGAGAACCCATATCCTGAGAAATACAGAGCTCAGGCTGTGACAGGTGGCTGTTGTCAGAGCCCCTATTCATGCACTCAGGTGGAAGAGGGGGTACAGCCCTCTGGGAGGTTGGGGTGGTAGAGGGAGAGTTAAAGTCATTCCTTGTTGGAACAAGAGCTCTTCCCTACCATGGGCTGGCAGCGTGGGGCTGCTCAGAGCACTTGGGCTGCTCATGGGAGCACTCCCAGTTTTGTTACCTTGCCCTCTTGGCTTTTCTTTGCTGTTCAGCTGAAGCAGCTGCTGTGTTGGCACCTCAGGGAGGACGGTGTTTTGCTAATTAATGGTGTAATCACCTCACGAGAGTTTCAGAATTTGCAAAATATTGCAGGTATAAAATAACGGCTGTCACCCCTTCACTATTAGTGAATAAATTCAGGTTTGGTTCCTTGTTTTCAAAAGGCTTTTGGTATGTGGCTTGTCTGGCTTGGGTTGAGGTGTCTGCTCTGTAGGTAAGTGGCCTTTGATGAAATGTTTGGATAACAGAGAATGAAGCTGAGTACCAGTTTGAAGAGGTGTTTATCAGTCTGGTTTCAGACACTGCAAGAAAACATGCATGCATAAAGGCTACGTGCATGTTGTCAGCCGCCCATACAGAGTGTGCAGGCGTGGCTTTTGATTGCCTCTGCATGCTTAGCTGGGTGAGAGCTGGTCCTGAGGGATGCAGGGGGTTAAACTGGGTCCCTCTTGCCACACATGGACATTGTGCCGTGGCAGGTGTTGGTCTTTCAGCCGTGCTGACAGGAAGCCAAAGCAAGGTAGATTTCTGAGCAAAGTCACAACCTGTTCCCCATTGTGTGACTCACAAATGTGTCATTCTGGTCAAAACTGCCCTTTAAATGAGGCAGTTGTAATGACACAGGGATGGGCTATGCTTTTTTGTTTGCTCACTGAATTGGCATCTGCAATGTCCTTGTACAACGCTTACATTTCAATGCACTTGTATTTCAAAATCTTCTGCCATTCTGGACTTGCAAAAACACCTCTGTCTCAGATTTGACTGTGTTTGCAGCTGTGGGAGCCACATTGTTCTGCCAGTCTGTTTCACTCCTACCTGCAACATTCACTGCTTTACTGACTCTGCCTCTCCAAGGTAAAGAGCAGGATGGTTTGAGGAGGAAAGTTTCTTGTGGGGACTGGAGTGAAACCACGACGTTCATTGCTGAAGTCTAAGCTCACTTTCACTTGGTGGCAGTCATGCCTGGTAGGACTGCAGGCTTGCAAAACTGGCAATACATTGCAGAAGACTTTGTGGAAGAAAGCAGACTACAAACTACACTATTTTAAGCAGTTGTTAATTTCTTTCCCAAGGAGCCTTGGAATTTGAAGTTGTTTTTTTCAGAATCAAAATTCAACAGGATTTTTTTTCAAAACTAACATCAGGATTAATTGAATCTCAGCTTTATTGTACCCAGACTACTAAGTGTTGGAAAGCAAGAGATATTTAGCTGAAAGCTTTTGGCTTTGACCCACCTTTGGAATAGTCAGGTCAAGTTGGTTTTAGGTTTTACAGAACTCAAGCAAAGATAGTTGTCTGCTAAGTTCCTTTGTGTGTAAGTCACCTCAGAGAAGGGATGGTAAACCAACATTGTGCTTGTGGTGCATCCAACTGGAGACCCACGTGTCTGCACTCCCTACCTGGGGTCTAGTTTAAAACAGAAAAACCTGTATTTCAGCCTAAACAATCTCCTCACACTAGACCCTCCCTTCAGCAGAGCGTCTTCTCTGCTGAAACCTTCTTACTATTTCCCTAAGGATTTTTTATTTTGCTCTGAGCAGGCAGGCCAGCTCATCCTTTATCTTCTCAAGGCTGGTGATGTGCCCCTTTCCCTGGGCTGCCACAGCACCTTCCTGCCCAGCTCCAGCTTGTGATGAGAGGAGCCCTGTGTCCCTGTGTGGAGTCAGAAAGGCTGTCTGTCACAGGAGGGCTCTGTTTATTTATTAACCAAGGGAATAAAATATGCCCAGTGACGTGCCTCCAGGGCCAAGAAGATTTGTACCAAAGGTCTGTTTGCAAGGAGCCTGACAGGGAGCCTCTCCCCAGCAAAGAGAAGGCTTTGGTAGACCAAGGAAGGGAGAAGTCTCACGCTGTTTCCTTTTACCTCATCTGTGTCTGAGAGGTGGAAAATCAAATATCACAACTAAGTGCTGAGCCAATCCCTTCAGTCTCCTCTCGTCTCTCTGGAAACAGCTCCTGTATGGCAGAGATGGGGCACTGACAGTAATGACCCCTGCAGATCTCAGTTTTGTCTTGGTGGCTGGAAAGGAAGGAACCTCTGTGTCCACAGGCAGGGATCAATTCATTAAGGGTGTTTTGGATCAGAGATGAGTATGTGAGCACAGCCAGAGGCAGGCACCAGGGCTGGAAGCACTGCTCTTCCATCAGCTTGTGCTACCCCTCTGCTGAGGGACTCTGGTGTAAAAGAGCAAACAAAACTTGGGGAGAAAAAGGTAAATGTAATTTTCCCAAGGCTGCTGCAGCTTTTAAATTCATCAGTGATCCCCAGAAAGGGAAAGGCAGTCCTCTGGATGTCAGCAGCCCCATTCACGCTCAGGGGCAGTGCCCACAACGCAGGCAGGGAACAGGAGCAGAGCCATGGTGATGTGGCTGCTGAGCAGGGCTCAGTGGTCAGCCACCAGCTCTGACACAGATCCTGCCCAAGCTAGGGTAACTCACCTCATCCTTCTCCACATCACCTCCAGAGGGACATGACTTTAGACCTGTGCTCCCCTTTCCCTCCACCACTACTCCACAACTGACCTATTTAAGCAAACCTTCCCTCTGTGGCCATTTGCACCACCCGGTGGCACATAGTCCCACACCTGGGGCTGACTTCCCCAAAAGCAATACCTTACAGTTTGGAAACAAATAACACTTCAAATGGGGTAAGAAGGAGTTCCCCACGTGCTTTCTTTCAGTGCTTGCAGGGAGGAGGCAGTGTGCAAATACACTTCTTAGCACCACCTGAAGTCATCTGGGAACTCTTAACGTGAACACAAACCTTCTTCTTTTAAACCCAGCAGAGAATCCTAAATGAATCTCTACCTTCTTTACACTTGCTCTCAGAGTAGTTTCAGTAACATTGTGAGGATCAGGGAGTGGCTTGGAAGTCACACTTTCCCCACTTGTAGGTTGGCTACAGGTGTTTATGGGTTTTTTGGTGTTTTTTTTCCTTTTTCTTCTGCTACTGTTTCTCTCTCATCACCACCAAAACAAGCCTGTCACAGGATTTCCTGCTGTCTATTTTTCTTCTCTTAAGCTTTATAAGCACAGTAAGTCTTGTTAAGGCAGCAGTCTGGTGAAATGATGTGAAAAATCAAGGTCACTCTTGTATTTACTGTACCAGGGCAAGCCTGAAACAGGTACAAATAGCCAGCTTGTTTCACTTGAAAAGAACTATTTACCTACAAGAAATCAAACCCCTCCTATTGCAGCTATTGGCTGTAGCACTTCAGACTCCATCTCTGTAGTACATAGAAGACACACAGTGTTTTGGTAAAGATACCTGCACTCAGCTCAGGGGCTGGGATGTGACCAAGCTCAATGTGGTGACAAGCAGCTGCAGTGACAATGTGAAGGAAGGCACAACTCACAGGGCTACAAAAAGCCAGCTGCAATCAGAGCTGCCTGTTTGCCGTGTGTGAAAAGCATAAAGTTTGGTCTCTGCTTCTAGCTGCTTACTTCAGTGGTTTTGTGTTTGCCCTCCTTTCTCTCCTCCCACTCAAGTCACTTCCTCACCAAGTGCAAAGGAAGCAGAACAGGCAGAGGGTGCTCTTCTTTTCAGCTCCAGTGCCAAAACAGCAGCAGCAGCTGATAGGAGCAGTGGTGTGGTGACCAGTGAAGGAGGGAGAGTGCAATGCAGTCACACTCATACACTAGTAGCATTTTCTATGTCTTCCTGCATTTATTTCAATGTGTATTTGGGTCAGGGCAGTAGCTGGCCAAGGGCAGAGGTGGCTGCTGAGAAGCAAAATGAGGTGGGGGCTGTTGGGATGAGATCAGTGCTCCAAGTGTGAAAATAAAAGAATTATGAGCAGTGAGATTCCTCATCCTCTCCTGAGTATGAAAAAGCATTAGCAACACAGTTTGCACAGGATTTCAGGGATACTTTGCTCAAGTACCATGTATTGAAATCCTATCAGGTTTTTACCTCCCCCTGTACATTTGCTCAGTGCAGGCAAGAGATGTAAATGTAACATGGAGGAAGCTTACTGTGGATGCCTGTGCATTCATTAGGCTCACAAGTTTGAGGCCCCAGCACAGCAGTGCTGGAAAGCCGAATTACACTGAAGAGCATTTTCTGGTTAGAAAGTATTTCTGCTCTGCTGCTTATTAGCAATGAGGTTAGAAAAGTGACTGGTGTTGGTTTATAAATGAATGAGTCATTACCAGATGAGGAAAGATTACCTGAAGAGAAAAATTACTTGAAGATGCAACAATTAATATGGGGTTATACATTCCCCAGCTTCAGACCCCTGAATGACATGATTTCAGACCCCTGAATGACATGACTCCAGTCCCCAGTTTCTGTCTTCTCAAACCATTTGCTGCACTGATGCCTCAAATTTGCCTAAGCTCATGTAAAGGCACCTTATTCTCAGGTGGGAGCTCAGTAGCTACCCCCTTCTCCAGGTCGTTCTGGGTAAAAGGAGTAAGTCTCAAGCAGCTGAAAGTGGTTATCTTGCTTGAAGAGCACTAATCTTGTGGCCTGACTTAAGCTGAGTTATAGCCGCAGCTGTTACCTGTTTGCCTTCCAGGCCAGATCATACAAGAGTTGTTCTGTGGTGCTTTAAAGGAAAAAGGAAATGCAGAAGAGAGGCATCCATACAAATATATATACAATCTCTCAGCCACAGTGAGGGTTTCACAGTTCTAAGAGGAAGAAGTAAAAAGGGAGAGGCTCTAGGAACTGAGAGAGGGGAAGGGCAGAGGAGGAATCCCCTTACAGACCATGGTTACCTGGAAGTTGCTGTTCCCCATATAAGGAAAGGTGTGGGAGAAAAGATGAAGTTTCACCCTTCTTGCTGTTTGGAGACTTCAAGGCCAGAGATAGCCAATTTCCAATCAGGACAGCATCCCTCTCCTATGATGGGCTGGAAGGTAATCTGTGAGTTCTTGAGTAGCAGCTTGACCTTTTCTTTTTGTTTATTGAAGGAAAAAGGTATTTGCAGACATTGTTTTACCTACTGGCGTAAGTCATTTTGCTTTATCTTTAATTTTTTGTTTTGCCTTTGTGACTGCATGGGACAGTGCTTGGGTGGACATCCAGGTTCTGTCCCTGCTTCTGCTGCTTTGCATTAGCCAGAGAGTAGCAGACTTCTACCCACTACCAAATCTAATGTTTGTCTCCAAAGGCTTCTGCTCAGGGAGACAGGCAGGGTAGATGTGGTGGAATTGATCTGAAGCTAACTGAAGTGACTCTGAATTGAAAATTCTGTAGTTCAGAGAGTTGGGTTAACTCCTTGTCATTATTTTGGTTTTTGTCAACCACTGCCATTTGTAGCTGATTTGAAGCAGAAGTTCTCAAAAGCAAGTATAATACCCCAGGCCTGATAAGACATGAAAAGTGCTGAAAGTTTTATACTGCCATCACTGAATTTCTACCTTTGTGAGAAGCTTGGGGCAGTTTTCAGATAACTCTAGTGACTTAAACAGCTTAAGGTCACCAGCTGAAGCCTTTTGAGGGTAAGGAGAATTGTGTGTTCTAGCAGCTGATGATTGTGCTCACATAGGAGAAGTTAGCAGTGTTTCAGCTGGCATCAGGAGGAGCTGCACTGCCCTGAGTTGTTGTAACTGCGCACAGGATGGTTGGATGGCTTGTGGTAATACTGCTGAGCAGCACCATGTTTTCTGCCTGTACCCTCCAGTCTGGATGTGCCTGTGCCATTTACCTTGTGCTGTTCTCCTGGAATGCTGTGCTTGCTGAAGCAGGGCTGTGTTTACAGCACCTCGTGCACAGAGATTTTTGTGGCTGAGGCCCTTGAACAAAAGGGTAGTAGGGTATAGCAGTACATGTGACAATGAGAGGTAGCACACGTGTTAATGTGACAGCTGGCGTACAGGAGGAAAGCTGATGGCCTTTTTTGGATTCACCAGGGTAAGAATTTGTGTTTCCAGTAGTTGCTTCCATGCAGAGCTTTGCACTCAAAGTCTGGCAGGGGGAAGGAGCATCTGATGAGTTAAGAGAAGTTTCAATATATTTAGTTTTAAGAGTGTTTTACTTGCCAGTAGGAGACTGCAAACAGAGAACAGTCATCCAAGAGGAAAATGGAGTATTTCTTTGATGCTCACAAAAGTATTAAGAGGGGCAGATGAAATCTAAAATGTAAACAGGTTCAGCTGAGGCTAGATGAATTTGCTGGTTACTGTGCTAAAAAGTTAATGATGAAATATTGCCAGGTGATTTCATCAGGTAAAAGGAAGTAATGGTGATGGCCTGTATCAGAAATAAAGCTTATCTAAGTGATCTCATCCCCATGGTTGTCAAAAACACAACTCATATTGTTGTTAGCCTGTTAAATTAGTGGACTGGATTCTGAAGGGCTGCATGAGCACAAGCAAGAGCAGGAGGTAGTCATATTGGTTTTCTGGAAATGCTTTTCTGGAGGCTCATTTGATAACCTATCTCCTCTTGGCAGGTGTGTGAGGGAGCAGGGAAGAGAATGGCACTATGGGCTGGATTTCACTTAGCAATGCCAATGTGGGTGCAGGGATGTGGTGGCTCCAAATGTATTCCTTTGTAAAGAGGTCAAAGTACAGCTTGATGTGGAAGATATATAATGAGGGACAGAAAGAAAGGCATGCTAACTGTGTTGGAAGATAAGATTCTGTCTTTGAATGGATTCTTGTTATTTTTGCTGATGTTACTTTCAGCAAAAAAAAAATTATGTTGAAATTATTCTTTCTTCTTCATTGTTTGGCTCTTGTTCTCAGCTTTGTTATGGCCACAAAGAGAGGATAAAAATGGATTGGCACAAAGTTGAGTTTCCTGTATCATTTAGAGTTATGTTTTCAGCCCTTAGCGCTTTGGTAGGGTCTGGTCTTCATTTTGAAAATAGCAATAAAAGAGCAGAGAACATAAGAAAACACAATTCTGTCTTTTTTTTTTTCTAATGAAATTGTCAGTGCTAGCCTGAACTCTGCCTCTGATCTGTATGAAGTCCCTGAACTGTACCATTGGAAGAAAGCAGATCCAAAAGGAGAGATAAAATATCCATGTGCCTGGGTACTTTAGGAGGTAGTAAAAAGCTCCCGACGTCTTGCTTGTTTTTAATCTGTATGTTTATGTCTGCATAAATCCTTTGGGAATGAACTTTAAACATTTACATTGGATTTAGAGTATTACCTTCCAGCATCAGTACCTATGATCCAGCAAGAGTAACTAAGATTAAGTTTATGGGAATGGCCCTCTTGACTTCCAGAGGCGTGGGTAATGTTAAAGCATGTGTTGAATTGCTGCTCAAATGGGAAGTGGTGGTGATGAGCATCAAGTGGTGCAGTGGATTTGCTCTTTCTGTGTGCATGGGGAGATAGCTCATGTCTTGGGAAGAGGCTCCATCTGCATTGTGTGGCAGCCATGCATCAAGGCACAGCTCACGGGCCACTTGGGTGGGGAGCTGCTGATGAGTGCCCCTTGAACAAACCCAAGCCCCCAGCCCCCTCATCAGAGAAGGGAGGAATTGCCAGCTGCTTTTCCAGCAGCTCTAGAAGTGCAGCAGTGTCTGCCCCATGTAAGTTGTCAGGATCTTTTCCTAGCACCTTCATGCCCATCTCAGGCTCTGAAGGGCAGCCAAAGTAGAAGTCAGAGAGGGAAAAAGCAGCAGCAAACCAGGATATGAGAGGTTGGTTCAGATGAAAACAGAAGATGGCAAAGGTCAGAGTTGCTCTAGGTGGCTGACAGAGCCAAACAGATCCCTCCTTGCAGCCCTAGCCTGTGGCTTGGTCTTACATGGAATTTGAAGAGGCTCATTTCCAGTTCAAGGTGTGTGCTTTTGAGCAGCTGTTGAGTTCTAGCTCCTAGACGTACTCACAACTTTTACCTTAGCCTGAGGCTACAGGATCTGATTACTGCCCACAAAATGACATTTGAAGTTGTGTAAGAATCCTGTGTACAGGATATAACTCTAGTCACTGCTGTTGCACCACAGTGACAGCACAGAAAGAAGAGCCCAGTGCTTGGTTTTCAGCAGAAAATGTCCCTGACTTGCTGTATCACACAGATCAAATTGCATGGCAAGTGAGGGCTGTGGGGACTGGGGATGGCTGCCAAATTTGACTGAGGTTTTCAGAGCCACAGGTATGCTCAGATATCTTATGAAATGGCCACTTCCATGATATTTCCTCAACACTTTTGCCTTTTGAGATGTCCACATGGTCGGGTTTTTCCTTCCCCACCAGGAACAGTGCATTTCCTTGGTCCTGTGTTGCCTTGCCTGGTGTTTTGGAGCTGTGCCACGCTGTAGTATTTGCTGCTGTCGTTGGTAGCCTGGCCAAGCACTGGGGTGCATTTCTGCAGAACGCTTTGAAAGGTCTGCCCTGCTCTGACTGTGCATGCCCACGTGCCTCGCAGTGAGCCAGGGTTCCTGCATGCCCACGTGGTGGCCAGAGAGCTGGCAAGGAGCTGGCATTGGCAGCAGCCCCCATGGCAGCCAGAGGGGATGGGAACCCTGGCAGCAAAGGCAGGAGGCTGCTGTGGCTACAGCCTGAACTTGCTTTGCTTGAAGCTGGCACAAGATTTTCCAATGAGGCCTTGGCTGACCAGGAGCTTAAAGGCTTTCTTATCTGTGGAGAGTGCCACAGGCTGGTGGCAGCCCGTAATTAATAAAGATACTAACCCTCCTTATGCAACCAGGGGATGTCTGACAGCGTTACTAGGTAGTTGCTCAACAACAAGGCGTGTTACAACTAACCAGCTGGGACCAATTATGAAAGCCTCACTAATGCTAGCAAGCACTTGCCTGTTGGCATTGTTGGGCTGAAGTTGGGGAGATGAATGACTGCTGTGCAGCACACGGGCAGGCTTGTGGTCGGGCGTGCAGCTGAAGCACAACCAGCACATCGAGCACGGAGTGTCTCTGCTCCGGGATGTGTTTGCTGGGCATGGATGAGCCTCAGTGCCCAGCACTGTCTGTATAGCCTGTGCTCCCAGATGCAGGATGAGGAGGCACCCCCAGGGCTGCAGCAGCATCTCCCTCCCCATCTGCAGCTTCTCCCACCCCCTTGTTGCTGCGGCAGCACCGACATGTGCCCAGTGCCTCCTCAGCTGCTTGCTACGGGTTGGAAAAGGGGAGGGAGGGAAGTGGGGGCTCCTACTTAAGGCTGCCTCATGAATTTTTAGTCACTACATGAAGATTTCAGTAGTGTGCAAATGAAACATAAAATGAAGAAAAGACTAACTGGCACGGCACAAAAGGAGGGAAAAAACGCCTAAAACATTGAATCATTGTCCAAAAGGTGCGGCCATTAGAGAATAATAATAGTTTTTGTGTGCAGTGCAGCTGGGGCCACAGTTGCAGAAGGAAGATCCTCAGTGACCTGTATGATGGCTCTGTTTGTTTAATGTGCTAAAACAAAGCACTGAAAAGCAGGCAGGGTCCTTGCAGATAGTCACAGGGCTTCTCTCTTGGTTCCTGTGTCTGTGCCCTCTTTCGCTGTGTGTGTGTCTTCATGCTCCAAATGCAACTAATCACAGCTCCATGCTCGAGGATGCCTTCCGTTGTGCATCCCTTGTCACTGTGCCCGGGCACTCCCTGGTTGTTGGCTTGCTATTTTTGTAATTTAGAAACTACAACAAATAATAAAAAGTCAGATTTTATTGTCTGTTTTTGTTGTTCTCTGTCCTTCAGAATGAGCTCAGCATAATGACATTATTCCCACCCCTCCATCCTGACCTCAGTCTTTTTCTATCCATTTAGCAAATGCTGCAGTTTGCTCTGTTTTTAATGGGTGGGAATCAATGTGGCTTTTTAAAACTGGATTCTCTCTGCCTGCACAAACAAAATCAATGGTGTTATTGAGCATGTGCAGGTCTGTGTGAACGGGAGCAGGCCAGCGGGGTTTGCCACCTCAGCGAGGCTGGGGCAAAGCCTGTAGTTCACCCAGGGAGGATCACTCTTTATTTCTCTGTCATTTTGGTAAAGGCTGATGAGCAGCTTGGTACCGTTTAGAAAGTAAAACCTAGGGTGTACTATTCACCTGGTTAATAAGAGTTTTGAAGTGGTCAGTGTGAGGCTGTTAAAATGGGCTAAAACCAGACCAGTCTGAGTGCTTGTAGGAGGTTTGAAGATCCCAGTAAAATGAGGTTTAATCCAAAGTGTGCTTTATTTCAGTATGACTTTACAATTGGCTTTGCTATAACTTTTGGGGTTCTTTGGCCTGATTGGCCCTTTGGTCTCAGAAATGAGTTTCAGGCAAAATAGGGTTTTGCTTCCTTCAGGCTAAGCATTTATATACAAACAAACAGGATGGGAAATGCAGGTTTCTATGCCTGTCTTTTGTGGCAGATTGAGTGTACTAATATGGAGCTTATGTGGGAAAGTTGACTGGCAGGATTGGTCATGGCCTTAGGAGATAGAGGGAAGGGCAGATTCCAGATGGATGGTATTCTTTTTGGGTCTTTATATTTACTACTTCTTCAGGTATGATCTTCAGATTTAACGGTGTCAGGATTTTATTGCATGATGTGGAAGGAAGGGATTCTCCCAGCATGTTCTCATGGACACTGAAGTGTCATCCATAAGATCACAAGGCTGTGGTAAATGATTCATGGGATTGTAGGAACTGGTAACGTGGAGAATATTTTCAATTAAAACTTAGCTATGGAGTGTGTATTACAGTCCATGCCATCAGTGTTGTCCTGACTGTGCAGAGCACCCCAAAACAGTGTGTATATTTGTCTCCCAGGGAATAAAGTGATTCTACTGACTCTGTGAGATGGAACAGAGCAGTCTCCCTGCTGCAGCCAGCTCCAGACACCACTGACACAGGTTGGGTTGAAACTGATGACTTTAGTTGTATGTGAAAGACTCCAGAACCTTTTATCAACCTGCAGGGCCATTCAGTCATCTCTCATAAACGCACATGCCAGTGCTTGTTTTGAACACGGCTTTGTTGGGAGCACAGCGAGCTCAGTGTTTTGAGTGAGAGCAGAAATTTCTGGCTGTATGACAGAATGGGTTTTCTAATGCTCCTGGCAGCTGAGGAGCTCTGGGTCCTGAACAGGAAGGGGTGGCAAGAAGGGACCTTCTACTGACTGCACCACCAAAAATGTTTGTTTTGGTGCTCTGTGTTTCCAAGATGAAATAAGAGTTCATTTTAAAATGCTGGAGTAGTGATGAATTGAAAGGAAGATTTATGTTTGTAATGTCTTCATATCTCCACAAAAAGGGGGAAAACCTTAACTGGTGTTTGGTTCCTGACAGCGACTTCTGCTGGGATGACAGTCCTGGGATTTGTCCAGTGAAATCCTCTGACTTTGCTTTTCCTGACCCACTTCTAATTTCTTCATTGTTTTTTGTTTTAAATATTGTAAATCCCTGTCACTCCTGGATTTCACTTGTAAATTGGGGGGAGTGGGGGAGCATGTTTCTAAGAAAACAAGGAAATTAATCTTCTCCGTCTGTTCTCTGTTTGAGTGAGGATTTCTTTATGGCCATCCTTTAATTGTGTGATTGTGAGTGGCCTGGACAAATGAGGCAGTTTCAGTGTCCTGCACTCAGTATAGCCCATCCATGCATACATTATGAAGTACACAGAGTAGCTATAAATGATGCATGACTCCTTTCTCAGCGCAGGGCTGGGTGCATGTGCGTGTGTACTGGTGGACCCCCTTTTTCGCTGTGCAAGTACAGTTCTATCCATGCAAGAAACTTGGTGATCATTAAATATCGTTTAAAAGAAGCTAAAAATGTATCTTTATTGGCTTATTTTCTTTCCACAGACAACAAAGGTCCTACTTAATTATTTTCAAATGTTGGCAGGAGTGGGGTTTTTCTGCAGCTTTGCAAATCAGTGCAAAAAGCTTCCCTTGGCTGAAATGTGTTCAGCAAAGGGTCCAGTCATATAGCAATTTGTTAACCACCTAATTTCCACATGTGATCTTATTTTTAATCAATACAGTGGGGTTTTTTTCATGTGTGCTGATTAACTCTGCAAACAACTCAGTGTATTCTAGAATGTGCCAGGATGTGCTTTTTCCTCTTCCTTTGTGAAGTCCTTAGGACAGATAGGTCATTTTTATCACGGAGAGGCCTCTCTTAACTATGAGGGCAAGAAGTCTCTCGTGCTGCTTCTCTCCAGTGACAGCAGTGTGCTCTGCTGGGAGGGCTGGACAATGTTTAAATCCAGGCAGAGAGTTCCAAATGGCCAAGCAGGAGTTCTACTCCTTCCCAGGCACTCCTGCTGTCCCAGGTTCCCTGTGAGCTAGTACAGGAATGGGTGAAATACGTTGGTCAGTCTGTGTGTAGGAGGAAAAATAACAGCAGATTATTTTGTATTTCAGGTTGGGATTTATTGGGTTGGAGCCTTTATGATTAGAAACTCAATTAAAATGAAAAGCTTTTTTGACGAATCTGAGAATTAAAAAAGTATTGACTGGAAGAGTCATCAAATAATAGTAATAATAGTGTTTAGTCTTCTCTGACTTGTTTTGATGTGAATAAGTGATGTCATATAAGGCTAATCAGAATGTGAATTCCCTCCAAAATTCCACTTCATCAAATTTTTTATTAAAAAAAAAAACCAACAACAGCAACCCTATCTTTTTCTTCAATTCTAATTGAAAACCTGCCACTATGAATGAAATTAAGTAAATGAAATTTCGGGTTTGGCTTTATTGTAGCATTTTTTGTGGATGAAAAACCAATCCAGTTTTACTTTATTGAAAGGATAACTTTTGCCTTTTTTTTTTTTTACAAAACAAACCAAACCCTTATCCTCTTACTACCCTCCAGACTGTATGCTTAAACAGTCTTCAACATAATTCATTTTTTAAATTTTAATTTAATTTTTTTGCAGTGGAGTAAAAATAATATGCTGCAGTCTGAAATAGAATTGTTGCTCTTCAACTCCTCAAAGCAGTAAGGGAAAATAGATCACACAGCGAGTTTTAAAAATCAGCCAGTGTGTGGGATATGCTACACTGAACCTCTTTTCAGAAAAGAACTGGATTGCAGCCTTTAGGATCTGTGTTTACTGTAAGAGAAACTGAATTTAGACCAAGCAAAGGATGTGGGAAGCACCAGCTTGGTACTGCTGTGATGGCTGCAAAGCAAAAAATTAAAAAGAAAAAAAAAAGCACAGCCAAAACAGGGATTTTCCACCATGTGGAGAAATTACTGGAAATGTCTGAAAACCATTTGTTCTGGGAAGGTGCATGTCAGAGTCATTTCTGTTCTCCAGCAATCCAGCAAAGGGTTAAAAGTTTGAGCAAGAATTGATTGGGGAGAAGACTCTGCCACAATGCTAAAGACTCATTTATTGGGAGAGCGTTATGCTGCTTACTGTAATTGCAAGAAATTAAAAGAAAGCAAATTAGCTGGGAGCTTTTCAGAAGTCTTCCTCCTTTTGCTGACGTTAATGAGATTTTCCCCGTACCAAAGCTGCATTAATAACTTCTGCTGCGTGGCTTCTGTCGGAGCTGCCGCTTACAAAATGAAGCAAACCCGGTGTGACAGCGGGCTGGGGAGCAGGGAGGGCTGAGGGGACGAGCACGGGGGGGCTGAACCCTTTGGATGGGTTATAGATTTGCAAATCCACGTGTGAGAGGGATGGATGTATGGATGGATGAGTGTGGGGTCCCTGCTGCTGCTGCTCTGGGGAGTGCGGCTCTCCCCACATCGTATTGTGTGTGCTGGCTTCAGGTGGGAGGATTTCAGCGAGTGGAAAGTTTATCTAGTAAAGGGAAAAATGTCACAGGCTGTTCTGAGGGCTGTATTTATAGCCAAGGCATTTCCAGGAAGGCCAATTTCCTAAACTGGGGTGGAGGTCGAGGCAGCAGGGAAGGGCTTGATCGGGATCAGCTTCCGTAACAGGAATTCCGATCTTAAGCAAGAATTCTGCTGCTTTCCAAGAAACTGGGCTTTTCCACAGCTAGCAGAAGGGATGCTTCAGAGGCAGGGAAGGAGAAGAGTGAAATTATCCGCATTTGGAGGCCCCTCTGTGGGGAAACGCTGAGTTGCAAGCGAGTTGCATTGCAGGGAAAGGCTTTCAGGAAGGAAGGAACCTCCTGTTCTGCTCCTCCATCTGCCCCAGGAGGGAGGTGGCCAACAGAGTGTGGTCCCTTTGGAAGTGAGGCACAGAGGAGCTGGGATCCCAAAGTACTTTTGGGATGAGGGGAGTGGATGAAAGCAGTGAGGATGTAGCTCTTGCTCTCTTTTGAGTGCAGTCTTTCCCTGTGAAGGGATGGAAAAATACCTTTGTTTTTCTGAAAGCTCATGGATGCAAATGTTTGTTTATGGTGGGCATCTCTGTAGCTGTGTACACACAGACCTAATGTATACACACACGAGTGCGTGTTGAGTGGGAGTAATATTTTGTAATTTCTAAGGCACTCCTACATGGAGAGACGTGGGTGCCTAAGAAAACATAGCTGAAAGCAAAATCAACATGACCTAGTAAACAACAGCTATCTAGCACATGTGTGCCTACTGTAAAGCAGATCCTGCCTTCCTCTATGGAAGCATATCCTGTGTGGGCTCTACATGCTTGCTCAGACAGCAAGAGAAGCCAGCATCATTTTCACTGAGAACTCTCTGTAAGATTTTACTGAACGTGGATGGTTTTTCTGCAAATTTTCCTTTGCATTATTTTGCATTTAATACCCTGGTGTCTGACTAGAACAAATTGACACCCAAAAGCTACAACGCCTGCTTTGTGGGAAGTGGTACCTGCTTGGTGCAGTGCAAGTGGAACTGGTTTTTGGCTGTTGCTGCTTGGCACAGGCACCTTTCTGGTGCTGTCCTGTGGGTGACAGCACAATTTGCAAGTTATTAAAAGTTGAGGAGGATTCAGAACATCTTATTCCAAAAGTTTCCAAGTATTTCATGCTTGTCATCTAAAGCACTAGTGCTTCAGAACAGCAGGGGAAAAAAATTACGCATTGCATATTTATAATACATGATTGTTGATATCTGCTGACATTTATCTCTGCTCTAGAGAAGAGACCAGATAACTCGTTTGTGGCAGGGAAGCTAAATGTCATAACCAGGATAGCCTGTTACAGATGTGTATTAACCCTTTCCATTAATTTTCTTAATCCTTTCCTGGGCTTCATGAAGGATCCTGTGATAAATCTGGCCTGTGCTTTTGTCCTGCCACGTAAAGGGAGGCACGAGAGAATTTGCACAGTTCTGAGTACAGGCACAGAGATGTGAAACGTCAAGTTACTCCCAGTGGATGATGGCAAGGAACAAGGAACGTGTGTGGGACCCCACGAGTCCATTGTGTGTCTTAGCAATCAGTGTGGCCAGGTGGGAGGTGGTTTGGTGATCATATCCTTTGTCGAGGACCCAACAGCCATGTCTGGGACATTCCAAGGGTGGCTGATTTGGACTAGGTCTTGTTCAGTGGGTGAATGCTCATTTGTGCTCATCTGAGACAGCTTTGCAGTGGGAGCAGCTGAGAGGTTTACCTTGAAAGTGCCCAACTGAAATACTGGTGTAGGTGCACTTAATTGTTAGTTTGTTTTCAACAAGTCTTATAATCGGCCTTTTTAGTTTTGGGGGTTTTTTTTTCTTGTTCTTATTTTTTTTTCAGGTAGGACATTCTACCTACCTGAGAGAATCTGGGTTTTAACTTTAAAAAACAGTGATGCATTTCTAGATCTTGGTGTTACTGCAGAAAGGAGTTTGAAAACAAGCTAGATGTAAAATACTGAGTATGTTCCTAGAAAAAAATGTTATAATCTCATGATTTGGGTGATTAGCCGGTGACTTGTTAGGTTATTTTTTCCTGGGAGAAAACCTTGGCGAACAGCCTGGGTGGAACAGGAATACCTCTGACTCTCCATGATATGGAAGTTAGAGGAATTGCTTCTCTCTTGATTTAAATCCATGCATCTCCAGCGCAACAGCTGTGGAGTTATTTGTGGTTCAGGTTCACTGAAATAACAGCTCTTGGAAAATCTGCTTTCAAAATTTTCCTGAGTTCTGAAAAGGAGCTGCTGAGGAAGTCCGGAGTATGGTTTTTTTTGTTGGTTGATTGATTGTCTGGTTCGGTTTTTGGGGGTTGTTCTTCTTTTCTCAGTTTTCCAGAGCAATCTCCCTTTGCCTGGGCGATGTCCCAGGACCAGTGTTTTTGCTACACCTTTTGCTTTGAGCTGGGGTCTCCCTGTGAGAAGGGCTTTGGGGTGGCTGATGTTATGGCCACCCCTGGCCCTGGTGAGTGGGAAGCTTCCCAGGTGAGTGTCCTTCCACAGTGCACAGGTGCCCAGAGCCTTTCAGACTCCTAAAATCCACAGCATCCATTGAGGGGAGAAAGTGAGAAGAGCCAGGGGAGAAGGTGATAACCCCTGTGCCAGGAATCCCTCAGGGTGGGGTAGGCAGGTGCAAGACAAAACCCTGGCATAGGAGAGAAGCGCAGCAAGGTCATGCCTGCTCTGCTCTTTTCCTCAAACCTCCTTGTTTGCAAGTGCCAAGTACCAAACCCTCCACTGCCTCCCTGCACTTGCTGCTCCTCTCAGAAATGTGCTTGCAGTAAGAAGGAGTTGAAGCAATGAAACACAGAAACCACGGGCACCCAGGGGGAGCAAAACCACCCCACAGTCACAAACCAGTTGGGAAGGGGGGGTTTGGATGAACATGGTGTTGCTTCATCTGTGCACTGGCCATCCCAGGCAACACATGGCTTAAAACCCAGAAGAGAAAAACAGAATGGGCTGTAGTGGCTTTGAGGGATGTCACTGTGGCATAGAGAGCTCAGCCAGACACCAAAGTCCTGGAGAGGGAGAAACAGGCTGGATTACCATCACCTGGATCATGACAAGATTGCCAGTGACTTATTAAACACATAAAATTCCCACTAGGGTTTTTCCCTTTTCCTTTCTCCCTGCTGCTCTGAAAATGGGGATTTCATGTGTAAGATTTGGGGGTTTCCTCAATCAATACAGTAAATCAGAAGTCCAGAATGCTTTCTGTAATAGCAGATCACCACCCATCTGCTGATATAACTTCTGGAAAACTGTATGTTATGGCCAGGGCTTTTAAAAAATATCTCCACATACAATTTTTAAAAGGTGTTGGTAGTTCAGACTCAAAAGGCTTCCCAGTTTCTAACTGCCTGGCTAGTTCTCTGACTCAAAAATCTAAATGCATAATATGAAGTTAAAATATTTTGTACATGTATTAAATACTTTAAGTATTCAGAGACAATTTTTTCAGCTTAAATACTTCACTTGAGGACTAACCTGAAAGAAATAATCATATACTTTTTTTTTTTTTGCTATGTGTGAGGGCAAATAATAAATAATTTGTATTCTTCAAGTAATTTCTAGTGTGCTGTAGTAAATACTGTTGTAAAGCAATACAAGCTTTAACATCAAACTTCAGGAAGAGCACAAGTAAGGAATGGGTGTTCACTGAATGAAGTGAATCTGTATTTTGAAAACTCCCAGAGCACTTTAGAGATAATGCTGAAAAGTTAAACGTCAGAAAAGGGTGTATTTGCATCAAAGAGGAAGGTGGTTCCCTTTGCCTTGTAACTCCATTAGCTTTGTTGAAGGCAGTGTGACTGTGGGAAGTGTAAATCCACCCTGGATTTGGATTAGGCATCTTGTGGATTCAAGACAAGCCTTTCCACATCTGTAGTCCCTATTAATTTATTCCATTAATAGAGGAATACAGGTGAGGGTTCATGCTGCTCTTGTCTGCCAGGCTGAATGGCAGCCACTCCTTATTCTCGTGTCTTTGGGATTTTTTTTCCCTTTAGTTCATGTTTCTGACTCAAGAAGAGGAGCACTAAAGAGCGCAGCCCATCACAGCTGGAGCAGCTGCCCACACAGCTGCGGTGTGACTCTGCTTGGGTTCACTGGTTTTCACTTTTGCTGTTCACTTTATTCTGGGATGGGCACCCACCCCTCATGGCCCCTGTGCTTGCTCAGCTCTGTCCATCACGTCATGATCCATGGGGTCAGGAGGGAAGGATGGGGCTGGAGCTGTTCTCTGCTGCCTTACCACTCCCATCCCATGTCCCAGCAGTGACAGTCAGTGCCTTGTGGTTCTCCACCAGCACTGCAGGAAGGTGGGCATGCTGTGATGGGCCACCTCCCAAGCAGCATTCTGGGCAGGAATGCAGTGGCACAGCCCCTGTGGAGGTCACCACGGGTACTGGGGAGGGGCAGGGACAGCCACTCTGGAGCAAGAGGGTCTGGGGCGGCTGCTGAGGTCAAAATTGGTATCAGTACTTGGGAACACTTGGAGAAAAAGAAGGCAAGTGTAGGATGCGGGAGAAGCTCAGAGGCAGAGATAATCTGCAGGATTAGTTTTGTCAATTAAGAGAGAAAAGGGAAGTAATATAGACATTGCAAGTTTATTCAGAAGTTTTCAGTCGGAAAGGGCCCTGCCTAAATCAAAAATAGCTTCCCTTTATGGAAGAGGCTTCCTTGCTCAATCTTTATGTACTTATATCTGACTTGGGCTGGCTCAATGGACAAAATGTTCTGTACTTATTTCCTCTTTTTTTTTTTGGGTTTTTTTTTCCTGAATGAAGGCAGCCATCAAGTGCAGGAGAAGTGAAGCCACAGGAACTTGCTGTGTGTGCCACACCAGGGCTGTCCAGTCCTCACTCACTGGGGACAAACACCCTGTTTCTAGGGCAAGAGCCTTTTGTCTGTACCTCTGTGCCTTTGCCATCAGGGAGGGAAAAAAAAGAGCTTTTCCTCTGCGTTTTTCTCTGGGCTTTTTGCTTTATTAAGCAGAGAGCATCCACCTCTGCTGTGGTGGAAACAAGGGCAGAGGTGAAGGATGGTGAGACCAGCAAGGCCAGTGTGAGGTAACCCTACAGGACTGTGAGAGATGTGTGGAAATTTCCCCCTGACTTCTATCAATTAAGGGGAAAAGGGGAATAGTTTCAGCATTGCAATTAAAAGAAGGTAATAGAGTCTGATTTACATTTCAGAATGCATTAGCTTGGTTTTAATTGGAAAATAATTTGAATTGCAAGTGAAATAATTAGATTAGAAAGTCGCTCAGCAATTTACTGCTCGTATTCCCCAGAACTGGACTCATAGAATACTGTTGAACATTAAGGGAAATGCGTTTGATTTCCTTCTTTTTGCCCTCCCCTTCACTCCTCTCCTAATGAATTACGTTCTGGAAGTAGAGGCACATCTTCATTAACAAGTGTATTTTATGTCTGAGCTCTTGACTAGTTGTAGGTGCTTTTTGGAGGTGTGGAATTTGTGAGGACTTGTGCAAAAAGGACAAGGGAAGTTATTCTGGATTTCTCCAAGCCATTTATTCCAAATCTAGGTTGTAGAAGAAAAGTAATTGTCAGGCCCTCTTCAATATCCCTTCCTGAGGTGATCAGGGTCATTCTGGATTTATTAATTGCAGGAAAACTGGCACTGAAGACATGTAGTGCGAGCAATGAATACATCCAGCAGCATAGATGTGTAGCTGGTGCTTCATTTCCAGAAGGCACAGCACATTCCCAAGTACACTGCAAGCCAGGCGCCCTAGTTCCATGCGCTTGTATGCGTGAGTGAGCCCAGCCATCATTTCCCTCCTCTTAGCTCTGGGGTGAGCACTCAGGGATGGGGACAAAGGCAGGCTGCAAAGGGTTTGTGTCCCTGACAAGCACACAGGACTGCTTCTGTGGTTACTGGGTGGTGCTAATGGTTTCGTGAGATCCACTCTTCCTATTAGAAAGGAAAATCTTTTCCATCCCTGTCATGGGGAAGTACACGGGGGAATCATATTTGGGGAACTTACCTATTGCTGCTTATTAATGTTATAAATCATTGTTTACTGGCTGATAAAACAATCTGTCATAAATTGCAGGTCTCAGAAAAAATCCTCACAGATGTGAGACAGAAAGCAATCCATTACTGCTGCTTTTTCTCATTTCTTCTCTGATAGACCCCAGCAACTGCACCATCAGCCTATGTTTATTTCTAATTATTTATTTACACGTAAAGCCCCTGCCTTCTCTTCCAGGTCAGGAATGCTTCTTTCACTTGAGGCATAACTTAAAACCAATTTGATTGGGCATGAAGAGTAATTGGACGTCATTTGGAGAAGCAATCCCTCTCCATAATCCATCACTGTTGTCACGCTAGCCTGTCTCTGAGGCAGAGCAGCATTCACTCCTGTTGTTCCTCCAAAGCAGAGGCCCCTTTTCCATACTGATTCTTTTCCAGTCTCTGTTTATTTCTTTAATGACTGAGTCAAAAGCAGATATTGTTAGATAAGTGTCTATAAATTATTCTGGCAGCTTTGTATAAAGGCATGTGATAAATTTGCAGCATAGAATTTGTTGCTTCTGGAGACAAAATGTTGGTGCCAGACTAAATGGGAAGAGCACATATGAGACACCAGTTGGGCTGCTTCCTTGCAGCCTTTCTTCAGGTGGGCACAAGTCTTGTGGTGATGGGACAATGCTCTGGGCCCTGACCTCTTCACCAAAGCCATTATCTGTTCCTCTTTCTGCTGTTTCCTCATCCCCTTCAGTATGTGGAGTCCTATCTCATTCTTGGAGGGGTTGTATTTTCTCTTTTTCTTGTTTTTTTTTTCTCCCCCAGCAACCCTTGACCCTCTGATTTGATCTCAGAAGCTGTGCCAGGAGCTCTGGATGTGCTGATGGGATTTCACATACGTGTCCATTCCCAGTGGTGGCCTGTCCATGTGACTGGGACATGCCTGGGACATGGACCACGTGGGTGAGGATGCTGCAGGTGCCCTCCTGGAGCTGGGCAGAGCTGAAGGAGGTCCAGCAAAGGGCAGTAGCAGGGCTGTGTCCTGAGCCTGTGGTTCCACCATCAGGAGCTGCTCCTCCTGCCTTCCCTGGCATAAGCACCATAACCCAAGCCTCACAGTGTTGCATACCAGGCAATAGTTTGAATTCCCAAGCTCAAAAGCTGCAGATTCTTCCATCTTAAAGAGCTATTCTTGCATCTGTGAGCTGGGAACTCATTTGATTTTTAAATTTTGGTTTCCTGTTGAAAGTAGAGATGCAGGGGAAAGGCCCCCATGGCAGGACCCTCACCTCTAGCAGCAATGTGCACACACTGTAGCTCCCGTTAGTTCTTGTCCTCTCCAAGTGGATTTAACTTTCATTTTTAAATGGCAGCATTTGAAAGGCATGTAGGGCTGAGCTAACCATGTAAGTAATTAGACTAGGAATGCAAGCAGAGGGGGCCATCAGCACTCATTATTTAAGAGCCAGCTTCATTATTTTTACTGCTTGGATGCTTATCTTAACATCAGCAGCTGCTTTTATTTAAAGGGGCTTTGCCTTGCAGACTTGATGTGCCTTGCTAGGCTCGCCTGGAAGGGCACTCAGAGATTGCAAGCCTTCCTCAGAGAGGTGAAACCAAACTACTTTGCTCCAAAAAAGATGCTTCCCAGTGCTGAGGTTTCCAAAGTATTTACACCCTGGGCAGGCTTTGTGCCCCCATACCTGGAATAGTGCTCCCACCATGGTAAAAATAAGATGCTCTTTTGCAGCACGGGGTGTTTTTTTTATTCGGTCAAAGCATGAAAATTGTCCTGGGCATCTAAAATTGGAAGATTATGAAGTCTGTAGAGAAAAGCAGTGTCAAAAAACACTGTTGCAGTCCCTGCACCAAAGTGTGTGCAGTTAAATACCCACCTTTGACTCCAAGCTTCCATTTAATCTGACTTAATATAAGGGAGTTGATGAAACTGCACAGTCCAGGGTGAACCCAAGTGCAATGGTAGCTTTTATTCTACCACCTTTTATTGCATATACTTGTGCCTAGAGCTGCATTTTGGTGGGAGATTAGAAAGGGGGAAAATAATGCAATATTACTGTATACCAAGTGGTTGTACCAGTGTGCTGCTTCATCCCTTCCCTGAGCCCCTTCACTCTCTCTCCTGGTTTTTTATCATCACTGTGTGTGTGGTGGATGCCTGGGCTCTGCTTCTGTGAGTGGCCTGTAGACAAGAGTGGGTCATGAAGGAAGAGGGATATGCTGCCAGTCTTCAGTAGGAAAGCCTAATCCAAAATGCTGAACTCCTTTGTGAGGGGCTTTGAGATCTATAAGCATGTGTGATGCTCTGGAGTTCTTCTTGTGCCACCCAAAACTGCCTGGAAATTTGAAGAGATGGTCTGGCTGTTCTTTCAGCAAACCCCTGGGTGCTGAGCAGTGTATTTCTCCAGGCATCTCGGGAAAGGAGAGAAGATTCTGTCCTTTACCTCTGCAGTTTCCTGCATGCTCTGGTCTTTCTCCTGCAAATTTGTGCCCAGCCCGGCAGAGTTAAGTGCTGCTGCATTGCGTGCAGGGCTGCTTTGTTGCCATGTCAACTGTGCATGTCATTTGTTTACATTTGATTTGGCAGAACATTTCATGATAAGCACCAAGGCCTCCGGCGACTTTGAACCAGGGGGTGACTGGGCAGGGGCACAGCAGGATGGGGAGCGAGGGAGAAGGTCTGCATCCATCTTCTGCTGGTTACCCACCACATGAGCAAGGGGAGCTGCTGCCTGGGACCTTGTCATCGTAGTTTCCAGGAAAATAGGAACGGGAAATAAGTGTTGATTGCCATAATAATATCGATAACAGCGTACGTGAACTCTCAGGTGGCTTCTTGCAGTTTGACCCGTGGAGCGTGAAGGTTATTTCACAGCCTGTTGCGGCCAAGGTTGCCACAGCTAGGTAATTTCTGTGATCCTGCCAAATTCCCAACTACCAGATCTTGATTGTTTTCATGTGTTAGTCAGTGATGGGAAGAGATGATTCTTTACAGGCAAAGACCCATAATTTGAAACAAATCTGTGACAGACTTTCCTGAGGACTTTCCCCAAGTAAAAAGAATACCAGGGCTTGGCCCAGAGCCAGGGAGAAAATATGTCTGAAGGAAAATCTGCAAAGACTGGAGTAGTATGTGAACTCCCGAGGCAGTGCTAAAGCAATTCAAGAAAAGTAGGTGCAAAACTAATTTTTCAAAATTCCATCAATGACAGTGGATTGATTGATTTTTTTTGTTGTTGTTGTTGCTGGGGGTTTTCTGTAAACAGAAGCAATCTGGGAAGAGGTTGGTAAAGCATGAGAGATTTTTCCTCCAAAGAACTTCTGACTGTTTGGCAGGGATGTTTTTCTCCCATATTTGTTACCTGATCAGGAGTGGTAAATTTTCAATTTCCTTCTCAGTGCTGTTCTTTGCTTTCTGCATGTGAAATGCATTGTTGGTGCTATTGATGGGAAACACATTCAAGATGCAAGTGCTGGGAAACTGGAGAGGTGATGAAATTCCCCCCTTCCTTCTAAAAAGAAAGAGATTTAATTTACTGTGCACTAATATGAAAAGCCAAGCTCACCTCCCTGGTGGCTCTGTGGGCAAGGGCTGGGGACAGCAGAAAGTCTGGGATCCCTTATGAGGTACATGCCTTTGTCAATCCCTCCTCTGGGTGCTGGGTGAATCACAGCCTGCTCTGGCAGGCTCCCTTCTGGGGAGGTTTTGCTTTCAAGAGAGAGAAAATACCCTTCATCTGTGATTAATGTCCAAACCACCCAGCACTACCTGAAAGACCACGGTGCTGGGAGGTAGGAGAAATAAGCTGTGGGCTGGCGATGTGTTCCCCCACTTTGATCTCTGTCACTCTGCTCATTGCTCTGGCTTGATTTTTACATACCTGTGTGCGATAGCTTGGTCCTGAGCTCACCAAGTTGTCTTCTTGGGGCAGGCTCACCCACATGCCCTTTGGTGACAGTGGCTGCCTGAGCACGGCTGCCTCCCTCTCCCCATTTTACCTCCCTGGAGCGTCAGAGCCGGTCTGCCCTCCCTGATCCACTGAGAATTTGTATCAGCTTGTCAGAGCAGTGGGGGAATCTGGTGTTTGGGGCAGAGGCTGGTTAAAACAGCAGTGCCACCAGGAGATGTGTGTGTGGAAACCACAGCCCCCACAGCAGCCAGGCTGGGGCTGTGCTTCCCTGAGCTTTGCATGGAGGTGAGACTCCAGCACTGCTGGTGGTACTTGCTCTTGATGTCTGCCTAGAGCTGCACAGGAGCTGCCTCTATTGGTACCTTCTTTGTTACTCATCTCTGTTCATCAGGATGTCTTCCTCCAATCCAGAACAGTAAAGCTCCTGGTTGGGATGCAGACAGGGAAGGTGGGGAGTTTGGTAGCATGACCAGCATTGGAGCATGGGTAAAATTCCTGTTTTCTTTTTTGTCTTGCGTGACCGGGGGGTATTGTATCTAGGTAAAGAGCTAAGCCAACCCTATGACTCTCTTGGCTTTGGCCTTTCTAGGGCTGCCCAGCTGTGCTACCAGAAGTGACTATTCTTGTAAGGTAGGTCCAGCCCTTGGCCATTGACCAGCCATTTGTTCATCTCCATTCATTCAGGTCTTGAAACAAAGCACTGAAGAATAAAGCCTATCAGGTGCTACCAACATGGGTAGGTTCAGTCTGGATCCCAGCTTGTATAAGGTTTTTATTGGGCACCAGTGGTAATTTGGTGTGCTCCAGTTCTTGCTTTTTAATTTTCTACCCAAGGGCGAGACTAGGTGCTTTCCTCAGAACATGAGATTCTTTAATTTTAGACACGAGGTCTGGCACCCTTTGTGGCAGCCAGCTGTCTTCTCATTTTCTTAGCAGTGCTTTCATTCTTCTGCATTGCAAGCCAGCTCTTTTTCTGTGTGGGATCCTTCTCACCTCAGCCCTTTCCCAGTTACATAAAGGAAAAATGCTGAAAGACTGGTAGCACCAAAATTTGAAAAATAAAAATAAAATTGTTGAGGCCTTTTCTGACGTGTTGCTACACACCAGATGCCTGCCTATGGATATTTATAAATAAAAGCCCTGCCCATGGAGCAGGCATAGAACTATAGCATTATCTGTAATAAAAAACAGTATGTGGGATAACAGTATGGAGTACAGTTAACAGCAAAGTAACACATCTTGGGATTGAATCAATGATCACCAGAGACAGGATGTTGCTTTGTAAATATTTCAGTTGTTACATTGTTTTGTAACCTTCTCTCTCTCATTTTGAAGTTGTTATTTGCAAAAAATCTAAAACCCAGTGCCTGTAGGAAGCATGTGGAGATCACTGAGCCTGAAGGAAGGGCTGGTACAAGTTATGGTGTCAGCTGTAAGAGATGCCAGTAAGGGATGCGAGGTGTTCTGCTTGGTTCTTTCCTGAGCTCCAGCTCCTTGGAGACTCATGGTTCCTGTGCTAAGAGCAGGGACGTGTTGTTTCAGTATTTATTGGGCAAGACAGATGCCCTCGTTCCTTTGCCATTTCTAGCAGATGAGCTTTCCAGCTGGGAACCTCATTTCCAAATAGTTCTTCAACAAAAATCACATTCCTTGGACTGCTTGTTCTCAAAAAGTGCACCAAGTGACCTTAATGCGTTCTCAGCTGTCCTTTACAGCTGAGAAGTATTTCTGAATGCAAGGTCACCAATTGCAGTGATATTCATTACTATTAAACTTGGCACTTGGATCCAAAGATGATCTTTTGGCTAACATACAAGGCTGGGACAAAGGAAGTTGTTTTCCTGTTTGCCTCTGTGAACTTGTAATTATTTTTTGCTACATCTTGTAGGCTTTGCAGCTATAACGTGGGATTAATAAATTGCACTTGCCTTACCTGGGTATATTAAAGTTTAAAAAGAGAATCCAACAGCTGTCTTCAAGGAAATGGAAAATGCCTGCGTTTTTCTGATACCACCCACACCCTAAGAGCTGACCTGCTGGCTTGCTTCTCACAAAATGAGTGAAATGGAACCTCATTCTGCTTGCAGGCAGCTATGGTAGTTACCAGCAGCTCTGAGAGCATCCTTGATCCAGATCCTGCTCCAAGGGGCCAGACAACAAATGTGTCAGGGTAAAATTTCCATTCTGTTCATTGTCTGCAACACTCTCAGTTGAAATACTTCTTCCCCTTGTCAGTGTTGTACCTGGGGACCTGTTGATTGCCAGCAGCAATTAATGCAATGCTGGTAGCAGTGCTAGAGAAGGAAGGGAAGTGATTGACTTTCAAATTCAGAGCTTCTGTTTGCAGGCCGCTGCTTTGGGGAAAACCTGTAACAAGGCTTCTGTCTAGAAACTAAGTATATCTGATGTGAAATACTAGACAGAGAAATAATGTACAGGAAAGCTGACTCTATTCCTTTAAGTGAGCAGAATTGTACTTCTAAGTCCACTTTAGAATTAGGTTTTGCAAGACAGAGCCTTAGATACTTAAGAGGGCAATCCTCTCAGCATCCCAAAGAGAACATTGCAGCCTCTAATTAAGCCAAGTATTAACTACCTTATCTCCTTGATGAAACTTGGTAAACTCTGCCCTGACAGACGTGCACACATGGCTTTCTCCCTGGAAATTTGGAAGCTAAGACATGCTTTTTCTATCATCTATATGATTTATTTTTCCCCTGGCTATTCCTCTGGAGTTGCAGTAAGGCGCTGAACCAAGTGCAGCTGTCTTTGCGTTGAGCTGTATTTGCATAGAGCTCTATTTGCATGTTGGCTTGTGCTGCTGTATAATATTAATAAGGTATTAAAGGAGAGCAGGGAAGGGGGAGGGGCACGTTAAGATTTCAGTCTTGTCTAAGCAGGGCCATGCAAATATGTTTCCTTTTATCCAGAATTAATGACTGATATGTTAACGGGCCTCAGACTGGGGTTTTGCTTGCTTGGGAAAGATGTCTGCAGCAAGAGGCTGTGTTTCCCCTCTGTCTTCCACACCCTTGGAGACATGAGTGGGTTTGTCCATTTTGGATGAAAGCTGCAAGACTGCTCAAGCAAGGAAATCTCTCTGTTTACAAGCATGCATGTCTCTGGAAATAAATGCAGCCAGTAGAAAGCCACAGCATGGGAATGGATGAGAATGAAGAAAGGGGAAAAGGGGTGGGGGCTGGAAACAAAGGAAAAAGTGTGGTGGCTATCTTGACATCTGGATCTGTCCTTGCCCCAGCCTTAGCCTGGCCTAGGCATCTGTTCTGTCTGGTGTCTGGGCTCAGCAGCAGCATGTGCTGACTGAGGAGATGGAGCCAGCACCTCACTTTGCACTGCTGGCTGGGGCATCCTGGAGATTGGGCAGGGAGCAGCAATGGAGGTGGATCCCTTGTCCAGTGTGTTCCCAACAGAGGCATGCCACAGTGACCAGGAGAGCCAGGTGGGGGCCTTGGAAACTCAGTGTTTGCCCACAGTTATGTCTTAGTGATGATAGTCTGGCTGCAGGAGCCTGGGAGCCCAAGCAGTGATGGCTCCTGTGGGGGAAAAGAGAGATCTCCAGGCAGGAGTCACCTTCAGTCTGCAGGGGAAGGATTTCTGAGCTGCCACACGTGGTTCATATTTATCAGCAGCCTGAAGAAGAAAGGGAGCTGTTCTAGAAGGACCTGTTAATAATCAGGGCTTCGTTAAGTTACTCTGTTCTGAATATATGGATGATTACAGGGGGGACAGAATTCCCGTGTTTAGGAAGAGAGGTGCCTTAGCTCTGAGCAGGTTTTGCATTACCTGTCCTTGGGTTTGGTGGGCCAGAAGTTTTCCAAACCTAGCTTGTCACTTGTGTAATTGCCTCCTGTGCTAAGTCTGAGTCAGCTTTCCTCAGGGTGCTGTCCAGCTGAACCGGGTTGGCTTATCCCCAAGTCTTGGCATTTTAACTCAGAATGGAAGGATAGGCAAGGTGGGGGTGCAATGCTCCTGTCTCCATGGTCAGTTCATGCTGTGAACATTTTGGTATTAACCTGATATTCCCACAAGTGGCTTGGTGGAACAGTTTGCTCTTGCTGTGGGGATTGTGCCATATTATGGGGGAAGCTCTGTTCTTAATCAGTGCAGAAGCCGTGAGGGGAAAAACAAGTCTGCAACATCACTTGGCAACACAATTATTATAATAGGGTTTGCTTCTTCCTACACTGCCCAACTGAATTATTTTCTCCATATGGTGGAGCTACTCTGTTTTTAACTGGTTCTTCCTGCCCCTTCACCAGATGGCTGTTTTTCTGCAGGACCTCTCAGCTCTTGCACATTGTGCCTGCCTTGCTGAGCTGAAAGCAAGAGAGGAATTCTGGTGAAAGCAGGCTCAGGACAGGTCCTGCCAGCTCTGCCTGGTCAGGGGGAAGGAATATATCTGGTGCAGGACCTTAGGCATCAGTGAGATGAATATTCAGTGTTACCTAACGGGATAACTCAGAGCAAGCATCCTGTTTATATTTGGTGGTGGTGAGATGTTGATGAGATCAGGGAGTTGAAGGAGCTGTAAATGGGCTACACATGGGAGTCTTTCCCTTCTTGGTTTCCAGCTCATTTCAGGCCTGACCTGTAACAGCTCATTGTCGTCCTTGTCTTGGGTGTTAAGCACAGCCTGACTAATACATTGCAATCCTGTCTGTCTTCTTGCTATTTTTGTCTTCCTAGGGCAGGGCACCCTACCTGTAAGCTTCTTGTTGCTCTCCGCCTGCCAGGGCATCCTAGTCCTCCCCACAGCATGCCTCTGCTATTTGAGTGCATCCTCGTGATGCCACAGAGGAGAAAAAAAATAGACACATAGAGAAATTCCAACAGGAGGTACAAAGTGTTTAAGAAAGATAAATCACTACTGTAATTTACACTTCAGGAAAAAATAGCCCACCTGGGTTCTGGGTAGCTGGACATTCTGCATCTGTATTCAAGGGCCTTCCTCATTTGCTTTTAGTCTGCTTTTCTACAAAAACAAGGTGTGTGTATGCGTGTGTGATCACACAGCTGCTTTGTTCCCCTTAAGTTTTGAATCTGGTGAACAAGTTCAGCAAATTTGATGCAGGGGGAGAGGTCTCAGTGATATTGAGTTCTACGTGTTCCATGAAAATAGGCAGCTGGGCAGAGCCCCTGTTAAGGGATAGCCCGGAGTAAGGGCTGTGGTGTTGGCTTGCAGTTTAGTATGTGGTGTTGGAGGAGTGTCTCTGTACAGGAGCTCAGTCCTGAGACCTCTCTCTGTAGGAAACAGCAGAAGTCTTTCTGGGGCCTTTTCTTTTTTGATTTTTTTTTTTCACTTGGTGAGACTTGAAAATAAAAATAACGCTTTTCATCTTCAAAGAGCTTTAGAAACATCAGCTAATTAATCCTTTCCTCGTCTAGTGTGCTGCTTCAAGGAAAAGTGGGAAAGCAGGGATTTTTCTAAAAGTGAGTGAGACAGATCCTCAGAGGACCCATCTCAGTTCTGAAGGGTCTGTGGCTGTTGCTCCACTCCAAAACATGTGGCTCTGTACCATGTTGTTGATTGTTCTTTGTTTCTGTAACAAATAAGTAAACAATGGAATTCAAAGAAACAACCAAGAAGTGTTCTCAAGTACATATGCCCCAGCTTATGGATAAACAATCAACCTGAAAGGCTGTAAATGGGCTTAATTAGGAGGGCAAGAAAATTCCCATCATTAAATTTCAGATTCTTTTTTATGAGCATACATGAGATAGTAACATTTTCTCGCAATAAAGGCATTTCCTCTTCTTGTCTTGATGTCCCTGAGGATCTCACAGGCAGTGTCAAAACCAGAAGCTTTACGTAATCTCCTGGTCGCTCTTGAGGGTTCTCTTCCCTCTTAATCCAGCAAACCACAGATGGGCACAGTGTCAGTCCTGACACTCCTGTGACAAATCAGTGTTGCCTTATGGATTCACTGACATTGTCCCTCTCCACGGGAAGAAGGAAGATCACTATAAACCAGGATCTGCCTTGGTTTCTTCCAGCCTGACTGAAGAAGTCAGCACAGGGGGAATGGATGGAGGGTGTAGGTGGCTTCCACTCTCTTGCATTTAAATGAGCTCTGTGATCCATGTTTTCTGCTGATGGTAATTCTGACTTCTGGTCAGGAGCAACACATGCCTTGTCTGTGTGTGGGATGGGCATCAGTGCAAAAAAGCTTCTGGTGGGTTTTCCCTTGCTTTCAGCCACCAGCCAAGTCTGGCAGAGGTGCCTGGATCACCTCCAGTCTCAGGGATGTGTTGTGGAGCACATTTCACACAGAGTTAACCTTGAAGGGCAGCAGGTGCCATGCTTTTGGTTTTTCTTGGCAGTGTGAAGGAGGACTACACCTCCTTGGTTTTTCTGGATCCTACTTGCCAAGTACTTTGCTGTCAGGATCCTAAGGTGAGCATCTCCAAGCTCAACAGCATCAAAGACACTGCAGAAGCTTTCAATCTAGGTTTCTTTCTCAAGAGAAATTCTGTAGTTAATTTCCTCTTGAGTCTACTCCTACTGGTTTTCCAGGGTGTTTCTTTTTTCATTACCATTCAGTGGGTGTGAATTTCTCTGAGGTCCAAAACAGGACACACATGCAGCTCTGTGTCGTTGTGCTGGCTTTTGTCATGCAATCTTTTTGCTTTTGTCAGCAATTTCTTTTCTATTCCACTTTGCATCAACCCCGAGTTCTCCTGCAGAAATGGTTACAATTAGAAAATAATTATTTTAGAATTGTTAGAACATAAATTAATTGTAGTTTCTGGTGGGACAGGAAAAAAGCAAGAACAGAAAATACTTCTCAGTCAAGCAGAAGTTTTCCCTATTTTATACATATTTACTATTATTCTACAACTGAAGAGCCTGGATCCAGAAATATTGTAGAAGGATGAAGTGGTGATTACAGAATACATGTTCTCAAAGGAAGCTATTTTAAGTTTCCTCAAGAAAAAAAAAAACAAAAAAACAAACAAAAAAAACGCAGAAAACAAAAAAAAAACCAAAACAACTCAGTCTCCCCTGAATCAGGAACGTGTTGCTGTACTTTGAGTAGAAACATATCAGGTTCAATGCAAATTTGTTGTCTTCAAATCATTGTCTTGCACTTCCCTTGCCCATCTCTGCATAACTGAATTTGGCTGCTCATGTTTGTTTGCATCAATATGCAAGAAATGAGTCCAGAGTGGCTCTTGAAGCTGTGGTTGGGTTTGCTGGACTGTAGATAAAAAAACTCCTTTTTTTCCCCTCTTTCTTCTTATATGCTAAGACATTCAGATCGGGCATCAGGAAGTGAGGAGCCTGGCATTGCTGTTTTTAGACAGGCACTGTTCAGAGTAGGATTGCGCTTTAGGAGGTGCTAAGTATGTTCAGCAATATTGGCATTTTGTTTCAGTTGGATGAAGATCCAAGAGAAATCTGAGCCCTTCATGAATGGAAAGAGTCTTCCCTCATATGCCCCTACATTGCTTCTCCCTCTCGCTGGGCAGATGTAAAGAGCTGCATCCCTCCCACCTCAACTGGATATGGAGCTGGTTATTTCCCCTCTCTGGTGAAGGAAAACCAGGAAAGCCCTGCAGCTCCCTCTCCCTGGCCACGCCACCCTGCGGAGATCACAGAAGTTGTACCACTTAATCCTGTCGCTGCTGTAGCATCTTGTGGGGCGGCGACACTGGGCATGAGCAAAATACATAATTAATAAAGCAGCAGTGGTTGGCATTTGCTGCCTGGCGATGGGTGGGATGCGAGGAGAAGCGGCAGGGTAATTATAGATGTGAAAAATGAGGCAGGAGCACGGGGTAACCTTTCTAGGGTAGCTGTCCCGGTGATCGATGGGCCTACATTGTTTTCTCGCTAACCTTTTGGTGAACCTCCCCTTAGAACAACAGGGGAAATGCAGTTATTCCCTTCTCCGTCTTGTTTCTTGGTAAAGCACTCGTGTACCACCTTATTATTGCACCCTAAATATTGCTGTGTGGTGGCAGTAAATCACAGGTGGGCAGTGAGCTGCCCCTCAGGCAGGACCCTTCTGTCCTGCCCCCATCCAGCTGGAGGCTCCTGCCCGATGTGCTGCAGGCACCAGCTCTGTCACAGCCCCAGATAAACCAAAATGACAGCTTTCCACAGCTAAAATGGGTGTTGGGGGAGCTGCAGGGATAGAGCTGGGGAGGAGTGCTGTAAAGGTAACGAAATGTACACTAAGGTTTTCTGATGGAGGGACAGGGAAGCTCCAAGACATTGGGGCAATAAATTCACGGGCTTAGAACTGGATTAAAGTGTCTTTAAAGGGAGGCTTTGGTCCATTTGCATCCCCTGCTGCTTGAGCTCTTACCTGCTCTGTTTTCAGTAATTTTTTAACACAGATCTCATGTGGTGAGCTTTCTGAGAGCTGCAGTCAAGTTTATGAAGCCTGAACTGCTCTGTCAGGAGGAAGGGGGTTTGGTTCAGGCATTTTGGGGGAAAGCATATGATACACACCAGATAAAATTGCAACATGTAAAAAAATGTGAAGAATGCCAGGAAATGTTCTTGAACCCTGCAGTTGACTTAACAGAGGGCTAAATGTTACAGGCAATCACAATCACTGAAGATAGGAATGTATACATAGGACAGCCCCTTCTTTCAAGAAAGGGTGGATCTTTGCCTTCACGTCCTGGGAAATACTGTGGATTGTTGTATTTATTTCTCTGGAATAATTACTGAACTTCCTGTCAGCCAAAAGCATTCCTGATATATGGGGATTTCTTCACCCTTTACAAGGACAGTACCGGCTTACAAAACAGTGAAATTAAAAAATGACATCCGTACTGCAGTGAGATCCAAGGACAAATTAGAAGTTAAAGTTAATCAGATGGGAATCAGGTCAGATTCCCCCTGTGTATAGTGAAAAGTTTCTTTTGTATGATTTTTTTTTTCCTGCAAGATTTGTGTTTCCAAAATTTCTGTCATAGCCTTAGATTTTAACATGCGGAAAATGTTTATGTTTTTTCAGAGGATTGGGATAGCTTTAAGAATTTGTTTTGGCAAGAAAAAAATGAAACAGTAAAAGGAGACATTTGAAGAGTCCTAGAAACAAATATATGACTATGTGTTGACATGTTATGAAGGTGTTGGGAGCGACTCCTTACTTAAAATTGTGTTGAAATTTGCACTTACTATGGATTTAAATTCATCAGCTTCACACTTTAATGATTGAATTTAGGTTCCTGATTTGGTACAGAAATGCGTTAGAGAACAATTGAATTTTCTATGTGGTGGTTTTAAATAAAGAATGAACTTAACTTTGCAGAAGACTTTGTCTTAAAAGTCTCTCCTCTGAAGAGGTGCCTTTCTTCCCACAGGCATCATGGTTCCTTCGGGGCTATTTGCACACTACACTTGCATTGTTGATTGTATCCTGATTTTCTGTCTGGCTCCACTGAGATGTGTGGCATTAATGAAGTCAGAGTTGTTCTTCTGCTACAGCTACAAGGGCCCTCTTCCATCTCTGGACAAGGGAGCAATTGCAGTCTTTGGCCCTAAAATATGGTAGCTGCAGGATCTAGACTCGTAGTGGTCACCCCAGTGCATCAGGGATTGCATTTTGTTCAGGTTTGATTGCAGCTCCTGTCTTAGCAGATGCTGAGCAGCAAGTCCCAGAGCTTTTATTTCCAGGATGATGAGGGATCCCAAATTAGGCTGCAAGCTTTTTAGTGCAAGGACTGTTTTCTTCCATTTTTTTACATCATCTAGTACAGTAGGGCTCTGCTTAACACTTGCAGATGTTAGCCCTAATATAAATGTAATACAAATAAATTGAGTGGGTTTGTGGTTCTGCAATCTGTGCTGTGCCCTGCTGCTTGTACAGGGGGCTGTTGTCACCCATTCCCCTGGCTGTGCTGACTCTAGTAGGGCTTGAGTTAAAAGTGGGAATTTTCAACCCTCTGTAGCAGGAATATCCAACTGGGGCACCTCCGAGGTGTCCCTGCTGTTCCCTGCCACACAGATCTCCATGTGCAGATGAGCAGGCATTCCCAGGCTTTTCCTTAAACTCCTGCCCGGACCAAGCAGGTCCTCAGAGCATAGGCAGGGTGCTGTGACTCACCAGGCAGGGCTTAAAAGTGGGCCTTGGATTTCATGTGCTGTTCCCAGCATGGCTGCTGTCTTGCTGGGTGATACCTACAGGTCATTTTGACCTAAAATTTGCCTTACCTCAGTAATACCCATCTGTTTCAAAAGAGCCTTCAAATCCATGTATTATTATTATTATTGTTGTTGTTGTTGTTCCCTGCTACAATAAGTAGGAGTCGTGGTCTGACAGATACAGCGCACTGTTCACAAGGATCCCGCTTCTTTTCTTGGCTTTGCTGGGCTCTCACTGTATGATCTTGGGCGAACTGCTCCACCAATCTGTTCCCCTGTCACCACACATTGTCTTAGATCATCAATTCTCTGGAGCAGACACAGTCCCTTAGCACGTTTTAGCATCTAGCATTGTGAGGCTCCAGGCTCTGCTGAAATACAAATAGTTGCAGCTAATAATAATAATAATATTAAATCTGTGTGGCTCTTCAGAGATAAGTAAAGGGCAATGCTCCTTTCTCCAAGGAGCAGGCAGGATAAGTACTTTGTTTTTGTCTTTGTCATCTTCTAATTATAAAAAAAGAAGGCAGCCAGTAGACATGATTAAAAAAAGGAAAAAATAAAAGAAGGCTGCAGTAATTTGATATTTTTAGCCTCAGACCTGCTACTTGTTCTGTGAAGCCAATCTTAGGATCATGGCCTGAGTCTGGTTCGTATCCATGTTTGCCAGGGATAGAAATCTTTTGGAGCCTTATATTGACAGTTGGCTCAGTATTCAGGCTAATCCTATAAAACCACCATGCAGCTTGGTGCAACTTTCAGTATTTGCTGTGAACAAAAGTGTCAGGAGCGTTGCAGATCAGACATGAGAAGCTTCGCTTGGCCAATACGAGGCAAGGCTCTGGGCTGGGACGATAAGGGCTTGGGATGGAACTGAGCGTGGCAGAACGGCTGGAGAGAGGAGAAGTCAACTTTCGTTTGTTTCTGTGTGCTGTGGGATTTTTTCAATTATTATTTCATTTCCAAAGAAATGCAACAGCAACAACAAAAGGTCCTAAATATTCAGCAGTGAAAACAATAGATTTGAAAAGGAAAACAAAAAGTTAGAGCCAGCTCTGGCATTGGTGGACACTTGGCTCTGAGGGAAGCGAGAACAGCTTGGATTTGCATAAATTGCATACTGCGGGTCAGAAAGCAGAGTCAGAATTATGCTTTCATTGCAGTGGCATGAATGGGAGCACATAATTGGCATTCTTCCCCTCTTGATCAGATGCCTCCTTCAGGGGATTTCTGCACCCAATACGTTGAGGCTCATCCATTCACTGCCTGGCATGGATAGGGCTTTTGTTTTCAAATTATGCTTTTTCTATTCTCTGATTTCTTCCATAACCTGGGAAAGCCCCAGCCCTCCCCCCTGCGTGGCCCTTTGTTTGGGAGAACCACCAGAGGTCAGGCTGTGCTGAATGTGGCTGTTGTTGCATCACCCCCTGTGCGTGTTTTTGTGCTTCTGGCTCAGCGTGGAGCTCTCGACCCCCGGGGGGATGGTCCTGGTGCTCCCTTTTGGGCACCTCCTCTCAAGTTTATGGAGTCCTGCATTTCTGAGCATGCAGAGGTGAATATGGTTGTGGTCAGTCCCGTGGGGCTTCCTCCAGGGATGTACAAAGAGGCTTGGCTGGGACAAGCTCATCAGGCTCTTGGTCATATCCAGGGCCTGGCTCTCTTTCCTATTATTGGGGCTTATTAGCATTTTTTTTTTGCCTTTTGTGATTTCCAGCTCAATCACAGCAAGGACTTGCTAGGAGATTCAGGTTCAGCAAAACACGAGTGCATGTTTAACCTGAGCTGCAGCCAGGCCCTTGCCAGGATTCGGGCATGCTTTTGCTTCAGATGATGCACTTGGTACATGCTTCCAGCAAGTAAATGTGGTGCTGCTAGAAACTCACAGAATCACTAGGTCCATCCAGACCCTGGCAGCCACATGGAAGCCCTTCCAGTGGGATGTCAAGTTCTGGTTATCTCCCCTGTGTGGTTCCTTCTCAGCGCTGCTCACCCAGGGTTTCCTGTCTCACCCTGAATGCATGGTTGCAGTTTTCTTCTCCACAGAGCCACTGGCCAGACCAGGTGCCTCGTGTCCCTTTGTTCTGTCCTTTCCTGGGACCATGCCCACCCTGCTGCTGATCTCAGATCTGTTCAGCAAAGAGCAAACAGCAACTAACAGGTATTGATGACTGAGGCCTGCTTCTTCATTTATTCACAGACAAATGTTTTAACCTGTCAGTGTTAAGAAATCATATTGATTGCAGAGATTTTGTTTTATTCCTTAGGTCTGTTAGTCAAAAGGGCAATTCCTCCTCTAATGTCTTCCTGCCATAGGCTCGGTTCCACTGTACCTTGTCCAGAAAATATTTTATTTTCAAGGCTCAGGGAAAATGATCTTTGTAAAATATAAACTATGGGAGTTTTCGTTCCCCTCTGGCTTGAGGAGGAGGAGAGTAGCTGGTAGAGAGTGGATGAGAAAGGCTTTATCTGCTATATTTTGGTTACTGCACTTTGAGTGATGGGTTTAATAATTGATAGAGCAATTTAGCAATGATCCATAATCCTGAAAGAAGCCTACGCTCCCCTCCCTTTCTGTCTCCCTCCCTTTCTCCTCCCCTTCGAGACTGACAGGCTGCTCTCAGTGGTTTTGTCTGCAAAATTTCATCCCTTGGTTTCTGTAAACAGCCTGACATGGGAGAGGGAGGGAAAAAAAGGCAAGTGTTTCTAAATCTTTTGTCTTGTTTCCACAAACAGCTGCACTGCTTTCTCCAGCTCTGAGCTTCAGTCATTTGTTTGCTCACATGCTCTTGCTGAAGGGAGCAGGAGGTTTTCTTTAAGGCCCTAACCTAAATGAAGTGTGTATGTACAATGTAGATAGGAGAGCAGAGAGGTGCAGAGCTCCCAGCAGGGACCCCTCCCTCCCTGTTTAAACCCAGGCTTTGTTCATGGCTGAATCCAGCTTTCTTAATCCCAAGAAAGGTGCGTAGGGATGGCAAGTGCTTGATATGTAAGTGTGGTTTACTTGAAACTCTTCCAGGATTAACCTATGGAAATTGCTTTTTCTAAGAGCCTCGTGGGTGGTGGCAAGTGAGCAGGGGGATCCTGTTGGGGTGCCTGATATGCCTCTTTGTGACTCCGCATTTTTCAAACTGGATGCAAACCCACAGCAGCATAGGGTTGTGCACGCAGGTGCAGGGTGTGCACCCCCTTCCCGGGGATGGGGGGCTCCTGTGTGGGATGTCCACAGTAAGTGTGGGAAGAGAGGAGAAGATGAAGCAGGAAAAGGAGTCAGACATAGTGAGCAGGAGAGAAAAAGAGACAAGGTTATAGGTACTGAGTGTGTGCTGAGGCAGAGGGAGGAGAGGGAGGAGGTGCAGCCTGGCAGAAAGCCAGCTGTAAGCAAAGTCAAGTGAGATGTATTAAATTATGTTTTTCCATATGTATTACATAGATGCCAGATTGACAACAAGTTGTAATTAAGCATGACATAAAGTCAGCTATGCACAGCTGTATTATTCCTTAAAATTACAAGGGGTAAGCTCCCTTGGGGCACAGCAGAGTTTATGGATGTTCCACCATGGGAGGTCTCTAGGACAGGCTAGCTGAATGCTTGCCAGGAGCGACACAGGCATTGCTGGGATGACCAGGACTGGGGCAGGGAGGGAGTGGGTGACTTCCCTGAGGTTCAGGATAGCCCTGTCTGCCTCTGACACCATCCTCTGGAGTATTTGCACCCTTCTCAGTCAGCACCCCAGTGGAGCATGAGCAGTGGCCAGGGGTGGGTAGTCTAGTCTGCTTCTATGAGTTTGCTATTAAATACCCTTAGCTAGCAATGAGAGGCTCACAAGGCTTGGGAGAAATTGTTGAGTAACTGGCTCTCTGTTTTTAAAAGACACAACTTTGTGCATGTACATTTGATTAAAATACCTGGGGACCTGCACCTGTACCCCAAGAAACAGTCCCAGCTGTGTAGGATTTCCGCTGTGTGTTGCAGGATCTTGGTGACCTTCCTATTGAGAAATATATGATTACTGGATGTTATAGAGTTAGAGAAGTTCAGGGTACAGGAGGCCCTGGGAGGTTATTTAGTCCTACCTGGTGGTTAAGGTAGAGTCTGCCATGAGATCAAGATCAGGACTTCATTTTGCTGGGTTTCAAAAGCCTCCAAGGTTAGCAACTGCAGGGTCCCTCAGGGCAGCCTGTGCTGGTGGTTCATTTATCTGCACGGTGGAGGTGTTTTCCCCATTCCATCCCCAGAGGGATCCTGTCTTGTTTCTGTTTGCCTGTCATCTCTGCCTTCTGCTGCCCACCTGAGGGAAGAGCCTGGCACCATTTGCTCCATGTGGCAAAGGAGGAGGAGCAGGTTGCTGTCATGGACACCATGAGGTTGTTCCAGTTCACCATCCCACTGGGATCCCCATGCCATGCGTGGTGTCCAGATGTGGCTGGAGGTGGGTTACCACACTCCTTGGGTGGCTGGCCCTGTTTCAGGGATGCTGTTGGTCCTGCTGCTGCCAGGGTCTTCCTTTCTAGCACCACCAAGGTGCTCATGGCCATTCCAGCTGAGCAGTTCCCCACTGTCACCAGGGGCCAGACCTGGCATTTCTCCTGGCTGTATTTCAGAAGGTCCCTATCAAGCCATGCCCCCTGCCTGTCCACATCCCTCTGGGTGACAGCCCTGCCCTCATGTACATGGCAAGGTATGTCCAGTGTGGCATCACCCACAAACTGGGTGGGAACTCCCTCTGCCTCCTCCTCAGGTCAGGGATAAAGATGTTAAATGAGACCAGTCTGGGAGAAACCCCTGCAGTGCCTCACTGGAGGTTACCAGCCTCCAGTTTATATTTATGTCCTGTAACATAAACCATCACTGAGGGCTGAGTGGATCCAGCTTCCAGTCTTTTGAGCTGATTCAGATATTTTTTGAAGTGTTGCAGACTAATCTTGAGGGATGGACAAGAGCAATGTGAGCAGTGCACTGTTGGAGCTCCCTTCTAGTGGTGGTTGTACATGTGGCCTGGCAGCACTGGAAATGGCTCTGGTTACACCCACAGTCCTTACACCCAGAAACCAGGTGTGCCTGTGTTTGACCTGTGAAATACAGAGCCTGCTAGGAGCCCTGATGTGGCACTGTCCTTCTTTATCACTCAAACCAATAGATCCTTGTGAATAAACAGTGTACTGTGGCATTCCTCTGTGGTCCTTTCCCTCCCTCAGGAATAACCCTGTGCTGACTGGCCTCTCTGTGGTTGGAACTTTATGCTGGAATCTGAAAGGCTTAGTGTGCCTGCATATACTGGGATGAGTCTTGTCTACCAGGGCTGTCCCTTGCTCAGGGGTGCAGGAGAAATGCAGAAATCCAGCAATGAGGGTGAGCCCAGCGTTTCCCTGCTGGGTGACACGAGTGGGGCCCAGAGCTGCTCTCCTGTCCACTGCATGGGATGGGGAGTGAGCAAGCAGGAGCTGTTGGTGCTTGTAGGTGTGTCATGCTCTGGCCCTGGTGGCTGCCTTTATCACAGACACTAAAGTCTGCAGATGCCCAGCCCTGGGGCAGAGGATGGCCTTAGTCTGGGGGTCATCCATGTTTGATGTCTGCATCCCTTCCAGGTGTCTGTGTGAGTGGAGAGGTTGAGGGGTGAGGGAGACAGCAACTGTAATATTTTACTTCCAGAATATAAGCCTGTCTCCTTTTACATCCCTTCACTTAAGAAATTATTTGGAGTCCGAGAAGTGAGGAACAAAAAAAAAGGTTCTCTGTGCATTCCATCTCTATTACCTAAGAGTTAAAGGTACTCTGCATTCTACAGTACATGGCAATAAAAGGTGGACACCTCCACAAAATACAAGAGTTAAGTGAGCAGGAATGAGAAAGACTCCATAAAGATGCCAAAGAAAGGGTTCATCTGAGAGGAGGATAGAGCTCCATCACTTGAATGAAAACCCCTTTGTAAGACACACAAAGGATTCAGTTCCTTGTCCTCACGAGAGGTATCTTGGTGCATGGGCGAGCAGGAGCTCTGAGTGGGGTGAAGCCCTGGGTGTGCAGCTGGTCAGTGCATCCCTGCTTGGGCAGAGGAGCTCAGCTCCTGCCTCTCTGTCTCTGTCCAGGGCTTCCTGAGTGGACATGTGAAAGCTGCTGCTTCCCGGAGTTCAGGCTTTAGCGAGTGAGACAGGAGCTGTGTGTTCAGCTCAGAGACATCTTCACTGGGAGATGTCTCTGAGCTGAACTGTCTGCACTGTCTTCAGCTGCCCCCAACCTTCTTTTGGGAGCAGGAGCACTCTCTGCTCAAGGCGCCAGCAAGTATCAAGCTTTGAGTTATATTTTCATCTGAGGTGTATACTTTTCCATGAAGGACTCAGCTGAGACTATCACGCTTGGCCATGGGATCCTACCAGAGGTGGTAAATTATCCCTGAGGAGGGCAGTTTGCAGGGAAGTTTTAAAATTCAGAAAGAGCCCAGCTCTCTGAATCTGAGTCTGTGGAAATGAATTTTTTTGGCATCTGTTTTTAATGTCCTGTGATGTGTGGGTGAAAAAGCCAGCAAGCTAGACTGGTAATTAATTTTCCTGACAGAAACACCAGACAATGAAATTACCCTGCCACAAAGCAGGGTTGCTAAAGTAAATACTCCGCCAGCAGCAGGCCTGAGAGCAGGACGGGGTCGTGTGTGAGGTGCAAGCAAATGATGAGGTGGCACTGCTGCCTCTGGGGCCCTGCAGGTGCTGCCAGCACGGGGACCCTGCTGCCCAGGGCACCAGCACCAGAGCTCTGTGGCGTACACAGGCACATTCAACTGGGCTCCAAAGGATGGGGGACTGACTGGACTCACTGCTGAGCCGAGGAGCAGGTCACCCTTTGCTGTCCAGGCAAGTGATTTGGTTGGAAATGGGTAGGGCTGTGGGAAGTGGGGATGGGATGGCTGCTTTTGTCCTGGAGATAGAGGCTCTTGGCAGGGCTCTTCAGTCTTTCCCAGGCTGGTGGCAAGTGGTTTCTAAAGCTTTGGTCTATGCTGGTGAGATTTGTGTGAGCTGTAGAACCGGTTGTGCCTGTGCATGCAGAAGGGGGAGTGCCTTTTCTTGGGAGTCATCGAGGGCAGCAGCTCATGGGAGAGGAAGGACAGGAGGGCAAATTTTTTTCTGTTTTCCTTCTGTGTGTCTTGTACTGGAGGCAGGAGTTCCTGTGCCAGGAGTGCTGCAGATGTGCAGCCAAGAAATGGGCGGAGAGCAGGAACTGGGGATGTTCCTGCATGTATTGGGGTGTTTTGGCAGCTGGCTCTACTGTGTGCTGTCAGACAAGATCCCTCACCACAATCGAAAGGTTTGGTGAGTCTGTGTTTAAAAAACCTGTATTGTTGGTACAGAAAATACTTCTCTGTGCAGTCATGGAGAGATCTGCTGAAGATTTCAGCGCTCTTTGGGAGGATCTGCTGCCATGTGAATCGTCCTTCCGATTTATGATTGCAATACTTGGATGTGCACATTGTCACAGGGCATTTTCCCTTGTTACACAGTGTTAGCAGCTGCAGAAATCCCACACAAGAACTGTTTAAGACATGGAAACTGTTTTCTTTCCCTTTGGGAAAGAGAATTACACCATTTTGATTGCTGAGCTAATTCTGAGTGCTTTTAGGAAAACAAGGGTCAGTTGTGGAGTGGACTGCATGCGCATTTTAGGACCAGAGTTATTTAATGTATTCATTATCTGTAAAAAGTTCTGGACCAGTAGCGCAGTGTTTGAGCATGCAGACACCACGTACTGTCTTAGGTTAGGCTGCAGAAAAGAGCAAGGAGCATTTAAAGGACTTGATCTAGATTACAGAAAACATTATGCTGGATCAGTGCAGTACCAAAAGGCAGTAAACATTGGAAGATAGAATTATGGAGAAATAGTGCATTTTTTATGTCCTAAATTAACTGCAGCTTCTCTGGAGAAAGGACTGTGTGTCTCAGAGGATCTCCCAGATAAAACATCTGCTGAAATGCCTCGTGTCACTCCAAAAGCAAACAAAATATTAAGCTTAGGGAAGACTGGAACACGAAAGCATTCTGCAAATAGTGTAAAATAAGTCTGGGGAATATCCTTGTGTTTAACTCTTTCTAGGTCTGTTCAGCCTGTCTCCAAGCAGTCATGTCAGGAAGAGGAGTTGCAGGGTCAGGCAGTGGAAGTGGATTGAAACATCCATGGGATGGTACACTGAGAAGGCAGAAGCTGCTGCACACATGGGAGAGCAGGGCAAAGATATAAAACCAGCTTGTGATAAAGGACAGGTGATTCAGTCATTTCCATCTTCACCTCTAAACCAATCTATGTGAACACAAAGTGAGAGGTGATGAATTTAAACCTGATGAAGGAAAATCAAGCTCTAAACAACTGAGCTAAGATGCTGTTGAAAGCAGAAGGTTGCCTGTGGAACTCTGTGCCATAACATGTGATGGAAGTCAAGATCTCACCTTGTCTTAAAAAACTGACATGCTTATGCTAAGAAAGAGAGGAGTTGCATGTTAGATACCATGTGCAGAAGGATATATGCATCCATAACTGAGTATGAAGAACAATATCCACTGCAGTGGAGATTCAAAGCTATTCTGTCAGTGGACAGGTTATTTCGTTACAGAGCTCAGAGCATCCTGCCCCAAAATGCTTGGCATTGGCCATTTCAAGCAGGCAGAGCACTGCTCCTGGTGACTGCAGCTCCCTCTTTCCCACAGCAAACAGGGGGTATCTGCTGGCTGAAAATCTGGAATCCTGTGTCGTTTCCACTACCTGTTGTGCTTGAGGTGTCTTAATGACTATTTAATTAAGTTAACAAGACCTTTTTGTCTCAGGGCCACTCCCTCTCCGTGGAAAAATCACGGGGAAAAATCCTCAGCAAGGGGTGGCTGTGGTGTGTGTAAGGTACTATATCACCTAGATATAGTCTCTTCTCATAGGCATTCTCACATTGTTGGAATTCATGGAATGAGTGATGTTCTGTTTAGTTGCACTCTTTGTGTTTAAATAATGTGGACATAGATTTGTGCTTTTCTTCCCAGTAGTGAAGATGGAAAACTTCTGTGTGTAAAAAAGAAATTCTCCTCTTACTACTCCAGAAAGTGGGGCTTTCAGGTAAACCCACTTGACAGCCAAAGACTCAGGAGAAAAAAAAATTATGAGATTTTGGAACCTCAAATTCTAGGTTATCCCTTCTTGCAGGGGTCTGAAGGTGTTGGCAGCCTAAGTGTGGGGAGAGAGGAGGGGAAGTGTGTGCTGCATATGACAGCAGTGCAAGTGTTTTTTATGCACAGGGAGTTTTCCACACAAAATCATGTCGGGAATATCCCTGTAGTCCACCCCTCCACTTGAGTTAGTGGGAGGGATCTGAAGTTGAGGCGATTTGTGGCTGAGCTCTCATTAGTGACCAGGGACATTTCCTTCACAATGTGGAAGGCAGGCAGGGAGAGGCAGATGGCTTTGAATGCAGGATTTACATAGTAATGAGATTCAGGTCACCATAGCTGTCTTTTTCTCTCTGCATTTTGTCTAGGTGTCGGGTAGTGTGTAGGGATGACAGGGATGACAGAATAGGGAGGAAAGGAGGAAAATTAACCCCTTGTTCATGAGGAGAGGTTGCTGTTAGAATAAAAAGTTTGCCACAGTGGGCTAAAGAGCAGTAGGGTATGACAGTGGCATGCACAGATGAAGCTAGAAGGGGTGAAGATTTTTAAAGTTTCTGACTTGTTTTTTGTGGGAATGGCACAAAGAATTCTAACTTTAAAATCCGAGAATTTCCTGTAATTTTTACATTCTGCGTTTCTGGTTTAAGAAGTGGTTTGGGACTTTTATCATTACAAGTCCCCCCAAAACTGGGAGAGTTTGTGGACTGAAGACAGGGCATGGATTCTTGCTACAGAGTCTTTGCTTCTTTGGAAAAAAACCCACCATTTTGCTTGGTTTCTTGGCTAAAGACTTGTCTTGACATGACTATGTAATGGTGTGATTAAAACATAATATTTTCCACTGCAATTGGTAATCCTTAGTATGATCTCACTAGTGTCAGATCTTATCCTGATGACAAATGGGGAACTGGGAACCATGGGTCCTATTTCGAGCTTTGCTTGGTGGCACTTGATTTGCTCAATAGCCAACCCCAGGCATTTCCAAAATATGCATAAGGGCCTGAGAAATCCCAAGGCTATATTTAAAATGATGAAAGTTTTAAATCAGTGAGTGTTTATTTTATCTGTCTTCTGCTTTTTCTTTCTTTATAGTTAGAGGAGTATGGGCGAGTAAGTTATTCTTCCCGCTGTACATGCCATGACACCAGAAGCTGGGGCTTTAGAAGCATTGCAGGAACAGGAGAGAAACTTTAGGAGATCCTTGTATAAATAGGAACTGTGTCATATAGCTGCATGTGGACATCTAGGCAGAGGTGGGATAAATAAGGAAGGTGTTTTAGGTGTATAAGGTTTTCAGTATTTGGAAAATATTTTTGGTTCTTTCACACAGAAGTTTTTGAAACGCAGAACGTTTGGGGCACATAGGTCAGGATTCATCTTGTCTCACTTTGGCCACTGGAATTGAGCAAGTTCATCTAACCTCATCCTACAGTCCTTTTCAGCATCAGTGGGGAAGGATTCCAACCACCCCAAGGCAGTGGGACAGATTCCCCCTGGAAGGGGAGGGAGCAGAGGTGCTTTGGTGGCATCTCCTGGAGCCAGCAATAAATGCATAGCCAGAGAGCTGCTGCATTTTGGCTGTTTGGGCTGAAAGGGAAAAGGAAATCTAATCAGGTACCTGGGACAGATTGGGAAAGGAAGGCTTCTTGGCTACTTCCTCCTGATGAAAAGGCTTAGGTCTAATAGATCTAATTACATTATTTCTTTGTTTTATTGTTACAGCCATTTGTTTAAAAAGTCAGTAATCCTTTTATACCAGTCCTGTAATGATTATTTAATGTCTGGCTGTTTGTGAGCCCACGGAGCTGTGTGAACAGAGGATGCTTCACTGCAGGGGATCTGCACAGTTCTCCACAGGACAGCGAGCTGGGTCTGAGAGCCTCGAGTGGGGGCCTTGATTGGGTGCCTTCATATTCCCACTTGCTGGATGAAAGCAGTGCTAGTTCCCTTCTTTACAAAATGCTGCCAGATGTAAGGCTGTCTCTTGGCTCTGTATGGCCACAGTACTCTTCTGTAAGGCTAAATATTCACCGACTGATGTTTGGTTAGCAGGCACTGTGCCAGTGACCAGTGAGTCCCTCAGCTCTGTCACAGCAGTGACACTTGTTGGTGGCAGCTCTGTGAGTGTCACGATGGGCACCAGCTGCAAAACCCCAGCTGAGCATCTCTGCTCCCCTTGCTGATGTTTCTTGACCTCTTTCTTTGCAGAGCCCCTGAAATCATCCTCGGTTTACCCTTTTGTGAAGCAATCGATATGTGGTCATTGGGATGTGTCATTGCAGAGCTGTTCTTGGGCTGGCCCTTGTACCCAGGAGCTTCAGAGTATGATCAGGTGGGTGTGAATTGGCCCTGGGTGCTGGTAAGTGCACGCATCTTTTTCCCTTCTCTTGTTAGAGGGAGCAGATGCCAGCTTTTTCACTTTGGCTAATGATGGATCTGTGTTTTTTGCTCTCCAAAGTCAACATTGTCATTATGCACCTGGGTGTTTGTTCCAGGTAACCAGTGTGCAGCTTGGTACGCTGCCTTTTAAGACCTGGCTGCCTGAGTGAAATCTCAATCAAGAGTCAATGCTGCCATTGACTGGAGAGCTCTGTGCATGTCCCTCCTCACTGAGCAGAGCAGGCGCCCGTTCTCTGCTGTAACAGCAAGTGCAGCATAAAGCCTTATTTGTTAGAAGAAACTGCATGAACTCAGCTGCATTTCATAACCCCTTTTATGAGAGTGCATATTAAAAGCAATGACAAGAAGGAGAATGTTGGCGTTGATGTAGGTTTCCAGTTAATATAAGCTGTCGTCCCTTTTCTCCCTATAGGCTTTCATGCCCTTTTTGTAGTCCTAAAACCGATAATGCAGCGGCAGCTAGAGCCAGGGCTGTAGAATACTTTGCATTCCCATAGTATTCAGGCTGATCTTAGCTGTCTGAAAATGCAGCCTGAAAAGGGTCTTTTTTCTTTCAGGAAATAAATTTTTTAAAAAGGGGGAAAAAAAAGGCAGGAAAATAAATAAGATTTTCACATACTGAAATGTTTTCTTGACTTTTGTTTTGAAACCAGTATTTTTTTAATCAGAGCTCTAAAGGTAAAATTTGGCAGGGGAAATAACTTGCAGCAAAGAGCAGGGCTATTAGTGACTCTAAAGGAAATCAAATGTAGCTGAGAAACTTACAAGCATTCGAAAATCACATACCAAGCATGAAAAGTAGATTTCTTTCTCTTCCCTGTTGCCCCCCAAAAGCCATAAAACACACAGCTGGAAAAGAAATCACCATACCTTACTGGCCAGCTTAACTGCCCAGCACAAAGCTTCCTCTGGTAAAGTGTGACCAGGCTCCTGGGGAGCTGGGGAAGGGGTAGAGGCTGATCCTGGCTGGGATTGGCAGGATCCAGGTGCCTCTGAGGTGTGTGAGCTCTGATGGACCCGAGGAGCTACAGAGCTGAGCAAGCCATGCACAGTGAACCAGGGCCTGAGTGCTTGGAAGTGATTGAAAGCACGGCTGCTTTTTGTGCTTTTATGTATTTAATGGTTTTATCCTTCTCTGTTTCTTCTCTCAAAAACCCTTTCTATTCTTCCCTAGCGTTTTCAAGAGCAGGTGACTGGTTTTAGTAGTTTTGCAGAGTTTGCAGCAATTTTTGCAGAATGAAGCCATGCAGAAGACAGGAGATGTCAAAGTTAAGGTTTTGTGTGGCACCTCAGGCATGTGTGACATTGGTCTTTAATTGTGTAATCACAGACTCTTTCTCCTTTATAAATAAATAAAAGTTTTTTCCAGAGATCCTGGAAAAAGAAATAGAGTATCTTTTAGCTGTGTGGGTGCCAATGAGGTCATGCTTGTGGATGCAACCCAAATAACATCATGTAGTCAGTAGAGACAAGTACTTTCCATACCATGAGGGTGTCAGTTGGTTTGAGCGTATATTTCACCTTAGTTCAAAGGCAGTCGCTTCATAATCCTCTGCTTGGAACTTCAGGCTGCTCCTAAGACAGGCTGTGTGCTCAGGTGGGAGAAAAATGGCAGAAGTTAGAGAGCAAATATCAAATTGCTGAAATGACTTCCTGGAGAGGAGAGGGTGCAGAGTGTTGAGACATCCCATTGAAATCACTGTGTGGGTCCTTCTCTTTGAACTTTAAAAATTTAGGAACTTTCCTCTTTTCATCCTTAGGCCTTGTGGGAGTGCACTCTAAGGGTGAGTTTTCAGTGATGTATGTGATAAATGGAGGGAATTCCATTCAGAAATACTCTTCCTCTCATTCCTTGCACTGAGTTTTTTAGGGTGAAGTTTCTCTACATTGCTACATCTTTTTTTGTCTGTTCTGTTGGTTCAAAATGCCTCCTGAGCTCCTTCAAGGAAGACTCCCAGAGATCTCCACAGGATGAACGGTGACCTCTCGTCCTTCTCTTGCAGATTCGCTACATCTCACAGACGCAGGGCTTACCAGCAGAGTACTTGTTAAGTGCAGGGACAAAGACAACGAGGTTTTTCAACAGGGATACAGACTCACCGTATCCCTTGTGGAGGCTGAAGGTAGGTAGACATTCCCTTGCTTCTTTTACCTTGCAGTTGTTGGTTGGAAGTGAGGGGACACTCAGGTCACCTCAGAGCCTAAGTTTCTGCTTTTTGCAGTGCAGCATGCACAGAGGAGTGGGTACTGCCCAAGGTAAAACTGGCATCCCCAAAATTTGGAGCCTATAATACACCTGTTTGACATTGTAGGAAATTTAAGTCCAGAGTTGACCTGGAAATCTCCAAGTAGTCAATGATTTGGTGTGTAGTGGGCAGACTTTGCTCTGATATCTAACTCATTGTGGGGGGGAAAAATGGCAAGCATTTTAATTCTACAGTCAAAACCTCCTGGAAAGCAGGTGAGCCCTGAGTGTCCTGTGCCAGTGGGTTTGGCTGCATGCTGTCCCCAAGGAGAGAGGCCAGTGGGCATCTGGCTGGGATGGGATGCTGTACCTCAACCCCAGGGTGGATGTAAGAGACCCACCATAGTTGGGAGGACCCTCAGAAGTGAAACAGAAGAGATAAATCAACTTGTGACATAAAAGATGTCCCATAACCATGGTGGAGATGGTGTAAATGGTGTCTGGTCAGGCAAGAGAGGCATGATGGTCCCTGATGAGGACAGGATGAGGTGGGAAGTGGCACATAATGTGCAGCTGGTTGCAGGGCAGTGTTGGTCAATGCCTGTGTCCTGTTTTGAGCAGACGCCAGATGATCATGAGGCAGAGACGGGGATTAAGTCAAAGGAGGCAAGAAAGTATATTTTCAACTGTTTGGATGATATGGCACAGGTAAGAGCATTGGTGAGTAACCAGCAAGACTGTTCACATGCTTTCCAGCAACACTAACAAAAGGAATTATGGAAGTTCTCTGTGTATCCTATTTTGGGGCCAGCTCTTGAAAAATACCAGGATTATGCCTACCAAATGCGCTGTTACGTGCTGCTTTGTAGGAGTGACTGCACACAGGGGTATGTGTGTTGTAGTAAAGCAAGCCTTGGAAAGTGGCTAAGGCACATCTGAGTGCTGAAATCCTGCATTTTTTTTGTCTCTCCAGTGCTCTTCTTTATGACCACTGGCAAATCACTTGCTTTCTCTGTGCTTTAATATTTCAATTTGTTAAAGGGTGACAGTGGAAATATTCACCATGGCCACAGAAGAGTATGCTTGCTGTAAAACGTGGCTGGCAGGGGGACAAATGGGAGGTACTAATTCCCTGTGTCAGTTCCATGTCGTTGTGAGAGCAAATCCCAGCATAACCACCCCTGTGACAGGAGTTTGTAATGACAAACCAGTGTGCTAAACTGGCCCAACACTAGCACCAAACTGGAGTTTGTGCGAGCAAGGTCTAGACATCGTAGCAAGTAAAATGTGTAAGCATGCAGGAAGGGAGGACTGGAATCTGAGGAGACTGGACAATTAATGAAATAATATAACAAGTCTTTTTCTCATAAACCTACTGACAATTTTAATGTGGTTTATATATATTTTTTTGCTCATAGGACACATAGATAAGTATGTGATGGCACAGTATATGATAAATACTGTGATTATCAGAGCTTGCCTGCTACCACATGGATGGAAGCTGTTCATCCTCAGTGGAGGGTGACTAAGTGTTTCATTAGCCACTGACCCAGGCGAGCTGAACCCTTAGGAGTCTGTCTGGAGCTGTGACATGCACCAGCCAGATGAGTGGCCACCACGGAGCCTGGCGTGGTGTAGGAGCATCGAGGGGTAGGACGGACGGAGACGAGAGATCTCTGCAGCCAGGTCATGGAACTTGCTGTTTATTGCAGAGGGCCTGGGTGCCAGGGCCCTGCTTGGAGCTGCCAGCCACAGCTCAGAGCAGGCCCGAGAGAGGAGAGGGGGAGAGAGAGTTAGAGGGAAACAGCGTAAGAGGGGCAAGAGAGCAAAAGCATAAGAGAGTAAAAGTGGTAAGAGCACGAAGTTCCTGTTACAATACAATAGATCTTCTGTGTTGAATATTCTGATTTTCACTAACTAATCTAGTACAATATACAAATCCTATAGCATTTACATACAGCCTATAAGAATCACATTACCATAGTATGTTACATTTTAAACCCTAAAAACTCCTCTTTGGACCCCTTCTGCAAAGCTAGTAGGGTCTGCTCTGACCCTTGGACCTGTCTGCAAGCAGAGAGTCTTGTTTCATCAAAAGGGGATTACCTTCAGTCCAGCCACACCATTGTTTTCCAGCTGTTCAGTAACTAAGGTATCTCAGAGCTTGCTTTCATTTCAATCTCACTTATAGTTTCCATATTCTCAAAATCTTTTGCCAGACAATCAAATTTATAAGGCTTTCTTGTTTCATCTTTCCCAACAGCGTGGCTCTTCAGCAGGCGCTCCTTTGGACAGGGAGGCTCTCAGGGTGTGTGCTCCAAGGAGGAGTGAACACATTTTGCTGGAGACCTGACCATCTGCTCTTCCCCTTCCGCACTCACTGCTGTCCCTTCTCCTTCAGGTGAACATGACAACGGATTTGGAGGGCAGCGACATGTTGGTGGAGAAGGCAGACCGGCGGGAGTTCATAGATCTGCTGAAGAAGATGCTGACGATAGACGCGGATAAGAGGATAACCCCCATTGAAACTCTGAGCCACCCTTTTGTCACCATGACACACTTGCTCGACTTCCCTCACAGCACACAGTATGTGGCTTTTGTTCCTCTCGGGTTTTGAATGGAGGGGTGAAAAGGAGAGCTGGTTGTGGTGGAGACCAAATGTATCTGAGGGGTTTTGTTAAGGTGTTTAATCCCTAAGTTTTAATCTTTTCCTGCTTAGAAGAAAAAGATGATTGCCAACTCAAGGTTGCAAGAATTGTGTTGTAGGTGCTTGGCATTTAAAACGCTGCAGTGTGTGCTACATTAATTATGTAAATATTCAGTAATTACATATTTTTGCATTAAAATGCAGGAGAAATTATGCAATTAGTGCTGAAAGTATCAGTCTATTTCAAAGTAATATAGTCCTGATTGTTACTGGAGTAATCAACCTTATCTGCAGTGGGGAGCCGACCCTTCCTCCCAGAACCTTCCCATCGTGCCAGGAGTCAGCTTGGGGCTGTTTGCTTTCTAAGGGAAGAGCTGATCTGCAGCAGGCTGTTTTACAGGGATAAGCACCAGGATGAGGAGTTCAAATTTCAGCTTGGTTGTTGTCCGCCTGTGTCACCTTAAATACCACATTCTGACCTCATCTGACACGTGTAGAATGAGGACGGGCTCCACTGATGGAGATGAGAAGTCACATCTTCAAGCCTGACTGCACTTCTCCTAAGGCTGCACCACAGAGCACAGCAGCCTGAAATGCAGGATACCTGTCCTCAGCCCACTGCCCATGTCCAGTTCACTCAGGGACAGGCTTCTCAGGTGTAAGTGGAGAAGGCAGACACATAGTGGGAGTTTTACAAAGCATTCAGGACACTTGGCTTTGAACGTCCTGCTTTACAGCACTTAGCAGATCCAGGTGCTTTCACAGGCTGTCCCTTCCCCTTGACAGGAGAACAATTATTGGCACAGTGCTGTACTTTCATTGGGTGCTATTTGCATGAGTGTTTTAAAGGCTGTCAGGAGCTCAGGTGCAAAATTAAAGGGGGCTGCTTGAAGAGTTGCAGAGCAGCAGGTAACTGTGTCAGCTCCCCTGCCTGTATGGGTGGCTGCAGTATTTTGAGTTTGTTTAAGGTAGCTTTCCCTCTTTGAAGGAGTTGTAGCTGCCTTTTTGTTACATTTATCACAAGATAAGAGCATCTGCTTACCAGAAGGTAGTGGGTGCACGATCTGTGTAGACCCAGACTTAGCCTGCACAGCCATCTTTGAGCATTGTTACCTATAAATAGATAGCAAGTGATAAATGAAAACAGGATGGGACATGATTGTGCTAAACAGGAAAGAAGTAAAGTTTCATATAAAAAAAATTCATTAATAAAATATGCCAGCAAAAATACTGAGTGAGCATCATAGACAAAAGTCTTTTAATTTGCAACAGTCCTTCTGACTGTGCAACAGCTGATTGTGTAAGATAGGAGAGATTCGTGAGCTAATGCATTGCCGTCAGAAAGCTTTCCACTAACGCAACAGTCTATAACCACATCTTCATTTTTGAAGTGCTCACTTGTGGCTCAGGCAAAGCCCCAGAAAGATTGAAAATATCATTGGGGCCAACAGCAGTGAGAATTTTAGCCAAATAAAGAATTCAGCATCACGTCTCTGAATACCAAGTGTGTGCCAGCTGGGTGTGTAACCCCACAAGCCCCTCCACGCTGGAAACAGTGACTGGCAAAGGGAGCAATAAGCTGTAACCAGCATGGCAAGTGGATGGAGCTTTTGTCTGTGATTACTTGTGCTTTGGAGAATAGAAACTTCAAAGCCTTGAAAGATGCAGGGAGCTATAATCACTCTTGGAAATAAATTGGGCAGCAGAAAAAGTGAGAATATATGGGAGCTGTAGCTTCTGGAAGGAATCTCTGCTGTGGCACGTTTCAGAGAGGCTGCAAGTTCAAGCAGTGCAAGAGGGGCTGTTCTGCTTTCTTACAAGCAGACAGCAAAGGGAGCCTAGCTTCCCATTTCACATATTTAACTTCCTGGCTCTTAAATTGCTGAGTTCTCCTCAGACTTTGTCTGTTTTGCTTTGTCCCTGCTGGTTTTTTCTCCCACCTTTTTTTAAAGTAAAGCCAGAGAACTTGCTGTTGAATTTGTAGAGCTTACGTCTTGTTAGATTAAACCATTTGGTGACATACACTATTCAGCATGTACAGAACCCATACTCCTTCCAGGGCTTTCTTCTTTGTGGAGGGAGAATCATATTCACACTTGACTGAAAAGAAGTGATCCAATAGCCTTCTGTATTTATTTGATGAGTGTTTGATTTTGTTGGATATTCTGTGACCAACAGGTATGGTTCTGGAAGTGAATGCACATAATGGGCAGCTGTGCACAGTGTCCTGAGCCTGGCTTGTCTGCAGGTTGTTTATGGCCCAGATCCAGTTACCAAGATATTACTTGTAGGATAAGAGAGGTGACCATTTGAGTAAGAGACAAGACAGGGATAAAAAAATCTAGGTCCTCTTCATCAACCTTAGGGATCATTTAAGGTTGTTCCTTTTGAAGGGACACTGTTTCTTAAAAGTGATGTGAGGATATACCCCCTACCTCCAGCAGTTCAGCTCGTTACAAAACAGTCAGCATACAGCTGATTTTCACTGCTTGGAATTCCTCTTTCCTCATGTTGGGATAATGGAAATAAAATGAATGCCTTTATACTTTCTGAGGTTGTGTTTCAGACTCTGAGGTCACATTTGTAAAAACAGTTATAGTGGAAGAATTGTGGAAAACCTGTATTGGTTTTCAGATATCAAAAGTGAGATTGTACTAAAAAATACAGTGTTGCCCAGGTTGACTGTGTTGCTGGTTCTTAACCTCTGTATGCTTTGGTATTCTAATTAATGAAATATGGACAGTTTAATAATCTACCAGATGCCTGCTGTGCTCTAGCAGTGTAGAGAGCATTTAATCTCCTTTACTGGGGCACAAAATAGGATACTTCTCAAAATTTCCATTGCTATATCAATAACATTTAAGGGAAAGTCAGTGTAGAGGAAGAAGCTGTAATCATTCCCCCAGAGATCCAGTTCTCAGTGTGAGATAACCTCAGAACCAGATTCCCTCAGGGCATTGAGGAATTTGCTTTGGAATAACTTTTTGATATTAATTGTCCCATTGACTGCAAGAGGAGATGTCATGCTGCAAGATAAGCATCTGCACAGGCGTTTAGCCAGACAGGGGCAATGTTTTAGCTGCTTAGCTGGACTCAGCTCTTGGTGAACACCTATTTAAAAGGAACAAGGATGACTTTTTTAGGGCATCTCAGTGATCAAGAACAGTACAATTCTTCCTTGCAAAAGGCACGTAAAACTATCTTTATGCTTACACTGAAGCAAAAAGCATGAGTTTTCTTTTCCTCTCAGGCTCCATCATCATGGGAAAAAAAAGTTTCTTTCTTTCTAGCACTCAGTCTCTTTCAGTCTTTTAATATAGCCACTATGTATTTCTTGCCCTGTCCCCTAAAGAGCAACCAGTTTGCTTACTTTTGTCGCCTGTATTGCAGTGCAGAGACCCGTGGGAGCACCCCAGAGTCCCAGGGCAGCTGCTCTCATCTTGGCCTTCTTCAGTGCAGTGTTGCTCTGACTCTCACCGGTTGAGAGAGACCTGCATAAAATAGCAAAGGGCTTTAAGAGCCTAGAAAGTGCTAAGCCTGCCGTGGAGACCTATTGCAGGGCCACTGTGATGAACTGTAACCTGTGTGAGTCGCTTGGTTGATTTTTCTGTGCCTTCCTTGCCCCCCTTTCCCCGCGCAGTGTCAAGTCCTGCTTCCAGAACATGGAGATTTGCAAGCGGCGGGTGAATATGTACGACACGGTGAACCAGAGCAAGACACCATTCATCACCCACGTGGCCCCAAGTACATCGACCAACCTGACCATGACTTTTAACAACCAGCTCAACACAGTGCACAACCAGGTGAGGACATCAATCACAAGCAGCCAGTGCTTGAAACATTTATGTCAGGAGGGCCTAGAAGATGAAAAGCAAAGTAACATCCCATTTAACATGCCTGCCAAGAGATGGTGCCTTTCTACTCTCCTTCCTCTGCTCTTGTCCTCATTCTCTTTTCTTCAGGCAAGCAGTAATCTTGTGACATTTTGTGTGACGGTGAAATGTTGCCCTCGTTGTTTATGTTGTTGTTGGGGTGATAAATCCTGCTTACTTGGGAGGTTGCTATGGGGAAAAGCTCATTAGTCCCTTAATGCAGCGAGCAGTACTTCAGTCCCTGGGTCAGGCAGAAGTATTTGTGATCTTACAGCTCGTCTTCAAATTGGCATTGAAGTAAAATGAATTAAAACCCTCTGTAACAGACACAGCACTGTAACTGATCAACAGGAAAGAAGAGTTTAGTGATAATATGCATTCTTATCTCTCATTGCTTTTACTCCAGGGGCCGCAGTTGATGTGGGGACCATGTTCATGTGCCCCCACTGTGAACACATTGCACTCCAGTTTGGTGGGCTCTGGCTTTATAATCATGCTTTGTATTAGTCTTATTTGCCCCAGTGTTGGGGGTGCTGCATTAACAGATTTTATGTGGCTAGGTTGTTTGCTGTGGTACTGTATCACAGTGAAGGGAAACTCCAGGGAGAGCACTCTAGGAGACTGAAGCTCATGAAGTAGCTGCTGCTTTGAAGCCTTTTGGGAACATGCTGCTCAAGATTCACTCTAGAGATTGCAGGTGGCATTATGGAAATGGTGTTTGGAAAGGAAGGGAGCTAAAGGAGTCTGTGTAGATGTGCAGGATGCTCCTGTGTCAGTGAGAAAACCAGACTTCTTGACTCAGGTCTTGATACGTGTGATCACAGAAGGTCTTTTGAAACGATTCAGGCAGGCACAGACAGAGGTAGGTCATGACTTGGTGTGCGAAGATACTAGTTACAAACACCAGTTCCTTTTCTAGGCTGTTTCTGAGATGCTGACTAAAGAAATGCATGCTATGTGCTCTCCTAGGCCCCAACTGCAGGGCAGAGACACTGCTTGTACCACAGTTACTTGTAGGAAAGGCAGACTTGCTTTCATTTTCTCTCATTTCACTTGATACTAAGATCAGCTGTTGGCTGAGGAGATCCATGGTCATTTCTGAATTCTCCTAAGGGGTGTGTGTGCTGAGCAGAACCAGTATGCCCAATGTTCCTAGAATTGGCAGAAATATTTCCAGGAAGGGTGTTTTAATTTGAACAAGGTCTAAGCCTTTCACAATTCTCTTCAACATACCACTTGTCTTGGCTTTCTTTTGTTTCCTACCTCCGCAAAATATCTGGGGATTGCCTCCTTCCAGTTATGGCTTCTGAGATTCCAAGTTTGGGAGCTGCTGTGGTTGCTGCTCAGTGTGTTGCACAGGACAGCAGATTGCACTGCACAGCCCCTGCCCTGAGAGAAGAGGAGGAGGAGGAAATAACTTGTTGTCACATCCTTTATGGCTGTGGCAGTGCAGTACAGGTCCAGTGGAAACCAGTGCAGTGCAAAATGCTTAGTCTGCTCTCTCCTGCACCTTGATCAAAGCCTCCTCCTGGGTTCATACATTCACCATAAGAAAGTGCTGTCTGACCTATCTCCAGCAGTGTTGCTGGCATGTTTTACAAAGGGGAAGGATGTGCTCTGGTCTGGGAGTGTGGTAGTGTCTGGCTCCCTAGGCATGCATGCTAAGAACATCAATTTGGAGCAGTGGCAGAGCTGGTTAGTTGCCTGCAACTGTTAGACTCAGTCCAAATAAAAAAAGAAAAAAAAATGTCTTCAGATTTCTAGACTTTTGCAGAACTCTGGACTGATTTTCTTGGCTTTGAAACGTCCCCAAATGGAGTTTCTGCTCTAAGAGATTTTAAAGACGATTCAAATGAAGTTTGGACTTTGCGAGTATTAGCATTACCTCCTGTTCTGCCTTCTGATTACTTCAAATTCCAAACATAATTCAAGGGGCATGTGCCATCTTAGATACAAGGTATCTAAGGGGAAAGGCCAGAATGGATTTTCCCTCTCAGGATGAGATTTCACAGGGCATGGAGTTGCTGAGTCTATTTTACCTAAGAAATGTGAGTAGCTTCTGGAGCTAGGTACATGACAAGTGAACAGTGTGATTCGTGGATAGCAACATTTTCTGAGCCCATCTTCCTCCTGCTGCAAATCAGAGGCAGTTGGGTGAGAGATGGGGCTGCAGCTCTGCTGTAGGGGATGTGCTGGGTCTCTGGGCAGTATGGCTGGAGGTCCCATGGCATGGTACGGCAGTGGCACACTTGGGCAGATTGTGATCCTTCCCCCAGCACTGCCCTTGTCTCTTTACTCCTCAGTGTCCTGTTCTACCCCTTGTTTGCTGTTTTGGTTTGGTTTTTATTTTATCTTACACTACTTTACTTTATTACTTTTTTTGGATTTTGCTTCTTCCAGCCTACCCATCTCCCTCATTTTTTGTTTGTTTTTTTTTGTTTGTTTGTTTTAATTCCCGTCATTCCTTTAGACCACCAACCTGGCTCCCACCTCCTCCAGTGCCACTATTTCCTTAGCCAACCCCGAGGTCTCCATACTAAATTACCAATCTGCACTCTACCAGCCCTCAGCGGCGTCCATGGCTGCGGTGGCCCAGCGGAGCATGCCCCTGCAGACGGGAACAGCGCAGATCTGTGCCCGGCCAGACCCCTTACAGCAAGCCCTCATCGTCTGCCCTCCAGGCTTCCAAGGTAAGGGACAGCCTCACCAGGCCTTGGCCTGCTCCTTCGTCCAGCTCTTGTTGGAAATGAGTTTCCTCAGTGCAGCTCATGTGGCAGGAAAAAGAGCTGGACCAGTAAATCAGAGCAGAGAGGTTGTTTCAGCGTTGGCAGAGGATCTTGCAGGCACCTCTAACATCCTGAGTTGGAGGCAGCTGATACTGAGAAGGGGCTGGGGGGAATGTGTGGTACTTGTCATTCTTTGCCCTGCATAAAGTTTAAGGCTCTTCTGCCGTACTTTGGTAAACTTGAAAGCTTTCCCACACAATACCAGTAAATCAGTACATATGTATGTAATGGGTCATACTGTCACTTCTCAGTGACTCCACTGCTAAAAGGGGAACTCGGGAGGGTAATGCAGCAGGCAGTGTGGTGCTGGTGGATTTGAGAGTTCTCCCCCATAACAGCTTCCATGACCATTTATGAGGACAATTCCCTCAGCTCCAGTCCTGCTGCAAGCAGCTCTGCCTGTGTATACTAGTGGTAGGAACTATTGTCAGACAACTTGGGAGATGCTCAGTTTTAACCACTTGTCCTTCTGTTAACTTTACATGCTGTTGCAATTTGGGAAAACTTGCCAAGTGTCTGTAGGAAGTGGTCTAAATAGACCTCAGTTCAGCTGGTGCAACTTCTGCTCTTCATATCTACAAGCCTGTCTGTGCATTAGTCTCCAGGCACTTGTTAAATGTTCTGCAAGATTATCAAAGCTCTTTTGAACTAGAGAAGTTTAGCTAGACCTCTTCAGCGTAGTTAAAATGCATCTCAAGGGTTTGACTTCAGAAGTGGAGGATGTAAGAGACCATCCTCAGCTTGCTACTTTGAGAAGGCTCCAAAGTAGAGGAGGCAGCACAGGCTGTGCCATGCACTGAGGTGCTGGAGAGGGAAGCTTCCTCCAGCTCAGGTTAATGTGGGGCTCAGCCAGCAGTGATTGGAGTTTGGGGTATGCTAGGGCCTTTCAAATATGAGTCCCAAGAAACTGTGCTAGAGAAAATCATCTGTCCCCATCAAGGCTGAGGGAGTATGGAGTTCTGGATTCCCATCCCACTTGGATGTAAAGAGCATTCTCATATAACAAGGGGTTTTGGCTGATACAGACTGTTTCTTGTTGTTAAACTAGAGAATATGTGGAAGAGAAGCCATTCACTCCCCCCTTTTTTTTTTGCCTGTTGCACGTTGTATTGCACTATTTCCCATGTGCTTGAGGTACCCTAAAATACAAACTCAGCTAATCCCTTACTGCCTTTGGAAGTGTCTTTTCTGCACCCTTATACCCATATCATTTTTGTGAACATTTGATGGACATCTTTGGGCTGGGGTGGAACAGGTGGCACTCTGATACCTGATTATTCAGAGGAACTGAACATTGCCATTTAAGTGGACATCAGGGAGTGCCTTGAGGCTCCTCTGAGAGCCAGCCCCTGTTGCTGGCAGTGCTGCTGGTGGCTCATGCTGTCCCTTGTGTGCTGCTGGAACAGGGTTACAAGCGTCCCCTTCGAAGCACGCCGGGTACTCGGTGCGGATGGAGAACGCCGTCCCCATTGTCACCCAGGCTCCTGGGGCCCAGCCTCTTCAGATCCAGCCAGGACTCCTCGCACAGGTAAGGAATGCAAAAGGCACTGAGCTCAGCAGGTATTTACTGTGTTGTTTGGCTCTTGGAGGCTGAGGAGAGAAGCTTTCTCTAAGGGCCTTCTGTGGTGCAGTTTGGAGACTTGGGCAGCTGTATATGGGTCTGCAGCTTTCTCTGAAATGTCAAAATCTCCCCCAGCCTATTGTTCAGCTCAAAGACTGTGTCAGAGTTGCAAAAGCCACTGGAAAAACCCTTTTTCTTTCTGCTTTTCTACTGAAATCAGTGGGAGAGCCTCAGGGAAAGCAGTGTCAGGCCTCTGCTGAGAAGGAACCTATAATAACATCCTGCATCCTCCTGAACTCGAAATCTTAGGGGTAGTTTGCAGCCAGGTGCACCAGTTTGCACCAGCCACTGGTGAATTGCATGCTGCTGATAAATACATTTCATGCTTTAAGTTTTCACCATTCTGTTTTCTGGGGACCCCTGCTCGTGAGGTATGAGAGAGATGTAGGAGGCAGAGGCAAGGGCCCCACACTCAAGGAGCTCTCCTTGTCAACAGTTCTTATTGGTACAATTCTCTAAAATGTTCTCACAGGAAAAGCATGGTTCCTCCTAAAAAAACCCCAAACAGGAATGGTATTACTGATTACATGCACATCCTCAAGGGGTTACCCCAGCTTCTCAAACCAGAGGAGCAGTTCATTCCTCCTTCTGCAGGCTTCAGTGAATGTGCCTCAACTGTTTTTGAGCTGGCACCGTGGTACCTCTGCTGATACCAGCTAGGGAAAAAAAAAACCACCTAGCATACTTAAAACTAAGTTGTGCAAGCTGGAAAAGATGACCAGCTAGTTACAAAGGCACATCTCTGTCTCAGGCTTGTTTGATCTGCCATGCCAGCACATTCATATGCAGTCAGGAACCAGCAGACTTCAGGGTTTATTCCTGTGTGTTGCACTGCTGGGGTAAGACTGTTAGTGCTCTTGCCTTCCTTTGCCAGCTGCCAGTCACACTTATCTGGTAAAGACAGATCAAAATGCAACTTGCAGCCTGTGCGATTTCCATCAGCCCTGCCCCTTCCCAATAGCAGAGCCTTTGTCAGAGGGCTGTCTGAAACATCAAACCAATCTCTGCTGCAGCCTGTTGTAACAACTGACATGGGCCACCTCCCTTGTTTGGTGGGAAAGAAGAGCCTAAGAGGCAGGGAGACAAAAGCCATGGCAAAGCAGGGAGCAGTCTGTGCAGGCTCAGTGGCTGGCACCTCTTGCTTGTGCAAGAAGGCAGTGAGTGAAGGAGGCCACAGAGCTAGCTTTACATGCCCCCTCCATTCTGCCATGCCTTCTGTGGTGTGCTGACCTTTGGGGCTTGAAAGGGTGAGGGCTGGATCTGAAACATCTCAAAGACAGCAGGATCCTGAAAGATCTCAGTACCTCCTGCTCCTTCTTTCTTCTCGTGGTGGCTTTGCTGGGTTCTATGCAAGTGAGGAATGTTTGGTAGTAAAGCTCCTCCTGAGCACCCTCCTGCCCACAGGTCACCAATTTCTGTGCCACGTGAACACCTGTTTAATGGGCATCCCATTTCATACTTTCTACTGACATTTCATTCACTGTCCCAAAGGGAAATTCTGGCTGTTTCTGAGAAACACTCCTCACTTGCACAGACTTTTAATTTTTGATGTAATAAGAGAGAGGAGATGTGCCTGTTGCTGTGCCCGTTTGTCTCGCACGGTGAGAAACGCGAGCTGTCTCTGAAGGCAAGGTGCTCTGATTGATGCCCCTGGCATCTGGTGTCCATGGGCCTCGCTCGGTTTGGGCTGAGCAGCTGGTCTGATAAACAAATCTGTACCCAGTTCCAGTTTCCTGAATGGAAAAACACAGCTTCTTTGTGATGCATTGTAGTCACATCTGATCTTGGCGGCTGCGTGTCGCTTTCCCAGCAGAGAGCTGTTCCTCTCATGCACAGCTGCTTATCTAATGCTCTTCAGCCTGGGCCGTGCAACTGTGAGAGGGACTGGCCCCAGCAGAGAGTGCAGCGCCTCCAGAGCCCCCTTCTGTCTGTCCCCTGCTTTATTTGTCCCACGGGTGAGGCATGGTGCTGCTCCTTGTGCTCCCAGCACTGTGGGGTACTGTCAGGCTTTCTCCCCACGTGCCCAGCACGTGGCACAGGTTTCTGTTTGCACTCCTCAGAGTGCCTGTGGCTGGTAAAGCCTTACTGCATCCCAGTGCAGCTGGCATGCACTTCTCCCTGTGCATTTTGTGCAGGACCAGATGGCCCAGATGAGGGACAGAGGGATGCAGGGCAGGAGGCACTGACAGAGCTTGAGCATCGTGTCTGGCAGCTGTGTGTCTGCAGCCTGTGGCATGGAGCTAGGCAGAGCAAGCAGCCTGCAAGATGCAGGGTCGGTGGCTAAAGTAACTTGCTTGTAACTTCTCTGGGTCTCTTCATCCTCTCAAGCAAATGTGGTCCACATATTGTATGCACAGAGACCAGTGAAAGGAGACTGATCCTGTCTTTACTCACAGCTTCCTGCAGCTTCAGATCTCAAAAAAACAAAGCTGTACATTTTCCAGCAGGCTTCCATGGTGTGACCCAGAACTGTCCCCTGCCCTTGAATAACACCCTGGATTCTTGATTTTCTCTCCTTTTAACTCCTTCCCACAGCACTTCCTCCAGAGGTCCTGCCACTGGCTTTCAAAATGTTATTCCATTAGTTGTTCCTGCTCTGTGTCTGGAGTACGATCTTGGTCCCTCCAGGGGACCCACAGCTCCTGAGGACAAGGGCCAGAGCATTGCTTCACCACCCCACCAACATTTCATAGTAATGCAGTGACTGGGAACAGGCTGCAGCTGCCAGGACAAGCCTTCCATGTGTAAGCACAGCACACAGGGCTGGTGGATCAGCCTAGACAAGTCTTATCTGCAGATTAAATGATTCAGTGATCCTTACCTAATAAGTGAGGAATTTGTGCCTAGGCCCTGACACTGCATCTAAATTTATGCACTGCAGTCGGACAAGGAGCTTAGGTTTGTTCATTCCCTTCCTGAAAAGGGAGGAAACAGTTTTGTCTGCAAGTAAATCCAGGTGGTCCCCTGGGATTGACTTCAACAGTAGTTCAGTCTCCTCTTTTAAAGCAAAGCTGAGGTAAAAAAAGGAAAGAGAATAATAAGAAGGCTCTTTTCCTCTCTGATCTTTTTGTGCCTTTGCCTCATCCTTTTGCCTTCTCCAAGCATCACCAGTCTATGGCTGTGGCTCCCTAGATGAAGGGCTCTCAGGAGCCTTGTGACTCTCCATCCTTTGCAGATGTTGCTGAGAGGCCTCACTATAGCAGCCTTTTCATGTAACTCAGCAACACAAAAAGTTACAAGATGATCAAACTTAGGAGTAGAATTGGGAAAAAGTGTTTTTCTGCAGGGTGGATTGTTCTGGGGTTTGTGTTACTGGGGGACAGGAGGGAATGATGGGGACAGTTAACATGATCCTTGTGAGGGTGGGGAAGGGGTTAAATGCATGCCTGGAAGAAGTCTCCCCTCCAATTTAGCCTCCTTAGAGCAGTAAGATAGCACAGGTCCAGTACAGTAGTGCAGGTTGGGAGTAAGGTGGGCTGTAGTTGGTATCCCTGAGTTCCTCAGCCCAGCAGCAAAAACCTTCCAGAGCCACATTCAGGCAGCACATAGCTAAGAAAGTTTCCCATTTCCAAAAAAACAATCATCTGACTTGCATGGAGTCACTGGAGCAGGACAACCTGAGTCATGCCTGTGGCAGCACAGCTGGAGGGGTGATTGCAAGCAGAATGATGGCTCAGCTCAAAGGGCTGAGAGATTTTCCACCCTCTAAGGGGGGGGAAAAAGTTGGAGAACACATGGAGAGGACAGGTATGCAATGTGTAGCTGTGCATTACTTGAGAAAGTATACTTGGCGGTATAGAAAGGGAAAATTAACAATGGAGCCATAGTGTCCAGCTGGCCCAGAGAGTCAAAATTAGAAGGTGCTAAAAAATTTGATGTTTGGTTTGAAATGCCAACAAATTTTGATCCCTTCCATTCCCTGTTTAACCTAAAACACAGCTGCTGCTTTGTATGGCATGGATTTTTTTTTTGCCCCCTCCTTTGCATTCTCTGTATTTATAACTATTCCTGCTTATACTGTGGTTTCCTAACAGTGACTGAAAGGTGGTAAGAGCTGTATAGCATGACCATGATCATTATTAGAGGCCCCAGCTGAGTGTGGGCCATCTCTCACGTTCAGTGCTTGATACTTTTTGCTAAGGAATTGCTTTCTCTCTGTCTGGCAGCAAGCGTGGCCCAGTGGCACTCAGCAGATCCTGCTCCCTCCTGCCTGGCAGCAGCTGACCGGGGTGGCCACCCACACTTCTGTCCAGCACGCCACCGTCATCCCAGAGTCCATGGCAGGCACCCAGCCGCTGGCAGACTGGAGGTAAACTGGGGAGGCTTGGAGGAGCCCTGAAGTACCCACAGGTGCTGGAGGAGCCATGAGGGCTGGGGTCTTGCTGGGCTACAGAGCTGAGGGGAGAAGGGCAGCAGCCTGTGATATCACTGTCTGACAGCTATGGGAGACTTCTCTGCTCCATGCCCTTGGAGTGGAATGCTGTGCCCACACCACTCCTTCAGTCTGTTCCCTGGGGAGAATGCTCCGTTCTGGGAAGGCTGTGAACCCTGGAGGAGAGGGCACCTCAGTGAAGGGTGGTGGGAGGCTGTGTGGAGGAGCCTGCCGGTTGCAATCTCACCGTGTGCCCGTGTCCCCGCTGTGCAGGAACACGCACGCCCACGGCAGCCACTACAACCCCATCATGCAGCAGCCCACGCTGCTGGCCAGCCACGTGGCCCTGCCCGCCGCCCAGCCCGTCAACGTGGGCGTCGCTCACGTCATGCGCCAGCCGCCCGCTGCCGCTGCCTCCGCCAGGAAGAGCAAGCAGCACCAGTCGGCTCCACGGTGAGTGCCGGGGCTCCCAGCCCGGCCCCTTCTGACCTGCTGGCAACAGGGGTGCTCGCTGACACCTGTGGGGCAAAACAGGTTTAGTTCCACAGCCCATGAGGGATTAGATCACACATTCCGTGATGGGGCTCTCTGCTGCCTCGCCTCTTGGGTACCCAGGAGGTGTTTTATACCCAGGGGTGTTTTATACCCAGCGAGCATTGTTTTGTGTGGGAGCAAGTGGCTGGAGAAGATGCAGAATGGGAGACTCAGGCCCCATTCATACAGCTTGTTACACTGCTGCAGTTACCCAGAGCCTTGTAGTCACGATGATTTAAAAACTTAACCGTGTTCTCAGGTCAGTGTGACGCAGTGCCCAGTTGCCACACCTTTTATTCCCACATGCTCTGGAAGAAGCACTCCTGAGGTGCAGCGTTGCAGCTTGGATTGCTGCTAGTAAAGTCCAGGGTAAAGAAGCAAAAAAGGCGTTTGCATAATATCCATAGATGTTTAATTCAGCCATGTGGTGAGATGTTCTCCTCTCAGACACCCACTCCCCCCCACAAGGTCCTGCTCTCTCTCCCAGGGGCCTCCTGGCTGACCTTGCTCTCCAGGCAGTATCAAGGTGAGGCCCAGTCAGGGAAAAGGGAGGGAGAGCCTTAGGAACACCTATGTTCAGGCACAGGAACAGGGGAAGGAAACAGTGGGGCATAACTTAGGAGAAGTCCCTCCAGGGCCTCCACAGTGCAGCACATGCACCTTGAGGAGGCTGCATCTTCAGGAGCCTGTGCCTGATGTGCACACACAAGATCTGCCCTTTCAAAAGCAGTGGGGTGATGCCAGTCTTCTGAGCTTTACTGCCACGGGGAGTGGGGGACTGGGGTGGCTTTAGGCCACCTGAGCTCTCTAGCTCCTAACACAGGTCATTACCCCCTGTCTTCAACAGTCCACACCAGCAACAGACACCCATTATTATACTCTGGCCTTATTAAGAGTATGGCAGCATAAAACAGGGAGCATTTTATAAGGGTGTCTCGTACAGAGCAGTCCTTAGCATCTGTCATCTCTCAGTAGGACCATTTGGCTCTGGAAGGAGGAGAAACTCTGGGGTTTCTTGCACAGCTTGGATGGTAGGATGGTTGCAGTGCCTGTCACAGCACTGTAATCCTGTTCAGAGGACAGGGCTCTATAAGATCTATGTGCAGCTGCTCTGGAGAAGGTCCTCTGGGCTGTGCAACTAACACACTTCTTTTTTAAAATCAAAAAACACAAAACAGTGCAGGGGAGAGAACCAGAATGGGTCACCACTTGTGCAGTGGCAAAAGCTTGAGCTTGTGGTTTTCCTGGGTGACTGGACTGGTGCCAGAGTAGCTCTGAGTTCACAACCAGTTCAGCTCAAGTTAAGAGGCCACTATTTAAATCCTTCCCATTTATCTCCTCTCTAATGTTGGATTTACTTTGGGTGGGCTCCAGCTGTCTTAGTCTATTCATAACATAGAGAGGCAGCTCTGTCCCCAGCTAGCCAGCAAAAGAGAGTGCCTGTTGCAGCCAGTGTGCCTTGCAGGGCCTCCCCTCTCCTGTCACTTTAGGGTGGGGTGCCTGTGTCCACGAGGAATGGGGCACTCTCAGAGCAAAGGGTTTCTACAGCTTCATTGACTGTGATTCTTTTTGTGCCAAATGAGGAACCGTGCTCCTTTGGAGAGGAGGGTACTCCACGCTGCTCATTGGTATTCAAAAAGCACTTTGAATGCTACTGTGCAGCCATTTGTTATGCAGAAGAGCCTGTGTAAGTTGGTGTAGTGTGATATACTGCCAGGGTGACTTCCTTTTGATGGATGCCACCTATTCCTTTTGTTAGCTTTTGGGCCAGGCTGAACATGCAGCCCAGGCCCCACAGTAGAACAAAACCAGAACTTTGGGGTTTTCTTCCTTTGTGAATCTCCAGATGTTCTGCAATAGCAAAGAGAAACATGACCAAGAAAGGAAGTGTGGGAAATGAGTGAAATGGGCTTTAGTCAGTGTGCTTTGGTAAATAACCCCATCTGTAGACCCACACTGCACTGTTTGGCTGATAGTTTTGTGTTTGGATTCCTGTGACAAGGGACACTTTTCCGACTGGTCAGGCAGGGAAGCTGAAGTAGGAAGACTGGGAATGTTTCTCTACTGTGTAATAAATATATTGTTTATTTCATTCTGATTTATATATATTGTATGCTGCTTCACACAGGAATAAAACTGAGTATATGTTCTCCCATCTGCCTGCTCTAATCCGTGGGACACCACTGTCCTGAAGGATAAAGTATTGAGCAGGAAATGTTCATTGAAAAAGATTCTTAAACAGCAATTCATTTCTGTGTATAAAAGCAGTTTTCCTGATAAGTGTTTGTAGTTTTCCACAACAAATTCTAATTTTACCTCTAGTTTTTTCTGGCCAAAAAGTGTCATGATGCATCCATGCGGGATGCAGGAGGAAGGGATTATCATTTGGATGGTTCTTCCTCCTGTGTCAGCCATGCTGTGCCTGCCTTTGTTCTGTATGTCTGGGATTTGAGGCTGGCCTTTACCCTCCCAGTGCAAACTCCTGAGAGGCAGCAGTTCTTATCTGGAAATTTCCAGGGAAAACAAATTTGAATTTTTTATTAAAGGAAACTACTTTTCAGCCAATTACATGAATAAGTGATGCAAGGCACTGTCTTCTTTGAAGAGGTGACTCTGCCAACTCTGCAGTTTCCCTAGACTCCATAAATCAGCGCTACTGAACCAGAGACCAGGACTCCCAAACCACAGCAACGGGCGACTCGAGCACGCAGAGTTCTAACCAACTAACACTTTCCCCCTTTCCAGCAATGCATCCACCTATGAAGTTTCATCCTCCCAGTCCATCAGCTCGCCCCAGCGGTCGAAACGAGTGAAGGAGAACACGCCTCCTCGCTGTGCCATGGTGCACACCAGCCCTGCCTGCAGCACCTCGCTGACGTGCGGCTGGGGCGACGCGGGCGGCGGCGCGCGGGAGCGGCAGCGGCAAACCATCGTCATCCCCGACACCCCCAGCCCTGCCGTCAGCGTCATCACCATCAGCAGCGACACGGACGAGGAGGAGGAGCAGAAGCATGCACCCACCAGGTGAGCTGTTGTTCTCTGCTCTTCTCTGTGCACAGGGGAAGGAGAGAGGGGTGTGGAAGTGACAGGTTTGTTGTTGTTGGAATGGCTCCCCAGGTATTAAAAGTCTCTTTTTCCAGCCCCATGCTCGAAGAAGTTGGGATTCCTCAGCTCTGGTTTTCTCTTATCTAATACATGCTTATCTTCTTTTATCTAATACATGCTTTTTCAGACCTGCAGAGGTGTGTCCAGCAGGTCAGGTTGAGGCACACTGATCACCCTCAGTTATCTTTTTATACTAAAGTGTTACACTCAGTGTTATCTTTTTATGCTAAAAACGTGTTTATTTACAATAATTTTCCAATACCTATCACCTATGTTAGACAGTCTGTCTCTACTCTAAAACAATCCAAAAGTGCCACCATCACAGCAGAAGATGGAGGACAAGAGCAAGAAGGAGAAAGAAGTACAAACCCAGATTCCTCCGTCTTGCCTCTTGAACCCCCATTCTAAAAACTCCAAAATTCTACATTTTCACCCGGTGATAAATTCACTATCATTCTATTCAAACCCTTGCGGCTTGTAACTCCTCGCACAAAGTTGGCAATTGTTTCCATGGGTTAAAATCGAAAACACAGGTGTCTTTGACTGCTTGCCAGGGTCTTGAGTCCTCCAGGGCAGTCAGAGGAATGTCCTGGGTTCTGACATAGAAGTGGTTCCAGTGGCTGTGTTTGCATCTCATCAGCCAGGTTGTCTTTGATTTGTGAGGAAAATTACTAGCTGAGGATTCAGGTGATGCTCTCTTCTGTGCTGTACATTTGCTGTGTTACCTTGGGGAAGTGCAGTAGTCTCTCCTTACTATAGTCTCTCAACTGTAAGAGGAAAGACCAGTTTTCTCTGTCTTCTTTTTGTGGAAAGAAGACTTTAGATAGCCTGTGGTGATGAGCCTCTGTAAGTTAGACATCTGTTTAAAACGAGGACAGAAAAAGGCCTTGGAAGGAAGGGACCTTAAATTTGCCGTTTCTCTTTCTAAGTGATCCAGGCATCTGTAAAGAGCATTAAATGACTGCTTCCATATGTTTCTTTCATGTTTTCTTTCAAAAGCTCTCAAAAACAGTGGTTCTGTCATAAATACTCAATAATGATAAATATATTGCAAGAGAGTTGCTCAATCTTGATTGTGTTGCCAAAATATTCTTGAACTATAGTAAAAGTGGCAGAAACTGCTTTCTGTCTGACTCTGCAGAGACGCAGAGATGAGGCTAGAAAGTGAGGGCTGAGTTTGCTCCTCAGAGAATTAACTCATCCAAGTGGACAGCACAGCCCAGGACTGCTGCCATTGTTGATCATCCCTTGTGGATCAGAAAGAACTTAATTTTGTAGGACTCTCCTTTCAGCACCTTTCATCACATGCAAGTGCTCTGGGTTTCCCATCTGATGCCAGTCACAAGATGTCACTCTGCTTTATAAGATGTAGAGAAGTAGCTTTGCAAACAGCTGAATAATTATACCATCTCTGTATTGGTAACTGAGATAGGAAACTTTTAACCATATCTTTCCAGTGTTGTTGAGAGAGGATTATTTTTTTTACTTATTTAGAACACACTCCATGGCAGATTTTCCTTTAATCACCAGAGATCCATCTCTGTATCTCTGCATCTTTGCAGTGTGGTGATAAGTGAAGCCTGCAAATGTGCACAGAGCAGATGTGACACATTTGGCCTCCAGGAGCTAAAAATCTCTAAAGAAAAGCCATATGATTCAGGCTAGAATTTCAAAATGCTTCCCAACAGCCACCACTACTTCCCATTCCTCTCTCTGTGCTAGTGAACACTGGGCAGTAAGGGCTCAGTGCCTCTCAAAGTCAGCCTTGCCATGAATGCAGTGGTTCACAGGACAGTGTAACATACTTCACTTTAAAAATAAATTTTAAAAAAATTAGAAATTGCTGCACATTCCTTGCTTAGATGGGGGAAGAAAGCATGTTTCCAGAAAGAGTTGCATGGAGATTGATGTGAAAGTCAGGGGGACTATAAATAAGGAGCCCCTACTTCCAGGGCTCTTCTGGGAAAGGAAGGGCAAGACAAAAGAGATGCTGAAAACTCAAGGGTCATGGAAGCTCTTTTAAAGCATATTTACCCATAGTGCTGATTCCAGGCTTTGGGACATTATGTACAAATCCTTAAACTTACCATCTGGGTGTCATTCTTGGGTCTAGAGAGAGGTGAAGGAAAGTGCTGGGATACTACAGCCCCTTCAGCCAATGGTTGTTTTCTCTGCTTCAGCTTTGCTGCCATCTGACTAGTTTCTTTACTCAGCACCTCTCCAGAAAGACAGACAGAACAAAGTTCAGAAACATGTCTAGATATTGAGTTGGGAGTGTGAGGTATTAAAAGATTTGAGTCTGCTGAAGGGCTTGAAAAGTTGTCCTGGGAGCCAGACATACATAAACAAACTGGCTTTGATATGACTAAAGCATATTCCGGACACGTTCCTGCCTGGGATCAGATCCCTGGCTACTTTTTGTATCCATATGCCATATCTATAGAGTACCAGGGTGCCAGCATTCCAGAGAGGCCAGAGCTTAAGAGCTAGATTTAATTTCTGAGCCACATAGAGACACTTTGCATGGACATGAGTGAGTTAAATTTCCTTTGCAGATGTAACCAGAGCAAATAGAGAATCAGAGGTAGAGACACAGGTGGAAAACAGCATGTCCAGAATGAGAAGTTTTTGGCTAAAGTCTCCAGGAGAGCAAAATCAATTTGCTCAGTACCTTTTGACATGGGTAGATGTAAGACCAGGTTCTCAGCTGGAGTGAAAGTGTAACTTCCAGTCAAGGAAGCTGTATCAGTATTTAATGCCAATGAGCTTTGTCCCTGCTGAAGTTCAAGTCTTTCTCATTGAAAGTTTGTTTCATTCAGGAAAATGCCTCTAAATTTTCTTGCCTATTTTTTTGGCTCCAGGAAAAATGGGAGTGACAGTGAAGTATGTGCTTAATGTAATCAGGGCCCAAAGGTTCAGGATCTGAGTAGAAAATGAAACCATGCAAAGAATGCATTGTCTGGCTCATATATGCAAATATTACCATATTGGGTAATGGCTGTGGTGTGGGGGTGAAAATTTCAAGAAATCACTTGAAACGTGCTATTTTTCACATCCTAGAAACCTTAACTTTTTCTAGGTTAGAATATAGAAAGCAAATGGCGTTTGACAGATCAAAGGTAGTTGTCTGATCACATCTTATTGATAGCAGTGATAACTTTGCATTACCTTCCCTGTCATTGAATCAGCTCCTGAATTTGCTACAGCACCTCTTTCTTTTACTTCTTCCGGGGCTAGAAATTCCCCTTTGACCCATGAGACTAAAAAAGTTTATTTTATTGATTCCTCAGTGAAGAGAGATTGCTTGTGAGAAGTAGTAGATCCTTTGACAATGTAAGAGTTTGTCAGTCTCAGTTTAAGAAGTACTGGTAATGTTGCTAAAATATGATACTGCTGATGCAGTATATTTTATACTACAGCTTGGATTTACTCAGACAGAAAAGCCTTTCTGTAATACCACAGAACCAGAGAGAGCTTTTTTCATACAGGGAATGCACTTTTTTTTTATTGGTGAAAGAAAAATCTGAAAAATTGCAATGTGAGTAGAATTTTCCTTTTCCTACTGAAGGGTAGGAAGCATTATGTGTTTATGAAATACCAGCTGATCAGGAAGGCAGGACAGCACATTTTTCATTTTGCACCGTTGGTGAGTGTAGCTTGGTGTAATCTCTATAAAATCAATAGTCATCTCAAAATGTTGGGCTCCTGTTGGGTAGAGGTGCAGGGGAGGGGATGTGAGATGAGCTCTGGAGGACCTGCTCGGTGGAGCCTTGTCAAAGGGGGCCATCTACTGGGCCCCAGCCCTGTGCCTAAGGCACAGCCACTCAGCTACAGTTCAGCAGGGCACATCCTCACAGAGATGGCCAGAGATTTTCCAGGGGGCAAATTCCTGATTAGAAAAGTCATTTCATCAAAAACAAGCCGTTCTTGCTGGCTACATTTAGGGTTTTTTTCTAGTAATACCCTCAACACAGTGAAATCTGGAAGAGCTTCAAAACTACAAAAAGTTTTGACCTTTGTTTAAGGGAAGAAAGTGCCAGGAAATTAACGAATTAAGTAGCGGACTTCTCCTTTCTGGTTTAATGAAGGGTTTTGTTCCTTCAAAATGTAAGTAAATAATAAGAAAACTGAATTGAAATGGTCAAAATAAAAAGGGAACGTTTCTACCAAATGGATCTGTTTTTCCCGGTTTCTGGTGCTCACAAAGTTTTGCATGTGGTATTTTGTCCTATAGAACAGCAGGGGAATAATGGCTTATAAAGAGCATTATAAGAATAGGAAACAGTTTTGTCACTCTGTTTGTTTAATGAGCTTGTAGACTCTCAGCTCAGAATACTTTAGAGAGATTTCACAGGGCAAAGAGATTTTCAGTGCTGTGTTGTAAGATAATAACTCCAACTGTTATTTATTCTGAATGGAAGATACTAGATCTAACCATTACTTGTAAAGCACTGTGAAGAGAGTGAGACAGAAAGCAGATTGATATTTGTTTTTAAAAACTTACTCCTTTTTAATTTCTCTGCTTGCTCTTGCCAGAAAGTCTTGTGGACAGGGCAGCAGACTGATGGTGCAAGTGCAGTCACAGTGGTTGGAGCACACACTCAGCAAGTAGCACATAGTAGGGGTTAACTGCGCCCCCGCGTGCAGCTTCACCTGCTGCACTGGTTTAAATGTAAATCCTCCCTTGATTAAATATTTCTGAAGCTTAAAGTGGAGAGAAAGCAAGAGCTGAGACATGGAACAGAGAGGCATAAAGGCACCTTGGAACTGTGGCAGGGAGAGAGAGCACACAAGGTCCTGGGGAGGGATGCTCTGGGCTGCACTGGTGGTCCAATGAGGGATATTTCTGCATCCATGCATTGCAGGAGGAAGGGGTGGAAAGAAGGGGAGTGGCTGTTGTGACATGCCCAGGTGACCTCCCCTCCAAGCAATGAGTGCAGCAGTTAAGGAAAACCTGACTCTCCTTGAAACAATACAATGATGGCCTTCAGCTGGCTGGTTTTGGGGATGCTTCCAAAGAGGCAGGAGAGCCCCTCAGTTCCCCACTGCCTGTGCTGGTGTCATAGGTAAAATCACTCCAGCTTGGTTTTCCATGGGATCCTGACAGTAATCACAGTATTTCTGGACAAGGCAGACTGACTGCTGCTGCTGTGTTGGCATACTGAGGAATTGCCTCATTGACCATCTTCACTGGCACAAAATCCTTGTGGACTTACGGGGTTTTCCCCTCCCTCTTAAGATGGGAAGCTCTGTGGTGTAGTTTCTGTGTGAGTCTCACCTCTGTAACAGAGCATAAGCAAGTTTTTATTCACCTTGTTCACGTTGTAGTGCAGTGGTGGTGGAGCCCACTTTAGAAGACTTACACACAGAAATTGCTGGCAGGCACAAACCAGGTGTTTTTGTCAACTTGCTGATGTGCATGTGCGAGGAGCAAAACACCATTTGTAATTCTCTTTTGACATCTAGCCTGTTGTGGCTGTGTTCTGCTGTGCATAGTAATGCACTGACTCTGCATAGCAATACACTGACTAACCACAGTCATTTGCTTAAAAGATTGCTGCCTTCCATCTCCAGAACACACTGACATGCAGCTAATACTTAAAATTACAGGAATAGACAGTAGCTCTGTCAGCAGACCTTCAGCAGCAGGACCTTTACAACCTGCTCAGCAATTCAGTTTATATGACTTAAATAGCAGTGACACATGCTGTATAGCCTAATAAAATGGCCTCAGTGTGGTACTTGATAAACATTTCTTACCATCACAAATGCACAAAGAAGGTGAGAGCAGATTAACAGGTCAGGATGGAGGTTGAGCTGAAGAGAGAGAGGGCACGTTCCCAGCACTGAGCTATGCATGGCATAAGATTTCAACATTAAGGAGACTTATTGCCGTTGTGGTGTGAGTTTTTGTTGGCTGACTCCATGCTTTCCTAAAATAGGTGGATTATTCTGAAGCAGCAAACTGAAAGGGTTGCATGTCATTAAGTTTTCAGAGACCTAGAACAGAGTTTTTGTGATGTGAGGTAAAGCTAACATGCCCTGGTGTATATGCACACCAGTTCAAAGGTACAGTTGTGCTATGGTTGCCTTCATCCCCAGATGCTGGTGTCCTTGAGAGCTAAAAGGCTCTGTTGCTACAGTGTCAGCAGCAGTGAAAGGTTTGTAGCTCTTGGAGTGAGCCATTTGCTGAAAAATTGCTCCCACTATACACCATTTGGTTTTTCTGTGATTCTGCTGTAACTCAAGGTATTCAGGGGAAAAAAGATCCTGTTCCTACAATGCTGCTGCATACCAAACTTTTGGGGTGGGCCTTCAGCAAGTGAAAATCATCTCAGGAGTTGTTGTCTCTGTCCTTATCTTTGGCTATTGAGGTGGATTCAGCATTATTTTAGCACCTAGTTCAGCATCTTCCTTTCCTTAATTTCTACTCACTTCTTGTTCTCAACATCTGTCTTCAGCACCTTTCCATTAACACCATCTCAGGTGACCACCTTAGTTTCTTGCAGGGTGCCTGTGCATGCATGTCTTCTTTCTTTTCCTCTATGAGGCTTCTCCTTGCTGGAGGGAATAGGGACCCTCATCCATCTCTGCTGGGCACTCCCAAGGGTGGTATATGTTAGAGAGCCATCTCCAAGACCTGCTTCCACTTAAAAGGCATGGTTGTGCTCTGTGTCTGCATGTTGGACAGACATGAACTAGTTTGGGTCCAAGTTTGAGGATAAGTTCTTTAGGACCAGGTGGAAATGGGATACTACTCACACACTACTAATAAACATACAAAGCAATGCTTGTTTTATCTGTGTCCCCCCAAAAGGGCCGACACAAACCCTGGCAGTAAGGGTTAAAAAGCCTGCCTGACTCTGTGCTTTTCATTCTGTGTGCTTTTCATTCTGTGTGGATGGATTTGCTGCCACTTCACCAGTCTTCCCCCCTCCCTCCTCTGGAGAATTAAAATACACCTTCCCACACAATGCAGACAGGCACATGAGTTCCCTAGGACCACAGACCAGCTCTCCAAACTACTAAATCCTGTTTGCTGCTGCTTCTGTGCATGCAGGAGGGAAAGCAATTACCAGGCTTGGAGAGAGCTTAATAGGAAGGGGGCAAAGACTTTTAATAGTATTCTTCTGTGTAAGCACAAACATCCCCAAAAGCTGTGGCTGAGTTATAGGAATACAGTAAGCTTGCTGAGTAGGCAAGTGCTGTGTGAACAGGTAAAGGCTCTCAGTCCTGATAGTTTGTGAGCAGGGAAGGTGATCCATCAGCCTGGGCCTCACACAGATAACTCCTGGGTTACTGCAAGGTGGGAAGAGCAGCTGAGAGGGAGCTGGAAGGGGGAAGCTGCTGGCTATCAAGAAGACTTTGGGTAGGGGGAATGCTAACTGCTGGGCTGAATTTTCAAAAACCTCCATTTTGGATTAAAGTGTATCTTTGGGCCTGTGAATCAACCGATTTTCAGCATGAGTTGGGCCTTTGATGTTTTTGAAATTCCCACCCTTAATCTCTGGGGCAGGCTCTGGTACACCAGGTGCTGAGCTCTGGGCATGTGTGATTAGTCCAGACAGAGAACTTCTCTGCCTGCTGTAACATCCACCACAGTTGTTACCTTTCTTAAAGACAGAAATCCAGCTGCTTCCAGTGGGACTCCTCGTGTGCTTGAAGTGATGCAGCCTGCTGAATCGAGAGGGTGCTCACTTGGGCCCTAATCCTGCAAATATTTACCCATGGGCTTTAGCTCTGTTACAGGAATAGACCAGTTGACTTTGGGAAATGACACGTATCAGCAGTGCTGAGCACTTGCATAAGGCCTGGCAGGACCATAGCTCTGGTCCTTTTCTGATTCCCATCCATGAAATGAGTTAATACCCTGATATGGTCCCTTTCTCTGGAAATGTTTGGGTTTGGGGTCACTTACTTATTTAATCAAACAGTTACACTTGAATTTTTTATTGTAACCAAGGAGCTTTAACACTTTGAAGGAGAAAAATCCCATGGTCCCTCTTTTGACAAGCCCTCAATCAAACTGGTGAAAAATATGCCCATACTAAAACAATAAATAGCACAGATTACACAGAAAATTACCCTTCCAGTTCTACAGCTCAACCTTCTCATGTCAATTGTCAGCTGAGAGCAAGTATTTCCAGTTCAGCAGCTCAGCCACTTAGATCAGGAAGGGACTGTAAAAGAACAGTTAGACCTTATCAGTTGTCAGAAAACTCTTTAGTGACTTGATTTTTCTTTATAAAATGTAATAACTGTCAGAGATAAAGAATATATCTCTCTTCCCAACTGGCAGCCAAGGGTAGCTGCAAAGGGCAAGCAGCGTGGATACTCATAAATGTGTGATTACAACCCTTTCTACTGATGGAGAGGGGAATATTGATGCAATATTAGTCATTTTTATTGACTTAATATTCTTCTTTCATAGCAGCATATCCAAACTGCTGCATCTTTCTTTACACACAGTCATTGTCCATCTAAGATGCACTGCTGCTCTTTCCATTTCTAATCCAGTGCTCTCCCGCTCCTTGTGAAAAGTAAGAATATGAGGGTTTGCTGTTGTACATTTTCCTTGTCAATCCATCCCTGCCCCTGGAAGGATTTCTTTCCAACTGTGCAATAGCTCCCTCTCCTTCTCTATCATCTACCCTGTTTCAAGTTACAATCTTTTAGGATGGCAGGGGCCTCTCGAAACATGTTTTTCACTGTGAGTAGAGCAACGTGGTCTTTTGTCCTCTTCAGGGCACACCAGGCCCCTGTGATGATAGCCCAGGGAACATCTGTGTGATGGGAACTTGTTTGTGAATGCAGCAACCCAAGGTGTTCTTTAAAGGGAAAAGAAAATAGATTTCCAACCCTGAGTCTTGGGATACCGGGGGTGAGTTGCAGGTTGTGAATGCTGACAGAGAGGCTTTGGGCATGGGCAAGTTGAAGGGAACCCACCAGGGCTCCTTTAGGACTGTGAAAATAAATAAGGCAAACAATGTCCTTGGAAGGAAACTGTTCTAGTGTCTGCTCCACCTCCCTTTGGGAAAGAAGTGGTGCTGAGACCAGGGAACAAGCAGCTCCATCACAGACTGAGACCAGATTAATCAGCTGTTCCCTGGACTGGACTAGCCAGACTGAGAAAATGGAGAGGGCGCTCCATGGGAAAGAGATCGCTCTCTGTTTAAAGTGCACACTCATGAAGTTAAGATTCCTTTTTCTCCATGGCATTTCTGTTCCTGTTGGGGCTGTTTCCACCATTAAGCCTAATTACTTAGCTTTTTATGTGCTATCCATTTCTTTTCATCATTTTAAAAACTTCAGTTGCCATAACAACATAATGCAATCAGTGAAACATAACAGCTATTTTCTGTAGTCAAGGTCTGTGCACTGTCAAGGATGTGAGCCATTTAAGCAAATCTTCACCATCCCCCTTCCTCCCTCCTCTTTCTCACTCTCTCTTTTTCTCCCTAAACAAGCTCATAACAGGAAGGAGAAGCCATGAGGAGTAATTAGACACAATAGCCGGAGCAAATCCCAATCGTACTCATGCAGTCTAGTCTAATGAACTTCCAGCACTAATCTTGGAAGTGTTGATGTGCCTTTTTAATCACTTTTTTGATGTCATAGATAGATTAGTTGCAGCAGGACCTTGATAATCTATACTAGAGTCAGGAGACCCAGAGCCTGTTCAGAGAAATGGAAGAAAATCAAAAGCATTGCATACTTTGTTCATTTCTTTCTCATTTGTTCCTCATTTTCAAATGCTTATTGATGAGAATATGTGTCCATTGTACCATCTTAGTAAATAGAATGGTGTGTGTTTTGTAGATTCATGGAATTTAAACATGAAAAGTCATAGCATCTATTATTAAATCATTGCTGAAAGGCTGGGAGAAACTGCCACGTTTTTGTGTGGGTGGTGAGACTTGCAACAAAGCATAGTATAACTGCTGGGCTTCTACTGCACACATACATAAAAAGCAGTCTGAAAATAAATCTGGCAGTCTGGTTCAGTGCTATTCTAAGCAGTGTGAATATAAGATCTATCCACAACATCTTACTCATTCCTTGACCTCCATGAAGGCTTTCCTGGAATAGTAACGAGGAAGTTTTGAAGCCCGGGATTTGGCTTAAGCAGCCTCTCTCTGGCAGAGGACTGAAGGCTGTGCTTTGTCCTTACAGAGCTCGTCTGCCACGGGCAGAGCCTTCTAATGGTGTCGAGTTGATCACTGCCTGTTCACTCTTTCCACTTGTCTGCTTGTGTTGCAGCACCTTGTCCAAGCAAAGGAAGAATGTCATCAGCTGTGTCACCGTGCATGACTCCCCCTACTCCGATTCCTCCAGCAACAACAGCCCTTACGCCGTGCAGCATCGCACAGGGCAGAACAATGGGAACAGCTACGACACCAAAGGGGTTCCAGAGACTCACTGCAGTGGGAACCCCCGAACCATCATCGTGCCACCACTGAAAACCCAGGCCAGTGAGGTGTTGGTAGAGTGCGATAGCCTGGCACCAGGTAAATTGCACCTCTTCCGTCAAGAAAATTAGTAAGAAATAAATGATTTATCTTGGAAGAATCTCATTGTTCAGTTTCATTTTGTTTGTTTGGTTGGGTTGTTTTCCAAAGAAACTGTGCTCCTGCACTTCTCTCAAGTGACACATCTGTTCTTGGTAGCCATATTGCATTATTTGTGTGCCCTGGTTCACTCAGGAGTCGTGGGGCAAGTGTCGGTCCCAGTTAGTTCTGTACAAACCCAAGAGCAGAATGCAGCCTTTAGCTCAACATTTGACATGAAAGGCACCCAAATGCCAGTGTGAACCTTTGCTGCCTTGCCTTTCTGTAGGCTTTCGTTAAAACCGGGTAAGAGATTGAAAACATGTGAATTTTCATCCAAACTTGTTGATGTTTCTGGGAAGAACATTTCCCCAGGATCTTCACTGTGGACTGATGAGGTTTGTTCACCAAGAACCTCTGCAATGGTAGATAGTGTGATGTGTTGAAAAGGGCTTTATGGTGGAAGTCTGGCCCGAAGGTGTTGGCTTTGAGCTACCTGGCAGTCCTTGCTTTGGATGCACTGCTGGTGAACACAAAGGCTCAAAGGGCGAGCTCCCTACCAGCTCCTTCTCCCTCCCTTCCCACACACCTGATGTTAGGCAAGCCAGGGCTTTTCTAAGCTGTGCACACCGTACTTTCCTTCCTCTCCTTGGGATTTGTACCTCTGTTGTACAGTTCTGCTGGCAGAACATTGTCTCATGGTTCTGAAGGATCTATAAAGCCTGCTCCAGACCTGCTTTGGGTCCAGTTAATCAGGTTTGTTTGTCTGCCTCTAGGATAACAGGCCTGTCGTGTATATCAAGCCCTACTAAGGTATTCTGTTACTTGAGAGAAACAGTTTTCTTAACCTGCTTCTGTTGTATGTCTCCTCCCAAAAGCCACTCTGGAGGAGACTCGGTGAGGAAAAGGTAGGGTGAGTAATTAAACAATGTCATGTAAGCTACAAATGTGTTTCCTTTCCTGGCACAGTCACCACCAGTCACCACTCATCCTCCTACAAGTCCAAGTCCTCCAGCACCGTGACCTCCACCAGCGGTCACTCTTCAGGGAGCTCGTCTGGAGCCGTTGCCTATAGGCAGCAGCGACCAGGAGCACATTTCCAGCAGCAACAGCCTCTAAATCTAAGTCAGGTAAGTCAACCAAGACTGATTTTGGTGGTGCATCATCCAGCTGTTACCTACCACTCCTCCATCATGGGCTGTCCTGTTCCAGTCTAGTGGCAGTTGGACCCCGTGTTGAGTTTGATCAACTTGTTTCTACTTGACTGCAGACCTTGATCTTCCAGCTCAGGCAGCAGAGGTAGTGCAGATCACACCCCTGAGCGGGCTGGGGGTACTCTTCCTGTGTGTTCCGAAGCCTGATGGTCTAACAGAGTGAGTGGGAATAACATGAGAGGGGAAATGCAGTGACTCAGCCACAAAGGAGTGGAGCAGGAGCATGTAGGAAGGACTGAATTCTCCTTAGCTCTAAGTAACTGTGGGGAGAATATCTTCCAAGTGCATAGAGTGCATAAGCCTGGCTGTGGGACTGGGAGAGAAGTCCCCATCAGGTGGCACAAGGCGAACCAGAGCCTCTATGTATATAGGTGACCTCATGTAATGAGTTTGATCCATCCTGTGATAAAGCTGGGCTGAGATCTGGACAAATCCCATTTCTTGGCAGCATGCAGTTCTTGAGACGTTTCCCAGTCTGTGATCAGAACTTTCAGGGAGCTTCCCAGGAGCTGCAGGAAATAATGCCCTTGTCACATCCTGCACCTGGGGCCTCTCTCTTCCCTGAGGTGAGTTGAGAAGGGTAGGGAAGTTAAGCTCAGTTACCAGTGTTTCAAGAGGAGAAAGTCTGGAGAGCTCAGAGGACGGTGCTGGTATGCATCCAGAGCTGGATATTAGCAGAACTGTTTTTTAAAAAGAAAAATAGCTTGTTTATTTTGGAGAAGAATATCTGTTCTCCTTCAATATGCAGAGGAAATTTAAAAATGTGAACAAATTTTAAATAAAAGTGTGTGAAAATGGAGGAAGTGGACAAGATGCTCTTTGCAAAAGTTGGGGAGGAGTGTGGCTACCATATTTCCACAGTAATGGCACAGAGAGTGCTCACAAAAAGGATTAAAAGGTTTGGAAGAATAGAAGGAAATAGCATGGAGCATTTTCTTTCTTGTCTTCTAATTCCTGCTTTATTGGTAATTTAATACTCTGATTACAAATGATTGGGAAAACTCCCTTCATTTTTGTGCAGTGCAAGAAAACAAATTTAAAAATCCCTGGGAAAAAAAAGTACATTGGTCCCTTCCCAATGCTAGAAGTTTCCTGTGCTCAAGTAATTTTAGCTAAGGACAATGAGGGCGCCAGGCACCTGCAGGATCTAATCAAGCTGAGAGTTTTCTCCTTAAAAAATAACGTGGTTATTTTTACTAACCAAGGAAATCATTAACTGCAAATACGCAAACTGAACAAAAATAAATTGCCTGTTCCAGGCAAAGTTAGGCAATCTCATTCCCCTGAGCTATCTGTAGACCACAATTTGTCATCAGAGAGTTCACCAGCAAAAAACACTTGTTGCCTGAGCAACTGGACTTGAGGAAGATGTTCTTGGGAGCTGGACGTCCAAGGTTGTGTCTTTTGGTAGCTGTGTCGGCAGGTTGTAGCTCAAACTGGGGGACTTCCTTACCTCCTGGGGGTCATTTTGGTCAATGTATGAAACTACAGGGTTTTCCTGGGCTTGTGAGGGACCCATTGCTGTCACACGTTTTCAAGGGAAGACTGGCTGAATGCTGAGGGTGTCAAGAGGAGCTCAGGAGACTTTTCTGAGGTTGTCCTGGTGTTGCAGGGAGGTTCCCAGACCCTACCGAGGAGGTACAGAGCCATCTCGTGTCTTGTAACCACCTCTCACTGTTGCTGTCTTTATCCAGGGCCAGCAGCACATCTCGACTGACCGCACAGGGAGTCACCGGAGACAGCAAGCCTACATCACTCCAACGATAGCTCAGGCCCCGTACTCCTTCCCGCACAATAGCCCCAGCCACGGCACGGTCCATCCCCACCTGGCTGCCGCCGCCCACCTGCCCACCCAGCCCCACCTGTACACATACACCGCCCCCGCCGCCCTGGGCTCCACGGGCACCGTCGCGCACCTGGTGGCCTCGCAGGGCTCGGCCCGGCACGCGGTGCAGCACACCACCTACCCCGCCAGCATCGTGCACCAGGTCCCCGTCAGCATGGGCCCGCGCGTCCTGCCCTCGCCCACCATCCACCCCAGCCAGTACCAGGCTCAGTTTGCCCATCAGACCTATATCAGTGCTTCTCCAGCCTCCACAGTCTACACTGGATACCCACTGAGCCCCACCAAGGTCAACCAGTACCCTTACATCTAAACACTGGAATAAAGAGCGAGAGAGACGCACCCGGCCCGGGGGGAGTGAGGCAGCCGCTTTTGTATTGAAGAACATGACAAACTAACAATGCAATGGGAGGCTCGTGTGAAACTTGAACGAAGGAGACTTTAGGAAGAAAAGAAAAAGAGGAAAGAAGGGGGAAAAACCAATTCTACAATTTTTATTTAAAAAAAAGAAGAAAATGGAAAAAAAGAACAGAAAAAACAATAAACCACAAAAAAAATAACAACCATTCTGCACCAAACTAGGGAGAAAGAGAGAAGGAGAAGGACCCTCCAGCGGGTCCTGTCTTTTGAAGAACTTCACCAACAGACTTTTAAAGGTTATTTTCATCCAATAGTGAGCTACATTTAGAAATTTGTTGTCCAGAACACCTAAAATGAAATCCATTAGGTTTTTAATCCTGTAGGTATATGGATTAGGGATTTATCCAGCATTTCAAAGGGTTTATACAGCAGTTTTTGTATCCCAGAGTATACATAGGTTTGGGGGGGATTTTTAACAGAAAAAGAAAGTGGGTAAGGGAGGCTGAGGGTGGAGGACAAAACGTTGTCCCAGTGCTCCAAATTTGGGCCTAACACTGCTATACTTAAACACACCTGGGCAAAACAGAATGTGCAGCACTGGTTGAGAGCAGAAGCAATGGGGGTGTTTTTCCCTCTTCTTGAACACACTGGATAAATCCCTGAGAAATGCTGTTCCTAAACAAGATCTCTAATAATGTATGTTGGATTTCAGTTGCATTTTTTTTAGGTTTTTGTTTTGTTTTCTTTTTTTGGAAGTGTTCCTTTTCAATCCCTACCCATTTTAGTATAGGAGGAGACATTTTAGCTGCCCCCAACCCCCTGCCCCCAGCCCCGGTAGAATGTAGCACTATACAGGTCATACCCCTTTTTACTCTTTTGTGTTGAACTTCAACGATACCAATAGACTATTCCTCAATGTGATTGCACAAAGAAAAGTGATATAACATAGGCATGTAACAATGTGATTGTCCAGGTGTGTGTGTGTGCGTGTGAGTGCAGATGCTGCCTTCTCTCTGTGATGTGTTCCTCGGCACAGCCATTACAACTGTCACAGTCTTAGTTTTACATCATTCCCTCGTAGTGCCTTACCAAACTACAGATGCGGTTTAAGGGTTTACTTCCACTGGTACTCCTAGAAACTGACTGAGGCTAGTTGGAATTTACTCTCAGCTCTTTTTCTTTCTTCTTCTTTTTTTTTTTTTTTTGGGGGGTGTTACTGCCGATTTTCTCCTGCTGGTGGTGTTGGGTTTTTCACGTTGTCAGTCGTAGCTCACTTGGCGAGGTGTTGGTGTGGCTCATTGGGGTCAGAAGTGCATGTAACTGGGTGTTTTGTCAAGCACTGGATGGGCTAGAAGCAACCCGGTTGGTTGTGAGGACCCAGAGGATCTGGGGACTCATTTGTAGACTGGTCTGTTTCTGTCCTGTTGAAATAGCAGGTTTCCTCCCTGGAAGCTAAATTCTCATTCTGCTGTTTGCCGATGTTCTCGATGGAGTGGGAGGACAGTGTCCACCCTCATCATCAGGTTGTCCTGGTCATGTGTCTGAAATGGGAACAAAAATTTAGTCCTTGATAGGGGGAAACACTAGTTGTTGCCAACATCTCTCACTGTATCTGTTGATGAGAAAGGGTCAGGAAAGGGCTGGAGTCCCAAAGCAAGCATGAGAAAATCCAGTTGAGAGAGTCAATCTCAGGTTTCTTAAGTGAAAAGAGTATTGTAATACATAGAGCCTTACCCACTCTAACATAGCTGTGACACTGTGTGCCTCCCCTGCTCTCTTTTCACCTACACCCCGAAAAACTGCCTGCAATGGCAGAGTGACCCTGGAACTGGAGAGTAGGTTGGTCCTCCACACCAAGGAATGCTACATGGTTGTTTTGTTTTCCAACAGTTTCTAAAGAGAGCCTTTCCTGTCATTGGTTTGGTTCAGTGGGGAGTTTCCCTGGTAATGGCACTTGCACTGGTGCATCAGTACCATCATGCCTGTGGATGTCCTGAGGAGGAAGGAGAGAAAGGAGTTTGGTAGAACGTTTCCATGAAAGCTGAAGTCTATGGGGCTGCTCAGTTCCACTCTACATTTCCTTGTATCTAGAGCATGGAGTAGTCAGGTGTTTTGCAAGATGCTGGAAAATAGCAGGTCTGTTGGCAGGGTGGTGAGGGATGGGTTCCCTGAGTGGCAGTGAGGAAGGAGGCTCTCTCAGGTTGGAAAAGCTGACAGAAGGACAAGCACAAATACATTGTTTTGTGGTAAGTGCTTTGCTGGCCTGGAAGACGAAGGGATCCTGCTATGCCTAGGCTGTTCAACAAGGCCATTGTCTTCTGGCAAACCACCAAATAACCTTCCTGGTTGCTAGCTCTGGTTCCTGGGCTACTCTTGCACAGTTTTCTTCTCCTGCCTGTCCTTCATTCCAGCTCAGTATACTGTGGATGAGGATGCAATCTCCCAGCAGCCTATGCACCTTACCCCCGCTCTTGTTTTGGAAAGACATGTCCCCTTTCGTCTGAGGCAGGAAAATAAAGCCCTGCTCTCTCTCTTGCATTCCTCTCCTCTCTCACCAGTTTGGGAGCGAGAGCATCATGCTGCTTATGTCATGAAAAGGAAAGATAATGTTATTTTATTGTATGGTTGTTATGATTATTATTTTATTATTATTATATTTTACTCTGGATTTTAATTGCACACGCATTCCTTAAACTTTGTGATTTTTTTTTTCTCTTATTGTTGTTATTGTTGTTAATTTTATTTCTCTTCATCAGTGGCATTGGAAGGGTTACTGTGATTATGAGAACTGCAGGAGGAAGGAGAAATGAGATTATTCTGATGATGAAAACTCTGCCACTAATCTGGGAGAGTGGGACTGCTCAGTGAGAGTGGTTATGGCCTTGAGGAGCGGGAGTTATCCTCTGGGTCATATCTGCATTTCAGGATAAGTCCAGAAACATTCATTCAGAGGCCAACACCTGCTAGCAGCTAACATAATGATCTGTCAGGAAAGCTGGATCAAAGGCATGTAAGGACCCTGGTGCCCCAGGATCCAGCTCACCATCCCTTAGCTTGAAAGGACATTTATATGAGATTAAGACTTATTTGTGCTCCAAGCCATGATCATTGAGCTCTTGCAAAGAACACAAGGCCACACTACATATTAGGGGTTTGGTTTTCCTAAAGGAGGACACGGTTGGATGGCTCTCCAGAAACAGGGCTATCAAAGGAGCCACAGCAGAGCTGCAAGGGTGGCTCTCAGTCCCGTCACTGGATAAAGCACACTGGCACACACAGATGGCATTAGCTGGGTAAAGCAGGGCTGCAGACAGGGCAGTGTTCCTCACCCGCTCTTCTGCTCTCACTGAAGACTAATTAGGTGTCCACAGGCCAGGATGCTTGGTTTGATTTTTTTCTTTGTTTGTTCCTGATGTAGATTTTCCCTTCTTTTACAATTATTTGTTGTGGAATTTCGTTATGCTGTTCTGGTTGCTACAGTTTAGGTATTTATGGTTTGATTTGCATCATCTGCTCTTTTAGACTAGGGGGAAGCAGTGACTGAATTTTAATTCCATAAAGAAAAATATAGGACTTCAGCAAAGACTAAAAGTTAATCATGCACTTGAGTGCTTTGCTAAAGAACTTCAAGTTAAATACTTGTTTATGTGCTTCTCTGGCCTAAGATTAGCGAAGCATGGAAGGTTGCAGTCTCAATCACAGTAGTGTTTGGCTTGTATTAATTGCATTTTCCCTGTGTACCCATCTGGCCTGCTCTCCCACATGGGCTCAGATGTGTTTTTGGGGGGTATTTGGCAGTGGAACTGTTACATCAGCACAGACTGGCAGAGGGAAGGGTTACAGTGCATGTCAGAGGAGCCACCTTTCACATTGTCCATCCTGGAGCTGCTGGTCTGCCAGGCAGTCGTGGTGATGGGATGCTGATTACAGGAGATGACAGCACAGCCATCAGATTGCTTTGATGGTGCAGCACTGTGTGAGAGCTGTGTTTTCTGGTGGGTATAATGGAGCTGAGCAACACCTCCTCCCTCACACTTGTATAAAGGAATTGTATGGATGAAGGTGTGGTTGGTCATAGGGGAAACACAGTCATTTCAGCAGAGGAAGTAAAAGCTTTGCATGCTGTCAGTACCACACACATAATAACAGCCAGCTGGTTTTGCTTGCAGAGTCCTTTGGAGAGGAAATGGGATTGGCATGGTTTGGGTCAGTTGGTGTTCCTTGTGTTCATGGAGTACATGGTGTGGAAACTTGAGGGGGTAGGAGAATGTTTAGATACTGGAAGTTTTATGGGTGGCTTATGGCTGGCAGAGTGAGAAAGTGGTTCTTTTCCCCATTGTGTCTTCTTGCATTCTGCCCGTGCAGGAAGCAGAAGGGAGCACAGGCATTGTCTCTCCTCAGGAGGATGTTCTGTTGCCTGCTGTGAGGTCAGAATGCAGGAGGGAGGGTAGAGAACCACTGACATGAGCAGACTGGAAAAACCAAACGGAAGCAGATTTCACTGTAGAGTGGTTAAATCCAGTCATTTGAGAGAGCAGATGTAATTGAATCTTCCTTGGCAGGTTTTATCTGCTTGTACCCAACAAATTGGGCTTTGGCAGGTCTCTAATTCTCTCTCTTTATCTAGTAGTTTTGGTGTAATACACAAAACATTCCAAGAAAGGGACACTTTTTACTGTGACATTTTTCCTTTTTTTATATATTCAAGGGATTATGTGTTGTAATTTGGTTGGAAGGCAATTCCATTAGCAATTTGAAGGGCAATAAACCTGTTTTTTTCTTTAACCAAAGATACTTTATTTTTTTTTAAGAGAGAAAGAGACTCCCATCTACTCCAGAAATTAAATGAAGCCACAAGTCATGAGCGCCAGGCAATGAGGATACACCGTGGAGCTCAGTCTTTCCATTCAGTTCTTTTTTTCTTTTTCTCTCTCTCTCTCAAGTTTCTGACATCTTTTTGAGTAGCTAGCTTGATGAGCAGAGAAATTCACACTAAATATTGCTGCTATCCTAAACTGTAGGGGATGTCAAAAACTTTTTTTTTTCTCTTGTTATTGTTCACATTGATTGAAGTTTTTTAGTGGTGACATTGCGGTGTGCAAATGGTGAGCTCTGTAGTGGGGATAAGCTTCTGGATGCTCTGCATGATTCTGTAGTGTCTCCTCTGGATTTAGGACATTGGTTTTGTTCTGTGGGTTCATAAAATCATAGAATATGCTGAGTTGGAAGGGACCTATCAAGATCAAGTCCAACTCCTGGCCCTGCACAGGACACCCCAAGAATGACACAATGTGCCTGAGAGCATTGTCCAAATGCTTCTTGAACTCTGTCAGGCTTGGTGCTGTGACCACTTCCCTGGGAAGTCTGTTCCAGTGCCCAGCCACCCTCAGGGTGAAAAACTTTTCCCTGATAACCCAAACAGTGATGCCGTGGTCAGGCCAGGCACAGCTGGGTGTTGGACTTAGACTTGTGTTCTTCCATGGCTTTGCAATCATTAGAGATCTGCAGTGCTACTTGTGGGCCAAATCCTGGATACCTGTATGCAAGGTCTGCCATGGGTAGGCAATACAGATGGGAAAGGTGTGGGAAGGGAATGTTTTCCCCTCTTCCTGTTGACACAGCTGTCCCTACTGTGGTCCCATTTGCTGTGTGAGCTTCAAAGCAGTTGCTCTGTGGTCCTGGGCATTTATCCACATCACCCTCCTGGTGCTCCTGTGAGAAGGACCTGTGTCCCAAGTACCTGGAATCCCCAGCTTATTTCTCGAGGCCCACTTCTGTGCCTACAAATAATTTTTCTCCCTCCAGACATAGGGAGGAGATGGTTCTCTGCTGCTGAGGTTCCCCCACTGCCGTACTCCAACAAAGCTGCCTCTGTTGACAGTGACAGTTTCACCCTGGGTTGCAGATGCTGAGTGAGGTGCTCGAAGATATGGTGCCAGTCCTGTTGTCAGTGGCTGGGCATAGACTCCTTGCAGGAGTACTGCACTGGGTGAGAGGAGCTGGGCTTTCCACGCTGGTCTCCCTCCCTGTGGTCCATCCTCCCCACCACTATCTGTGTGTGTATTGCTGTGATGCCACCATGCTCACCAGGCACACAGTGAGACCCACAGCAGGGGTGGCCCTGGAAGGAAGGCCTGGCAGTGTGCAGAGGAGCTGCTCACAAAGGCTCTGTGCTCAAGGGCTCCTTGTCCCCTGTGACAAATGTGATTGCTGTGAGGGACCCCAGAGGCAGGGGTTACCTGTGAGGAGCTGCTGATGCAGGTGGTGGTGTGAGAACCAGTCTGGAGGTAAACTGACCTGGGTTCTGCATGTGTCAAATGCTTTCAGTGGGAAGACGTGGTTTTAGAGCATTTGTGTGTCTTGAGAGTGAAATTTGAATGGTAGATTGGCTTGGTTCTTCAGAAGTCTTATAAAGCATACTAGGAGGTTTTGTGTTCGGCATTTGTGGTTTGAAACTCCTGTTTCTCATTTACGGGTTAGCTTTGTCCTTCCAGTTTTAGCAGTGCTGCTATAACAGACTATTCATGTGTGTTTGAAGATAAAGTTTTTGTTTTTAATCTTTTGCTTATCATAGTTAATCTAAGAAAGGCAATACTAAAGGTATATTTTTTTCCAAAAATGATATTTTTTACTGCACTGATAAATATTGTGACATCTCTGTTCTTAACTCTTTCGCTGTGAGGGGAACTGTGTGCAGATTCACACAAACCTTGTAAATATTTGTGTGTACTTCTGACAGCCAGGGATCTTCCTTTCCTTCCTTCCTTCTCCTTCCTTTCCTTCCTTTCCTTCCTTTCCTTCCTTTCCTTCCTTTCCTTCCTTTCCTTCCTTTCCTTCCTTTCCTTCCTTTCCTTCCTTTCCTTCCTTTCCTTCCTTTCCTTCCTTTCCTTCCTTTCCTTCCTTTCCTTCCTTTCCTTCCTTTCCTTCCCTTCCTTTCCTTCCTTTCCTTCCTTTCCTTCCTTTCCTTCCTTTCCTTCCTTTCCTTCCTTTCCTTCCTTTCCTTCCTTTCCTTCCTTTCCTTCCTTTCCTTCCTTTCCTTCCTTTCCTCCTTTTCCTTTTCCTTCCTTTCCTTTCTTTCCTTTCTCTCCTTCCCTCTTTCTTCCCTTCCTTCTTTCCTCCCTCTGCCACTTCTCCCTTCCCTTCCCTTCCCTTCCCTTCCCTTCCCTTCCCTTCCTTCCCTTCCCTTCCCTTCCTTCCCTTCCCTTCCCTTCCCTTCCCTTCCCTTCCCTTCCCCTTCCCTTCCCTTCCTTCCCTTCCCTTCCCTTCCCTTCCCTTCCCTTCCCTTCCCTTCCCTTCCCTTCCCTTCCCTTCCCTCTCCCCTTATTTCCATTCTCATTTTCTTCTTTCCTCATTTCCTTCTTCCTCTTCTTTCTTTCCTTCTTTCAAACAAGGTTTCCTCTTTGAAACAGAAAGCAATGGGGCAACAATGCTCAGCAAAAGCAAAGCTTATCCCACTTTCAGAACGTAGCCTAGGAGTTTTTGCAGTGCTGGCATAGAGTTAATATTTAAGCCGACGTATTTTGATTTTTCAGCAAACTGTTTTTGGAAAGGAATAAGATGGATAGAAAAGCTTCGGTCTGGAATTCTGATCAGAAGAGTTACCCATCTATTTTATGGCATTTTTTCTTATGGTTTCCTTTTCTTTAAAAAAACTTAAAAATTAAAAAGGCTTGTTGCAGGCTTGCTTGCCTGAGCTCTAGGCTGGTTGGTGGCTGTCCTGGGAGTGCCTTGTGCTCTGGGACTGCTGGCTCCTTTGGAAGCAAACCCACTGATCAGGATTCTGGATTCTGATTGCTTCAATGGGTATCCCCCGGTACTGTGGGATACTTTTGCTTTTTTAAAAGAAGGATTTAAATACACTTACATTACACAAACTGTGACCTAATGGCAATAATTACCTCAAATGTGGGCATTCATCCTGGTTTTAGCCTTTCTGAAATCATGTAGCCAGCTTGAACTTTGATTCAAAGACTCTGAACTCCATAGGGGCAGAATAGCGATAAATGCCCACCCTGGTCATTGTTGCTTGAGTGAATTCTGAAGACAGTGAATCTTTAAAAAGAAAAAAAATTAAACCAAGGAATAGATTACTCTTTTATGTATTTTAATCAATTGTGATGTTAAAATGCACATGTAAGTATATATGTTTATAGCTACTGTAAAATGCTTTGGCCTTCTAGAAGATATTTAATGAGTCACATTTTAAACCAATATGAACTGAATAATACTGTAGCTACTTAAACAGTTTTCTGGCTACATTTTATAGTTACTACAGTGTTTTATAGTTTACATTTAAACTGGTACTTTTTAAGGGAAATCTTGTGTTTATAAGTGACACCTTCAAAAACTCAGTACAGCTGCCTCTTTTTTAATTTTGCCCGTTAAAAATAGAAAAGTACAAGTGTGTTTTTAATATGTATATTCTGTTTTGAGATATAACATAGTGTTGGAAAGTCAGTCCAGAGATGAAGTAATCCAATGTATTCCAAAATCTGATTGAAAAAACACTCCACCCGCTTTGAAGATTTAGTTCAACAGATAATCTATTTGTTTGTTTGCTTGTTTTAATGACGTGCTTTATCAGGCCTCCCTTGTTTGAAGCAGGGAGCATGATACAAAATTCACTGTCCTGTGTAAGATCCTCATTTGGATGAAGATACCCCCCACATTAGGAGAATGAAGGATATTCATAAGAAGGATTGTACTGTACTGTTGATAAATCATTAGCCAAACAAATAATTCCTGAGTTAGTGAATGCTCATTTTATTTTGGGGGGTGGGAGGGGTTGTTTGTAAGTGTGTGTGTGTGTGTGTGTTCGTGTGAGCCACTCAGAGGCAATGCTGTAATTTGGCTTTCATCTGTTCACCCCTTTCTTACAAATGATGCTCACCACCACAGAAATGTTTTAAACCAGTAAACAAAATACAAAGTTCACTCACCATCTCCTTGTCAACTCTGTTTTCTCAGCACATGCCAGTTCCCATTAATGCTGTTCCCCACTGCTGCTACCCTGTACTTTGCATTTTGATATATCACATTCCCCACTCCCTGGTCTCACTCAGCTGTCTAGTTTTTTCTGTTGTGTTCTCTCACTTGGGTAATCAATGAACATGGTATAAATGTCTGCTGGGCAAAATGGTACTTTGAGGTCCCGAAAGTACAGGAACCGACATTTAAAAATATGTATATGTACATCTGGGCTTCAGCTGTGGAGCCGGGCTGCTCACGGGAGGGCTCCTTTCGTGTTTCCACCGTGCTGCATTTGTCAGCTCGCAGCAGAGGTGGGGGAAAGGAGCAATCGGCGACGCTTTGCAGCTGGGCACCGGTGCTGCTCCCGGTACAATCAGAGCCCTGGGGCCGGGGAGCTCAGCCCCTCCTCCTCCTCAGCACCGTTCCGGTGGTTGCCATTCCTGCCTGGCCGCATTGCCAAAGCCGTCAGGTGTCACACGGCCAGCCAGGAGTGCCAGCAGCACTCGGGCCAGCTGGCAAACATCCACCCTCCCTCACTGTGCACCGCCACTCAATCACCAGGCTTCACTGCCCGGCTCCTGCCCGATCCCCTGTTCTCCCGGGCGGAGTCACACTCGCAAATAAATGCCAGCACACACTCCAGGAGCCACAGAGTCTTGTGGAATACCTTGGCTTGCAGCTTGTTAAGCAAGAAGGGGTTTCCAACACTGGCAACGCACATCCCATAGGATCTGGATGGTTACATACAGCACCTCTGCCCTCAGCAAGGAAAGAAAGCGCTTCTGCAACGCTTCCACCTCACATGGTTACATACAACACTTCTGGCTTTTCTTTTCCCCTGTTACCCCTTATGTGTTTGATTTTTTAAATTTTCTGTATATATGTTTTTACTCTGTATTCTTGAAACAAAACTTCCACAGCTATTCCAGGGCACAACCATTTCAGGTGTAAAAAAGGATCTCCACATCCCATGTTTCACCAACAAAGCAATCAAGGCGTTTTGGGTACCAGATTCTACTTGGGCAGAACCAGAATGTAGCCTGTATATTTCATACCAAATCCAATTTCTGAAAGGAGAGGAAGTGTCATTAATAGCTTTAATAAAGGAGTGTGTGTGAGAGAGAGAAAGAGAGGGAGTGAGAAAGAGAGAAGAACAAGGGGCATCTTGGAAGGTGAAAAGTCTAGATTTCGGGTAGTTAAAAAATGAACCAATGGGTGAAACTTTTTTTTTTTTTTTTTTAATGAGCTGTAAAATCCTTTTAAAAACAGGAGGGGTGAAATGGAGGGAACATTTTATGCCTTTCAACTACCCACAAGCCCAGCATACTCTGGATGGAAAGTGGAAGTTAATATACACTGCACCAAAATTATTAAGGGAAGGTGGGGGCAGAGCTGTGAAACACTATTGCAGTTGCAAGGGAAAAGATGCCCCTGCCCCAGCTCTGGATCTCAAGTGGTTCTTTCTCTACAGTATCATCTCAGCCCAGTAACCCCACGAAAGCCCTGAGCCGTTGTGTTCCTTCACTGTACGGTTTCTGTAATAAGAGTGTTAATCCATGTTAATCTTTGTGAAAATTATTGTGTGCAACAGTATTTTCTTGTGTACTGCTTTTTACCTATGTGAATTGTCCCTTTCTGTTTTCTTTTTTTTTCTTTCCTTCCTCTTTTTTCTTTTTTTTTCTTTTAGTAATATGTCTTTCTTCTTTTAAAAGAAAAAACAAAAACAAACTGATGTGTTGTAGACCTATATGTAACCTATTCCTTAGTCTCATATTATAGGTATGTTATAAGAATGGATATTTTACTTGGCTTTAGAATGTTTTACAAGAAAACTAATTCTTAACCAATCAAGTTCTTGCTACTAAAAAAAAAAATGCTTGTGTTTTTCATCATGACGTTGTGTGCTTCTAATTAATAATCATTTTCGTTGTAGAAAAATGGAGTGAATTTATATTAGTCTTGGAAACTAATAATAGCATTGTAAATTTATGAGATGATTTTAACAGAAAATACATTATAGAAGAATATAGTTATTTTAATTGTAATATTACTAACTGTAGGGTGAGAAAGGAGGTCCCGTTGTGGTGAACTATGTTATAGCTTGTTATTCACAGTTTCTTTTTGATCATTTTTTCGGTCTCTGAGGTGAAACGAGTTATTAATCAGAATTTGTCAACTCACATATGCATATTGTATATGTGTAGAAATGTAATCACACTTTGTCTTGGAATTACATTAAACTGTTTTAAGTCACTGCAAAGTTTGTGTGTCTCTGTCTTCTCACTAGTTAAAGTTTGGTCTCAACATTTGGTTAGTTTTCAGATACTGTTATTTAATCTCCTCAGTCAGTTGAAAAAAGAGCACTAATAGTACCATTAATAATAAATACTCTTCTCTTTGAGGTAGCATGTTTAGATTTGTGAGATGTATTTTTTTCCCAGGGCAGAAGAGCATCTGCATTCAGATGCTTCACTGAAGCACAGGAGGCTGCTCAGAGCTGCTGTGTTCAGCTGAGTCAAGAGCTCCCTGCTGTATCCTACTCTGCCAAATGGAGTGTGGTCATCAGCTGCAAGTATAGGTCTGGATTTTCTTTTAGCCTGAGCCCTCAGTTCATTTGCTCCCTTTCCTCTCTTTGTCAAGTCCCAGCTGACCTTTGAAAGGCTTATATAGACATTAAAATGCTGAAACCACCCTGTGTTGGTAAATTGCCAGGCCTGCCCTTTTGGGCTGGGCTTGATTTTCACCAGGAGGTTTGCTCAGGAGCAAGCTGGAGGCATCTGCAAAGGGTCTCCTGTTATACCATAGTGTCACCTTGGAGGAGGCCAAGAGCTCCTCAACAACTCCTCTTAACAGAGGGAGACTAAGACCAGCTTGTGTTTATTGCTGGCCTTTCCTAATGTGGTGATTCCTGCCAGCCCACTGGCTTTCCAGCCCATGGGGTTCATCTTGTTAGGTCAGCTTCTTCTTTCTTAGGCACAGCCAGAGGGATGCTCCATGAGCTGTACTGGCTGTCCATGGTCCAGGGCCACACTCTGCATTCAGTGTCTGGCAAATGGCTTCTGCAAACACCACAACTGCTGGATGGCCCTGCACGGCACTGCCAGGTGAGGGGATTGCCTCAGGATGCAAACCTGGAGTTAGCACGGGAGGCTCATTTATCAGTGAGTACTGGCGCCTCAGTTTTACAGCCTTCTGTTTAATGTTTCCTTGGAATAAGCAGGGAGCCCTGCAGAAACTGTTGCAGTGAATTTCTAGGTGGAGATGAAACTTCTGGTAACAGGAGGTCATGGACACTTTCTCCCCACTGCCTTAAAACTGGCTGAGACCCAGCTGAGCAATAGCAGTTAAAACTGTGTGTGTCCAGCAAACCAATTAAGTCAGTGTTTAATTTAAAATCATGTGTCCTATTAAACAGCTAACAGGTAATTGCAGTGTTAAGTACTCTAAGGGAAATGAGGAGTTTACTGGGTCATGATATGAGAGCCATTAGTGAATGATCTAACATCAGCAACAGATGTAAATCCAGAACAGATAGTTTAACTAGTGTAGTTGCTCCATGTGTGTGTTGTGTTATGGTGTTTTTATTTGTTTCTTCTTTTTGTAAAACTTATCAATAAAACTGTAAAAAATATTTGTCACTCTGTTGTCCAATACCAAAACACATTAAAAATGCATTGTAGTTGGAGAATGTACTTTCTGATCCTTTTTTTTCCAGGAGGGGAGAGCACTTTCTCACTTGAAGCAGGGTTGCTTCTAGCAGAACCTGCAGTGCCTTGTGAGAGGAAACAGCAAGGGGTTCAGCCACCATGTAAGAGGCTGGGAAGGGTCTTCTCAAACCACTGGAGCTGCAGTAAATGCCAGCACCTGGAGACCACAATCCTGAGCAGCTGGTAAAAATTGCCACCAACAAACTTGAGCAAATCCAGCTCTTTCTGGGCCACAAGGAATCTCTGCTGATGCTTTCAGTGTTCACCTTAGCTGAACCAGTTTATTCCAGGTGGGTATGGGTCTCTTAAAATTTGGAAGGTGGAGGGACTCATGGTGTGGTGTATGCACAGTGGTGCTGCTGTTCCTGGCATGTGCTGCTTGTGCTTTCCAGTGCAGTGGCTATGTTTTAATTTACTGGAGTCCAAAGTTTGGCACCTAAATTAGTATTTATGCATATGAAAAGAGCTTGTTTTATGCACAGTGCAGCTCTGCCATTCATGTCAAATTAAACTGTTAATGGGGGTCTGGTAGAAGGAGAATGGTCCTGCTCTGTGAAACACAGGCTGCTGTCCTTTGGTTACCTGTGCACGTGTTGAATCTCCGCAGCAAACCTGTGCTGGAGCAGTGGATCTGCAGCTTGTAAATTCTCATTCTCTGCTGGTCAGGCCAGGGCAAATACACCTGCATCAGCATTTCCTGCAATGCGCTTTTTCCTTTATGTTTTCTCCTGCAAGGTGGCTGTGCAAATAATGAGCCATAAAGGCTGTTATTTAAAGGCCCCTGCACTGCACTATATATCAAAGGCTCTGCTGTTTGGGGCTTTTGCTCACAGGAAGGCAGCCACAAGAAGGGCATGATGCACAGATCCACACTTGAATCCATTTGGCAAAGCAGCAGTTACAGGGATGGGAGAAGGATTCTCCAGGCAGCACTGCCAGCCCTGGGAGCCCAGCACCAGCAGCACTCCATTCCCATGGGGACTCATCACCCCTGTGGTAATGGTGTAAGGAGATCCAGTGAAAAGGCACACAGGGTGGCTGAAGTACACTTAACTGCAGGCTGCATTTGTGCACAGGCTTTTCTAGGCACATCCAGACACGTGTGTATGGGGTGCAGGAGGCTGCAAGTCCAGGAGGCACCTGGAATGCTTCCCGCTTGGACTTGGACACCACATTGCCTGGGGTGTGTGAAGTCTTTAAATACAAAGAAGTCATTTTATTCCCCTTTCTTTTTTCCAACCTCATAAAAAAAATAATTAAAACTTGAAGTCATGTCACAGAGGAAAAAAAAAAAAAAGAGGAGAAGTGCAGTTTAAAAGAAGGACTTACTGTAATTCACAATACTGTGACTGGACCCTGCATTGAAAATTCTCATCCCCTCTTGACAGTCAGTGCCAGTCTGAAAACCACAGAGAAGAATTCATGCTCCCACAAAGGAGTGAGGCTGCTACTGAATTGGACTTCCAATGACCAGGGTTTGGGGGCTGCCCAGCTACCAGGCTGCTTGAGAAAGACTGCTTCAGTCCTCTTGAAGTTGTTTCTTCCATACCCTGGGTTTGGGGTTTTTTAAGACTTTAAAATAATATCAGGAATGACGGTGTTTGCAGGCAGGTAAGGGCTGGAGACACTGCCTCCCGTGACAAGGTGTGCAAGGGGGTCTGGAATTGCTGAGAATGAAGGATAAAAGGGATGAAATGCTTTGAGAGCAGATACGAGGGGGGAGCAGGCTGAAGAGAAGTAGGAAAATCGATGGGAGACTGAAAATTTTTAGACGTCCTGAGTTTCCACTGCTGGGAGTGGGGCTGCAGGGGAGGGTTGTGTGCTCAACCCCTTGGAAAAATCCTTTCGCCGTCAGATTTCCCCATGCAGCCTATGGAGAAGCGGGGTGTGCACACAGCAGTTCGCGGGAGCGCCGGAATGAAGTGTTTTTCTCCCAGCTGTAACAGCGGAACCTCCGGGCACGGCCCCTCAGGGCGGCCGCAGCCGGCGGGCACCGGGCCCTGACGAGGCGGAGGGACCCGCCGGCCGCCAGAGGGCGCCCGCAGCTTCCCGCCGCTCGGCTCGGCTCGGCTCGGCTCGGCTCGGCTCGGCTCGGCTCGGCTCGGCTCGGCTCGGCCGGCCCGGGTGAGTGAGTGAGTGTGAGGCACACGCTGTCAGTACCAAGAAGTGAAGGGATTAAACAAACCCTGCCTTGTTCCTTAGCTGTAATTAAGGGGCACTGGAAAGTCAGGCTTGGCCAGAGTGCTGTGCATCCGTATGGCACAAAGTGGTTTGGTGCTGGATGACACTTTAAGAGCTGAGCACGGTGGAAATGGAAATAGGCAAGGACATAGGGGTGAAAGAAAGCTAAACTGAGATTAAGACACCTTAATAAATGAAGAAGAAAACCCAAAGTGATGCAAGGTCACTCACCACCTCCCACCAGCCAGGCAAATCTCAGACAGTTCCTGGGCAACTTCCTTGGAATCTCCCTCTTCTCCACAGTTTTTATTGCTGAATGTGATGCTCTGTGGTATGCTATATCTTTTGGTCAGCTGTCCCATCCCAGCCTCTTGCCCACCCCCAGCCTTCTTGCTGAGGGTGCAGAGGGAAAAACAGGGAAAAAAGGCCTTGACCCAGAGCAAGCAATGTCCAGCAATAGCTAAAACACTTCCATGTTAGCACTGTCTTGGACACAAATCCAAAACATGGGACTATATGGGCTGCTGTGAAGAAAATCAACTCCATCCCAGCCAAAGTCTGTAGAGCAGGGCAACATTGTGAAAGACATTATAATGCAGGGGCCTTGTATCAGACCTAGCAAAATAATTCAGAGAACATACAATCACAAAAAAATGCACTCACAGATTTCAGTCAAAAAAATAGATGATACTAGAGGGAAAGCAAAAGTGAACAGAATATTCATTCAACACTCAAGTGAGGATATCACTGGTGCTTTTCTCTAGAAGGAGTCAAACACATACCTTTGATCACAGGGCTTGCTTTTGATCACAGGCAACAGCCCTGTGCCTGCACAGAGGATATATAATAACTTAGCTGGGTATGAAATATTAAAAGTTCTGACACATCTAGTGCTGGAACCATTGATTGTGATGTTCACAGCAAAATGATGGAACAGCCTGAATGCCAAGTCTGGATGGCAAAAGGTCACAGGGTTTCATTCATCCAGTCCAGTTGCCCTTCCTTTGAATTAGAATGGGAGTCCCTGACTTCTTAAATCCATTGCTTCTAAGATGCTTTTGGCTACAGTAAGGAAGATGAAAGATATAACTTCTAATGAAGGTGAGGAGCTCTTTGGATTGCTGGGGTGTTTTTTCCCAACTTTTCCCCATTCCCCAGTATATTTCACCTCAGCTGCAAAGCCAGCATCCTGATTTCAGCTCCATGAGAAAAAAAAAAGAGTGGAGAAGTGTGTCTGTTTTGGATTTTTCTCATTACCACTTTCAAAATTTTCAAAGGAGACCAGGCTTTCACCAAGAAATGCTCTAAAGTTTTGAGCAATGTGAAAACACTTGAGAAGCCAATTATATGCTTTGCAGAAAAAGTGTAACTTAAAAGGAGTCTCTGAGAAGCAAACCACTCTCAGTTTCCACCTTACGTTGAATGAAAATTTGAGGAAAATTTTTCAGAACCATATATGACCTTACAGTGAAGGTTTCAGAGAAACCTGTAACAAGGTGAAGGTTACAGAGAAAGGATCTGGGGTTTAAAAGAGATTTTTAATAAGGTACATGTCTCCTTGCCCTCTAACTCTATGCAGACAGTGTCACAGGTCAATGCACACACTTACTATAAAGCTGAATTTTCTGTGGCTTCCTTCTCTCTCACTTTTCTTCTTCCTCCTTATATTTATTTTCTCCCATCATTGTGATTTTTCTCCTTGTGATAAGCAGAGTGATCAATGGTCTGAGCTGCTCTGTGCCGAGCTCTCTGTAATTGAGCCATCTCGCCTCCTCGCCCAGGGCACTGTATTTACTCTCTGAACTGTGAAGCAGTTGCTCTTTAGTTTATTATGGCCTTTGTCTCCATTTATTAATAGGTTTTCTCACCAAATGGCACTTGAAGTGCTTTGCTGAATACACTGACCTCATCTGAGACCAGCTCTGCTGCATCTGCCCTCTGTACAGTGCAATGTGTGTTTCTCCTGTGCTTCTTGCGGTCTGAAATATGCTCTTTATACAGGATTATATGGCAGGTTACCTGGGCAGGACAGCTGCATGATCTTGAGTCTGTTTCCTTGTGAATAAGCACTGATTTCTTTCAGGACTTGTGGGGAAAATCTATTTTAATCCTCTGGTGAATCCTGAAGTCAGAGAATCTAGTGTGGTGGAAAGGAGCCCCACCAGAGGCTCTGAAGCTGTGGACTGCATGAAAGAGGCCTGGTGAGTGGAAAGAAACCCTGTAACTCCTGGAAATGCTGCTGCTGCTGCTGCTGCTGCTGTTCTGCAGGACAGAACCATGCTGAGCATCCCAAAATGGAAGAGGAATGCAAGCATCTTTTACACCTCCAGAGATTTATGCAAGCATAAACTCTGATCTGATGCTAATGAAAGGACTCCAGCAGACATTGGAATAGGCCTGCAGGTAAGGAGAAATGATGTAATTTGAACGTCACTCCTGCTAACAACCAAAAGGATTGTCACAACCAAAAGGATGGTCACAACCAAAAGGATTCTGATAACAACCAAAAGACTATGCCATCATCAATCATGGCACAACTGTTAAACCTTTTGGACAAAGATTAGAAGTGTAAGCAGGGGCAGAACTTCCCAGCTTCACCTGTCTCACTCATCCCTCTTTTTTGGGGCAATCTGGTCCCTCTTGTGACCAGGGCTGTCTCTGGATCAGACCAACACATTGTGGAGATGCCAAGGTGCTTCTGTGGGCTTGCAGATCTCCACAGCTCTCTCTCTTGTCCCCTGCCCTGCCAGAACACGAAGTCTGACACATCCAATAGCTCTGCAGTGTTCTGTAAGGGAGAGGAAAAAGCCTCAACCCCTTCCCCTAAGCCTCTCCAGGAGAAAGAGAACCTGCTACTCTGTGAAGGAGAGCAGGGTAGGGGCAGTCAGAGAAAGGTGGGGTCAGGGCACATTAAAGACATGGAACAGAGGAAAAAGACTGGTGATAATTTTGCCCCAGAGAATGAGTCCAGTAATTGGAGGCTGGCTAGGCTTAGTTGCTGGGAAAGTAAAGGAAAGCTTGTATGGATCAGTCAAGAAAGAACTAAGTGAAATACAAATAAGCCCAGTAACAAAGTTTATGGGACCTATAAACTTTCAAACAAACCTGATTTTTGTGCTTTGATGAGACTATGCATTTGGTTGACAAAGGAAACTGCATAGTGACAATGTATATGAAATTGTGCTAGGCACATGAGTCAGCAACACACTCACTGCATTTTCAGCCTAAAAATTACATCAATACAGCTTGTGTGAACAGCACCAAGAGGAGGCTGAATGACACACCTCAGGATAGCCAGTGAGAAGCCCAGGAGAGGCTCATGCAGATTAGGGCAATGCTGGAAGCTGTTTAATCCATTAATGTAACAATTTATTATCTAAATGCACATGAAATCACTTGGTAACAGCTGGGGTTGGCAGTGAGTGGCAGGCCAGAAGACAGTGATGCAGACAGTCACACAGAGTGATCAAACATGGTCTGACAGCAAGGGGCTACTTAGGCTTGGAAAGCTGGGAGATGTGAGTGGGAGTAGACAGGGAAGTTTTAGGATAGTGGGTGGTGTTGATGAGTCTGAAACATTCAAGATCTGAGAGGAGATTTAGTCAAATGAGCAGGTTTTGATCCAGAATGCATAAAGGGTCTGTCTTGGATCCAGAGGCAAGCTCCAGGACGCAAGACCTCCATGATCAGGACCCTCTCTGACTTCCTCTCAAGCTTCCTAAGTAGCAGAGAGCCTTTTCCTCCCCAGTACATCTGCAGGCAGGGATGTGAAGAGGACACTGCTACCTGCATCCCATTGCCAAGATGTCCTATGGTGCAAACAGGAGTTGAATAGTTGCAAGCCCATGTGGACAGAAGAAGAGAGCACCTTCAGGTTCTGCCTCCTGCTGCCATTTGCTTGATTAATGTGCTCAGGTCTGCCATAAGGGAAGATTGTGCTGTGTCTGTGAGGAGTAGGATCACTCTCTTTTTGCAAACTGATACCCTTTTCCCTGCCTTCAGCCTGGCAGGGGCAGGCAGCAGCAGGAGAGTGGTTGCCTGGGAAATATGCAGCACAACCCAGTGGGAGAAACAGTAGAGTCAAGTGACAGTGAACCTTTCTCAGGTTTACCTGTTTGCTGGGGGGTTTTCTTGGGTTTTGTTTTGTTTGCTCGCTTTGTTTTGTTGTTATGGAGTTGCTTCTCTTGTATGAGAATAATGAGCTCTCCCACTCGTGTACTGCTGCCTAGGGGAGGAAGCACAGGCTTGTGAGGCAGCTGGCATGCTAAGTCATGTCATGTCCCTGCCAGCCAGGGATGGTTTTTTCCCTCCACACAGTCCCCTCCAGGGTGGTTGAATACTCACTCACCATGTGAATAGAGGAGCCAGCAGTGCCTGCTTTGCACTGCGCTGACCCAACACGCTTGGGGGCTCACAGCACTGACTGACCCAGCAGCTGATCCACAGGGCTCAAGAATATATTTTTTTTCTACAGAAAGGATGTTTATTCAGCCAAAGGAAATCAGAAGATGAAACATGAGATGAAACAAAGAGAGAGCATCTGTACATAAGTCTTACCAGAAAACACGTTTGTTTCAGCAGTTCCCACAGAGCATAAACACACCTGTTCAAGGTCAAGTGCCAAACCCAACTCTCTCTTAAAGACTGGCATTTTCTGACTCATTTCAACACTGCTGTTCATCCATTCCCTTTGTCTAGCTGTGCTTTTCAGCAGTTCAGTGTCTTCTTTATTCTCCTTGGACTCAGGAGAAATTAACACTCGCCTGCCTGAAGGTATGTGGGAAGATATTCCTCAATATACTACTCTTAACAGCACTGTGATATTTGAAAACTGTATTGGTACATTGTTGCTGTTTTCTTCCTATTTGCTTCCCTGTAACAATTTTCTGTACAGCCTGACAGAAAAATAGCCAAAAAGAAAACTGAGATATTGTTGACATTCATAAAAATAACTTGTCTTCTCCATCATTTTTTTTCACACAGAGATCTTACTACTTCTGTTACAAGCACCCCAAATCATTGGCAAGTGATTTCAGCAGAAAAATATTTCAGGGATTAGTATGGTGCATCTTTCTGGGCTACATTGTTTAAGTGCAATGCCTTAAACAAATGGAGCCAAATGGTCAAAAAGTCCAGATTTCACAGGCTTGTAGTGAGGATTGGCACAGCTCAGTCCTGAGGCATAAGCTGGTGGAGGTCCTAGAAGAGGCACAATGGCTCTGGACATTGCTTGGTGTTTCCATGGGGGTGATTATATAAGAACACCCTCTGTGTATACATGCATGGTTTGGCCATCCTCAGCATCTTCCTGTTATGGCTCATACACTCACAGAATAAAGAAAAACCTCAGCAAGCTCCAAATATGAGAAGAGGAAGGGCTGAAGCATCTCTCCCTCATCATAAACAGCAATTGTTTTATTAATGTGGTCTACCTTGTTTCTCTCTCCCTAGAAGTATACTCTGAGGAATCTTTCCGTTTCTACATATCTGACTTTTCTTTGGTCGTCTGATATTTCAAAGGTTTGCAAGGTAAGTCTGCTTGCTTTAAGTGAGCCATTGTTAGGCTACTTACAAAAGCATGACAATTACCCTAAGTGGTGAATTATCAAAAGGCAGCCCTCTTCCCCATAAGCTTTTTGTGGCTTTTCTTTCCCTTCCTGCAGTTGCTGTGTTCATCCTCCCTCTTGGGCACACTGAGGAGCGGAATACACTGATACAATTCCACTGAAATTGAGGGGAATACCTCAAGTTACAAATTATATTGGTGAGTCACCCTTCTGTCCTTCACACAGTCACCCTGATCAGAGTTGTATTTAAAGTAATAAAATCAGTGCAACTGTCAGAAGCTATGAACCATCCAGGTGGAACACATTAGACCTTAGGGGACCACGCCGATCTGTAACTTGCCTGGAGGTACCCAAGTTTAACCTCCTGAGATTTCAAAATTTTCTCTCTGGCTGTGACTTCATCTAATTTATTCTCTAGTTGATGCAGAGTTTTTGCCTTCTATCTTCCTCCTACACAGTTTCCCATCTTTTGCATCTTTCTTTTTTTTCCTCATTATTGCTTTTGCTCTTCAGCTGCATGTTATAATAAAGTGTGCTTTTTTCCTCAAAGCATTTCTGCATGAGGTTGTAGGGAAGCGAAGGCTGTGGTGAAAGAAAAAATACCACAAATGTATCAAGTATTAATTTAAATTACACTGCTGAGCAATTTAAAAAATAATATGTCTTATGTTAGTCAAACAATAGAGCATTTGATAAGCTATCTGCAGCTGAGAGGATGATTTTCAAAGGGCTGTCCACCTGCAGCACAAAATTCAAGGATAGGAGGTAAACTTCAGACTGAACCCCCAGGCAAGGATCCTCAACAGCCTTTCCTTTTCTTTCTTTGTGGTGGAGGTCAGGATGCAAGAGCTGGAGACCAGATCATTTGACAAGATTCTTTTTATTGTAGCAAGAAACAGCAAAATGGGAAGGAGGCATAAGGATGGCGAGGGATGGAAAAGATTGATAATTGTTTCCTTGGCAACTGAAACTGTGGAGCCTCATGCAGGAATCCCTGAGAAAAATCCTAGATGATCATAATGGTCTCTTCTGCCTTCAGACTCTGTTCCAGGCTAAGTTTACACACCAGTGTGGTGCTGCATAAAGGGATCGAGTTAGTGCTAAATGGAAACCAGAAGCTGCATGGTTGTAAAAAATCCTTGCGAAGAGAAGGACTGTTGTCTCCCTTTCATAAAAAGGAGAACGTTTTATATTGCAAAAGATGAAAAAGATTGAATAACTTGGCAGGGATTATTAAAAATGTCTTTTCAACACAGAGGACAGTGACATACAAGTCTCTGCTATCTCACACATCGCTGCAATGAGAACATAGCCCCCCTCAACTGAGACTGCACTGTCCAAGGAATTAACAGAAGGGCTAAGGGAGCAGGAAGCAGGGGAAGTGGTTGCTGTTTAATAAGTGCTGTGTGCCCATCATGGAGTTCAGTGCCACCCAGGGCAGCACAAAACTGTCCCAGTCCTGCAGTGTTCGGCTGCAGTGGCAGTGAATCTTCATTAGTGAGTTTAAATGTAAGAACTGGGGCATATATATGAATATTAATGAAAGAAAGATTGACTAACTTCATGCTATTAAAAGATTTCTCGTCTCAGAGAGTAGGCGGAGTCTTTTGAAAAATGTATAATTAAATACGATATGTGATACACAAGAAGCTCTAAGAATGTGGATTTTGATCTCTTCCAATTTTCTGTTTATATAGTGCTTTGGAAGTGGGAAATGGAAAGATGCCTTCATTTGAACATGTTTCTTTTTTCTCCTCTATATCCTACATGCAGGTGTTTGTTAATGCAGAATTTCATGGCCATGCATTGTGGGGAGCCACTTGGCAGTGGGCAGCTAGTATTGATTTCTGCTCCAAAAATAGGGCATCAAATGCTTGTATATTTATAGATGTATGGGTGCATGTATATATATATATATATATATATACACCTATATATATTAATGGGTATTGCAAAGATGTGAAAGAGAGAGGACTGTTAAATCAGAATAGTAATTAATTACCTTGCTGTTCCAATGCAAACTTTTGTACTAGCAATGCACATAACAAATAAATGCTAGAAAGCTTTTCTACAGTTTCATGCCTGTTCCTGAGGAGAGGCTGGTGTATTACTATACATTCACTAGAAACCAGAGATTTAGGGCAGCAGAATTTCCAGACAGTCATGTGAGAATGAAGTGCTGCAGCATCAAGGCAGCCAGTCCACTTATTTCTGTCTGTTCAAAATGTTAAATAATTGCCAAGGACTGCATTGCTATCAGTTACTTCTTAGAGAGGCTTAATGAGAGGAAACCAGCTTTGTGAGTGTTTCCCTGTGCAAGCAAGTGGAGATGTTACACGTGTCTGTCTCATGCTCTGCAAGGAACAAGCAATTGTGGCAGCTCTAACAAAGCAGACAGAGAAAATGAAAGGATCCTGAGAGAGCCAATAGATATTTTTTTATTCTTTGACATCTGTGATGGGGATGGCTGGCATATAGCACAAAATGAAATTTGTTTTCCCCAAGACATTCTTTTGGGCTAACAGTAATTTCACAAATAAAATACTGCATAAGTAAAATGCCGGAGTGGCCATGTTTGCAGGTTCAGTGACAAGGGACTAGTGTAGAGCATGCCAGCCAAAATAAGATGGGAGAGTCATGCCTTACTATCTGAAGGATTCCTTAAAGATAATTAATAACAAGGGTATCTATGTGTGTTTATCAGGGTGCATGATTATATAAGTAGTATATAAAAGGCAGAATGCGAAGGTAAAACCAGTGTGTTTGTTCTTTATTGCTCTCCTGCTTAAAAACTTACTGTTCTTTTTTTTTCCTTCCCTCTTTTTCTGATTATTTTCCCCCCCTTTAACAACCAAAATATGATGTCTCCAATTCCTCTTCTTTGATGAAGGTCATTTGGAGACCTGAATAATGATATCAGATAAATGTATAGCTTTTATAAGGAACAGAAATTTCACTGCCTGGAGAGGCAGCTGTTCCTTTAGGGCAAAAAAAAAAAAGATAGAAGATATTTAAGGCAGCAAAAATGAAAAAGGAATTTAATTTTACTATTTTGAATTATGGCTATCCAAAATATGACATCAGGGTTGAGATTAATTTCATGTAACATTATCGATGTACAAAAAAAGCCCAGGTTATCGAAGCCTTCCTCTATAGACAAATGAGAGAGCCAGGCAAGGCCAGAGGCTGATGTCTGCCCTATCTCATAAAGCAATGAATATTATTTCTTTCAATTCACAATAAAGGAATGGAGTTTAGAGTCTGAGTTTCAAAGAAATGTAGGTAGGTAACTTCAGTTAAAAACGATCTATTACATCTGTCCTGATTGAATCAAGCAAGGCTTGTTCCCTCCAAAGTGGATGTAAGAATTATTTCCTCCTACTCAATAGGTCTGTAATCAACCAAAAGCACAGTAAAAGAGCACAAATAAGGAAATGCAGGATAGGTATTTCAGAGGAACAGGAAGAGGGGGATGTACTAGACCAGAACCAAACCTTGCAAAGCTTCAAGGAAGTACACCCCGCAGTATGACGCTGTCCACATTTTTCAAGGTGCATGTTTTCTTTCCAGAAAGGCAGGTCAGTTGACTAGGTTAATTCATTAACTTGATTTGGGGAATGTAGCACATTGTCCCTGGCTCTTACAAGTTTCAGCTTCTTTGGTATTTTTCTTTAAGTCCTAGTTCCTGGAGTCATATGATTTAATAAATCCTGGATTTTACTTTAAAAAAAGCTCACTTTTTTTTTCATAGGTTGTGGACTAAATCTCACAGATTCAAACTGTAAAGGCCTTGAAAAAGCAAAAGTAAGTACTAAACCAAACATCTATGAACCCTTAGCCAGCCTCAGGATATCTTAATACTCAGACTTGAACACCAAGTTGGCACTAATGAAGTGTTAACATCATCCACTGCTTGCCTTTCAAAACTGTGTTAGTTCTCTTATATATGTAAGGAAAAGAAAGATGTAATTCTCTACATGGCCTTCCTCTTCTCTTCCCCTTCCCCTTCCCCTGTATGTTCATAAAGCCACACTTTGCCCCACATGTGCAGCTCAAGAGACATTTAGAGGTACAATTATGGTGCAAACACAACTGGCTCATTACCACAAAAACACAAAAAACCACTCTAGCTAAAGTATATGTATTGCAAGGCTGGGATGTTAAAATCAGATTTCCTTCAAGTGCTTTTGGTTGCAGACAATGAAAACAGCCTGTATGGCAGAAGACCACGGAAAATAACTTCTAAAGAAAGGTTACATTTTTACAATAGTAGCATTTCATCTGATGTGCACAGACCTTGGTTCATAATTGAAAGTGAGACAGCCAAGGGAACTAGTAGGATTAGGTTGTGGGAATTCAGCTGAACAATGTTTTGCATTCAGATAATTGCACGAAATTGGGCTATTAGTATAAGTTTTGTAAATTGCAATAAACATAAAGTAAAATATTCCCTGTGTATATATTCAACTAATACGCTGAAAGAGAACCCCAACTGACCTCAGACAGAGCACAGAGAACGTCTATTAACTCTTCAGAGCTGTGTCCAAATATTGTTCTGTTTCACAGATTCCTCAAATGAACCTTCAAAGGGAAACTCTTTTTATCAAACAGTAAGTAAATAAACATAATGTAGTAGTGAACTTGTGGTTTTCACTGGCAAGAACACTACTAATATGTCCTTTATCTGACCTTAATTTAACATTGCATAAAATATTGCTGAAAAGAACTGGAGGAGGAAAGAGTTTCGTCTCAAATTGCAGCTGCTTGCTCCAGTAGCTCTCCTAACAAAACTTTGGCAGCAGTTGCAGCTCGTGCCTTTTTAACTTCTTCTGTGGCACAGGATTATTTTGTCCTCCTTTGTCTTAACTTCTTGGTCTCCTCTTTGTGCTGCCTTTTCCCTTGGGACTCAGACCCAGTGTTTAGAAGGAGCATTTACAGAGTTTTGGAGGCAGCTTTGACAAGGCAGCTCCACTCCAGTAAAGTCATCACAGCAGAAAATACTGGCCCACCACTGACTCAGGCTAATTATTCTAATGCTTTAACCTCAGTCTGGGTGATGCCTGCTGCCATGGCACCTGAGAAGGAAGAGTGCAATTAGTCATGCATTTATCTTTATGGAAGAGTTGGCTGCTCAGGAGCATGTGCCAGCCACATGTCTCACTGCACTGCTGAGGTAAATGCCCATGCCACTGATGTCTCTGTGCTTCAGAGGGAATTTCACATTTGCCTATGTCTTCTCTCCCATTTTTGAAGGAAGCAAAATCATTTTAATGACTTCTGTGATGAACATAGAATATGATAATATCAAATAGCCAATTAATGCATCTGTGTCAGTAATTCAATCTTGTTCACAGGGTTTTTCAGCTTAAAATCTGCATCAGAGTACAGAAGAAAATACCAGATCAGCATCCTGTAATGAATATTAAATGTAAAATGACAGTTGAGCTTGAATAAGAGGTACCTTAGTAACACCAGAGCTTTCAGCTCATTTCTCTGTCTCTGAATTTAGCAGCAGAGTAAGCCTTTCATGGCATCTAATATTTTTCCCTGGATTCTGCTCTGTGCCCAGTCTACGTGAGCCTTGAAATTCCAAAGGAAGAGGGGATTATTGCTGTTCTTGGAGGGTGATTTCCATGCTGGTTTATCCCACTGCCAGAAGTTTTACCCGGAGGTTCTGACTCAGGTCTGGCTTTTTTGGATTAAATTATTTCTCTTTCAAACATTGTCTTTACCAAACTCTCCTTTTTCTCGACGATTAAGGCTTTTCAAGTGTTTTATGCCTCTCTATTATGCCTGCCTGTCACAAGTCTGTACAATGGTCTTTTAAAGTTTACTTAGGGCACAGCTGCACTGTGACACACCATGGTGCAAATATCCCTGAGGCAAAGCTGAATGAGCCAGCTCCAAAACTGGGATTTGTACTCTGGTGGCTGTTTAATAGAGAGAGAGACAAGGACCATCTTTTCTGGTTCCCTTTGCTCTGTGTCTGTTGAATTTGATACAAAGGGGTCGTGGTTTGCAGGCAGGGTTTGTAAGCTCTACTTTTGGAAGAGAAAAAAAGTAATGAAGGTAACAAGGAGCTGCACATCACCCCGACTGCAGTGTTCAATGCTAACCAAGGGCGTTCAGTGGGGGACAATGCTGTTGGAGCAAATAATGTGAAACATAATTTAGGAATCACAGAATTTGGGTCTCAAGTATAGTAATAGAAAGTAAGTTTCTTGCTTAACAAAGATTTGGATGGTCACATTTCACTGAAAGGTGGGAAAGCAACATGGGGAGAAAAGGTCTTTAGGGTGATATAAAGGTAGGGAAACTGTAGGAAGATGAATGTGAACAAAGAAAAAAGAGTAGAGAGCAGAAGTATAGGTATTGTGTGACAGCTATTGAATGGGAGGGAGCCTGGGGTTGGAACTTCTAGAGGGACCAGAAACCATCAACAGTAGGAAATCAAAGTAGATTTGAGGGAAGGGAAAAGGGCTGCTAAAGCATTTCTCTTAGGAAGATCAAGCTAGCAGCAACTGTCAGCAGGTGCAAAAGCTCACTAGAGGGGAATGTCATGAACAAGATTTTGAAAATGTTCCTTCCAGCTGTTCCTGCTAAAATCAGGCAAAGCATCTACCAATTGCCTGATTTAGTTATTCTTACTTTCCAAAAGACACTGATCCTTGACTCTGGTAGAACTTATTGATCTGCCCTGTTCTTTATATAAATTAGGATAGCATTTGAATAATCTCTGGTATAAACTATATCTGGGCCAGACAGGAGAAAGCCTTATCGTTTATATGAAGTTCAAATGGTTTGTGGAATGGAATGGGAGATGTATCCTGAATTATAACGTGATAACTAGAAACAGATGCGGGGGAAGATTTTGCAAAGTCTGGGTATTTTTTTGATGTATTTATTGACATTGCATAAAGTGACAGGAAGGTTCAATTTATTCTGTTTTGTGGGAGGAGCTTAATGGATATATGTGTAAGTGACCTTTTCAGTGAGCACTCTGTTCAAAATGGGATTACCAAGGATATTTTATAGTAAATTCACTGTATTTGAAAATTACTTTTCTTAAGTTATACAATTACAACAGAAGAGATCTGGCTTGCTCTTTTTTATGTGTGTGTCATTTCATAGCACAGTAAAATAATCTAGCTGCTATTATGGTCAGTGCTATAGCATTATTGTTATTACAGTGTTATTTTAAACAGAGTAAGTTAGCTAAAGAGAGATGGAATTATTTACAGTTGCTCAGTGAATAAGAATGAAGGATAGTTTGATAGAGCAAAATATATCTGTGGTGCAATAATTTATGAATATGGTGTGTCCATGTGTTGTAAAATGATAGATTATCAACAAAATAGGATAGTTAAGGGTGAGGTTGGCTGAAGGTATGAAGGAAAAGTGACCAACACTTCAGACATCTACACACCTCTACTGGAAGACCACTAAACCCACTATTGTAGTGCATTTTCTCTGGAAGAGAAATGAATTTGAGATAAAAGGCTTTGGCAGGTAGTGAAAGTGAGGGAGTTAGGAAAGTCAATCAGAGTAATCAATCTTAGGGGAGTAGCATGAAGCTGTATATGAGAGATGTGTTGCAAACCCAATGCCAGAGGTCCAGGAACTTGATTATGTATTTGCAAGAAGATGATGAGTCTGTCAGAAAACAGAGATGCACTTGGGCAGTCTCTCTAATGTCTCAATGAAATTCATAGTGGAAAATGTGAAAGACAGACATTTATTAGACACCTACTTTTTTGAAATGTGAGGCTATTTCTCAGAGTTATCTCTGTACTCGTGTATTTCTCCAGCTTAGAAGCTCAGGACTGAAAACAGAGCACACATGCATCTCTTGACTTTTTACTTTTAATTTTAGGGAGAATCTGGTATTTGCTACTGATATTTGTATGAGTGTTTCTGTTGCCAGTTCCCAATATCACTTCTTACACTGTTACAACATGAGACTGTACAAGAGAGTCTTGTTAAGCTCCCAAAATACAAACATTGATACTCTTAGAAGTATCAGTGGTTTTTTTCTTTCACTTTTTAACCTAGAAAAAATACTTTCTGGTACTTTCATTGGACTTTTCTAAAATGAAACCAATCTGTTTCGAAGTCAGCTTTTTTCTCTTCTTGTGCCAGCAGTTGTTGCTGCTGTACTTCCTCAGCTAGTTAAAAGGAGTAGGACAGAAGTAACCCAGAGCACAGGTTTGCATCAAGCAATCTGTGAGAATTCAGAAATAGAACATAAGAGCACAGTAAAACTGAGCTGTATTGTTCTCTAGATGGTTTGAGTCTTTTTTATGTCACATACCATGTGACTTTCCATAGCACACAGCTTTGCACAGAGTGAAAGAGAAACATTAATTTAAAAAAAAGCATTCTCTGCTCCTTAGACACAAGTATTGGTAAGAAAACTAGATGTCTGAAAGTGTTGGAATAGTTCAACAAACTGTTTGAAGGTCTTCACAAAGCCAGGCTAGAACACTGTCCTCTAATATTTTTTCAATGGGTAGTTCAGTAAATTGGAAACATTCACAAAAATCTATTTCTGCACAAATTTAAGCAGCAGCAAAAGAGCAGGAGAAAAAAAACTGGTTTTTTTTATACAAATATTGTTCACAGAAGGAAAATATATCAGCAGGAGCTCTGGTCACTGAGTCCCAAACTAGAAATAACTGGAAATTAAATTACTGGGCAGTTGTCTGGATCCATGGGAAATAATGTTGATGATTTCTGATTCACTTCAGTGTCTCTGAACCAGGGTTCTGATGTGAAATTTTGAGAATTCTGTTTCTCGATTTGGGTATTACATTTGCCACAAAAAGCAAGGTGATTGGAAAGTGCTTCCAGGTTGGCAAGAGGGTCTAATTTCACACCTTTCTTTCCAGCAAAACCTAGGCAACAAGATGTGAGCAGTTCCAAGAAAAGCCTTCTGAGGACGCTCTTGTTTCTACCACTGCAGTGTGGGTGCACATTTCCACAGCTGAGGATGCAGCTTCTGAATGTCCCTCTGTGTGTATTCACTTCTAAGGTTCCTATCTAAAATGTTGTGGGTTTTTTTTCCTTTCTTATGCCCTCCACAAAACAAACTCTCAGTTTCCAGGTGAAGCCTGTCATCATTAATCTAATCATACTTTGCACAGCCTTTGATTTTTTTTTTTGCATCCTCAGCCTTGACCCAGTGATAAATCAGAGTAGCCGCCACTCTAGTGGAAAGCTCAGTAATGTCAAAAGCTTCCTGGTGAATGTGCAATGGGAAGTCATTCAGCAGTAAGTAAATAACCCTTGCAAGTCCCACTGTTAGAAAAGATTGCTTCTACTCTTCCCTTGAGCAGGATGTCTCATATCTTGCTCCGTGTCACCATGGATCACAGCAGGATACCACAGGAAAGAATTTCTCACCTTCCAAGTCAGTTACTTCTTATGATAAATGCATTTGCAAGCTGCAGTGTAAAACTTAGTTAAAATTATAACTGCTTTCACTTTTTGAGTTTGAAAGTTCCATTATTTCTGGTCTGTTTTAATGTCCTAACAAAATGTGACGTTATTTCAGATTTCTGTTTTAGTGGAATCTGAAGTGTCCTATAGATCTTTGGGGGTTTTTTTTGTTTTGGTTTTTTTATATTGATATAATTAACTGTCATTCTTGACTTAAGATACTTGTTAGAAGCATGTATGGTGTTTTGGGTTTGGTTTTTTTTGCTGTTCCATAGGGAAAGGAAAAACACAGCCTCCACCACAACACCACAAATCCCAGCATGTCATCTGAACAGGGGACATCTGTGTGAAGTTCTTGCTGGTTATTCTGTAGCATCTTTTATCTGTGCATCTGCAATAGGATGAGAGAGAGGGAGAGAAGGTAGTTGGTCTTAAATCAGTGGGAGTCAGCTACCACAAAGATGCCAAGTTCATGTGCATAAATCCTGCCCTGGTTCATCAAGACAAATGGGTGAAGTAAATGTCAATCAGGTTGACGCAAGTGATGTGGCTTTCCAGGACTGCAAAAAATTAAAGAAACTAAACAACAGTACAAAAATCCTAAAGTTAATGTAATTACTAAGAGGAGTAGGACCTACAACTGCAAATTCATTGTCCCAGTATGGCAAAGTATGGCTCTGGTGAAAGAAGAGGCTAAATAGGACAGAGGATCATCTGAGATTAGGGAAATTCTTTCACACCTTCTGGAAAACAGCAGCCCAAACCAGAGGATGAACTGTAGCATAACAGGTAACTGCCTCACAGCTCCTCTTTCAGTGCTGGTTATTGTTTACCAACAGGACTTTAATTTGGAGGTGTCTGCTGGAACGTGTGAAATTGCAAGGGAATAGAGAATATGCAATGGAATGTGACAGTTCTTAAATTGCCCCAGGAAGTGGGAAAGTAACATAAATTCCAGTTTGGTCTCAAAAGACACAGAAACTGGGAAACAAGAACCCAAATACAAGACAAGGAGATTATTTTCGTGAACTGAACTCTGGGAACTGGAGCAGGAAATCGTGTTAGGTGAGACAGTGAATGAGTTAGTGGTTGCAGAGTATTTCATTATGGATGACATCTTAGAAATGCAAGAGAAGTCTCACATTTTAGTCTGGAAAGTTACCTCTGGATCTTGGTGAAAGAAATTATCTACAGGCAATCTGAAATGTACTAAAGGCAGCATTACGTGCTCTGTTACTAGAGGCACTGTTAGGACAACAGTGAAATGTGGTATCTCTAGGTGAAGATGATAGGCAGGGTCTGAAATATGTTTTGTAATTAAGTATTTCAAGGGTCTTAACTGCCAAAACTCCCACAGAATCTGAAGGAGAGATGGATTCCTGTTCACTTACTGAGGGCTAGCTTATTAAAAGAAAAGGAAAACCACATTTTGCAAACAGAAAGAGTATATGACTGCATGCTCCAGTGCCATACATGCATGCACACAGCTGCTTACAATGAAGTCATATTGGAACGATGTGGGGTTTTTAAAGCTTTCGGTGGCTATTGTTTAGTCTGCACTGCAGATTTGCAGGAGAGGTTGGGGAGGACAGGAGTAACTGAAAGAGATGGCAGCAGTGAAGTACCTGACATGGCTTGTATCCACAAATGGTGGGTATGTAATTACAACAAAAGGCTAGAGTGCTCTTTTGAGCTGAGCTGTTTTCAGGGACTGGCAAGTCGCAAAGAAAAAAATTATCTCCTAATGGGTTCTGGTTTTAGTAAATTAAAAGGAATATCAAAGCCATTCTTCTGTCTATCAGCAATTTAATGCAACAGAAGTAATCCTCAGGCCCTGATTTTTTTATTTGCTCAGATAAAAGGGAAAAAAGGTGACATGATGCAAGTTTTTCTGCATCCAGTTTTCTGTTAGATATTTCAAAAACTATGGGGCAGAAGGGGATTTGTCCTACTGTGGTCTTCTTTTTGCAGTGTTTAACATCTTTGCATGAGATTTTATAACTTAGATGTTTAATTTAGATTGAAGATATATGTTGTAAACACTCATTAAATATTCTGTGAAATCTCTCTCCACTGTTCAAATTGAAAAAAAAATATATCTTGCTGACCGAGAATGACTTTTAGAATGAAATTATAGGTCAGTATAGTAGAGGAAAGTATTGTGCTAGAAGGCCTCAAATACTCATCATAGTTGATTGCCTTTGATGAAATGGCATCTGTAGACTTTTTGACCCTGAAAATGTCTAATGTAAAACCAGGGGTTTTTTTGAGATTTCCCACCCTCTCTTTACTTATGATTTCTATATTGAGCCACATCTTCAGCTGATATGATTTCCACTTTGCTTATTTCCATTGCCAAGGGCTCACCATGCTTTATTTTCCTTTGTTGAGTGAGTGCGATGTTCATTGTGTGATGTACAGGTATAGCTCATTGTTTTACTTCCGCATGTCAGCGAAATGAATCCTTCTCTCCCTCCATCCATCTCTGGGAGTGAGTTGTTTCTGTTGCAATGGATGTGTCCCCGATGAACTGATACCCTGGTTAATTGTGAGTGCAGCTGAAAAAGATGTGAGCCCAGCTCTAATCTGTAGTGGGATCTTTTCCCAGCTGTCCCTGACTGTGTGCCCTGACATCCATCCATGTCCTGGGATGGATCCAGCACAGCATCTCTGGCCAGTCACGGGAGACGATTGCTCAGCTCTGCACTGCTGCAACCTCACCTTGAGTCCTGTGTGCAGTTTTGGGCACCACAATATAAAAAAAAGAATCTAAAACTATTAGAAGTCATTCAAAGGAGGGCCATGAATATGATCAGGGGCTTTGAGAGGAAACCATACAACGAGCAGCTGAGGTTGCTTGGTCTGTTCAGCCTGGAGGAGACCTCATAGCACTCTACACCTGCCTGGGGGGAAGCAGAGAGTGGCAGGCACTGATTTCTCTCTGGTGACCAGTGACAGAACCTGAGGGAATGGCTTAAAGCTGTGTCAGGGAGATTTGGCCGGGATATTAGGAAAAGGCTTTTCCCCCTGAAGATGGTTATTCAGGGGAACAGGCTTCCCAGGGAAGTGGTCACAGCACCAAGCCTGATAGAGTTGAAGTGTTTGGACAAGATTCCCAAGCACATGGTGTGTAACTCTTAGGACTGCCCTGTGCAGGGCTCCCCCACAGCTCAGTGTATTTTGTGGTTCTTTGACTGTTGCACTCACCCCTGCTCCTGAGGAGAGCAGGGCTCAGGACAAATGCTGCGGTGAAAGATCGCCTGTCCTTATGTCTGCAGTCTCCTGGACCAACGCTAATGCTGCGTGGATGTCCTGCCACACAGATCCACCCTCATTGCCGCGCCTGTTACTGTTCCAGCTCTCAAACCTCCGTGCACCGCCTGGGGAAGAGCCCGGGCACCACACAGCCTGCCCTGAGGGCGGATGGACGGGACTGCCGGCTTCCCAGCCTCGCTGTGCCAGGGGAGAGCGCAGTCAGGGAGCAGCGGCGGCGGGGGTACCCCGCTCCGGGAGCAGACAGCAGCAGTCCCCGGCCATCCCGGGGCACCTCCAGCGCCGTCCCGGGTCGCGGCGGGCGGGAGGCGCCGGGCGGAGCCGCAGCCGTCCCGCCCCTCACGGCCCCGCCCCCCCTCCCACCGCCCCGGCGGAGGGGCGGGCCGGGCGCGCCCCCGCGCAGACGCGGACGCGGCCGGGAGCGCGCAGGTGGCGGGCGGGCCGGCTGTGCGCGCCGCCGCGCGCCGGGTTCCGCCGGGGGCAGCGCGTCGCCGGCAGGCGGGGAGCGAGCGGGTGCCGGGTCCAGGCTGCCGCCGCCTTCTCACACGTGAAGGGCCGTAGCCGTCCCGCCGAAGAGCCCCGCTGTCCCGCAGTGCGGGGGCTGCCCCTCCGCCTGCCCTCCGGGCGCCGAGCCGCACCGCTCGCCCTCCCCCGCCGCTCTTGGGAGGCGCCGCGGCGCTGCCCCCGTGAGCGCTCCCACGGGGTGGGCGTGGGGAAGGGTGAGTGCTGCGGCGGCCTCCCGTCCGCGGGCGTCCCAGCCCCGCCGGCGGTGGATGCGCCCGGGAGGAGCCGCCGAGCCCGCCCAGCCCTTCCAGCCCCTCGCGGGGGACGCGGGGACCGCCGCGATGACTTGACGCCGGGCCGGGCCGTGCCGTGCCATGGAGGGGATGACACGCTTCGCGGTGGCCGCGGCGCGGTGGCGGCCGGCGCTGCCCGCCCTGCTGCCGCTGCTGCTCGCCGTGCCGGCGCTGCGGGGCTCTCCCGCCGCAGGTAAGGGAACAAAGAGGGCCCGGGGGCAGGTGTGCGGGGCCCGGGGGCCGTGCCGGCAGCGGGGCGGTGCGGGGGGCGGCAGCGCCGGTAACAATGCGGCGGTGCCGGCGGGCGGGGGCCGGCGCGGCCGGGGAGCTCCGCCAGAAAAGGCGCGCATTGTTCGCAGGCAGACCGCGACCGCTCCGGTGCGGGGCCGCGGCAGCCCCCAGGCTCGGGGGCTGGCACCCGAGCCGCGGAGGAGAAGGAGAGAAGCGGTGCGGGGACAAAGGGGACCGCCGGCGTTTCGAGCTCGGAGGGTGCCCTGTGCCGGGCAGTGGTCACCGCGCGGTGTGGCCTCAGCGCCCGGGGCGGCTGGAGGTGCCCCGTGTCGGGCTGCGGTGGCACCTGCGGGGTACATGCAGGGCAGCCTGGCTCTCCTCCAGCTTTCGAGTGAGGAGGCATTCGGAGCCTCGCGAAACGCCCAGTACGACTTTCCAAGCGCTGACTTGTGCGTGGAGAGAACGGTTCGGGCTCCAGAGGGTGGTGTATTCAGTAGGTGTTTCGGAAAAATCATGAATCAGTGACCCCTTTTTTTTCTCTCGTCTTTTCTCTTGTGGCTCTAGGTATCAAAATTAGTCTGTAGTTAAGCAGACAGTTTAATCACAAAGATGTCTCATTTGGTTCTGGTCCCATAGCACTTCTTGGTTCATCCTTAATACATTAAAAAAATAGTAATAACTATCATTTCATGGAAAGGTACAGTTTTGCTGTGATTAGATTTTCATTTTGGTAGATAACAGGTATAAAGTAATACATTTTGCTCAACATCAGAAAGTTGTTGATAAGTGGCAATAAGTGATAAGAGCCTGCTGTAACCTGTGTCATGAAGCGGACCAATTAGTGTTGACTCTTTTGTTCAAACACAGGAATTGTGGTGATTATTGTTGGGTGCTTAAGAACCCTTGGTGTTATAAAACATGCTTATCTCTTTATAATAATCCTTTATTCCACTTCAGAAAGTAGTTCATGTTTTGGAGGTGACTAGTTAGCTTTTCAGAGAAGTTATGCTCTCCTCCAGCTCCCATCCTAGCCTACAAGAGATGTTCCAGGCTACATGAAAATTGATATTTCATTGTAAACTTCAGCGATTTTTCTTAAATAGATCAGGCTTTGCGTACAAATAGAAGGCAAAGCACTAGGTTTGCAAGTTGGAAATTTACTTGTGTTTTTTTGCCCCTGAGAATTGCTGGGTTTTTTCTGTATTTCCATAGTAAGTCATTGAAGGCTTTTGTTTGTTTCTCTGGTACATAGTAGCTTTTAATTAAACATGGCTGTGAATTGCTGTAAACATTTGTGTGATTCTTGTGCATTCTTGTATAACTTAAAAACAGCAGTAGAAAAATTATGTAACTCAGCCAGTGTTTGAGCTGCTGGAAGAGAGTACTTAGAGACAACAGATCTTGCCCAAAGCTCTGCTTTCCTGCTCAGTCTAGGGCAGGAGCCTTTAAGCTGTTTTGATTTGAGAGTCCTCTGTGTTTTCAATTTCCACTGGGCATGTGAATCATGTGCAATGAACTTGAGGATACTAAGAGTAAACTTGCTCTTCAGAGGATGCTTTTTTTATTGGCATCTCAGAAATGGTCCATTGGTTGCAGAGACTTAAAGTCTCTAGGTTGAAGAGAGCAAGGATATTTTGTTCCTTTTTCTTAAAGTGAAATGCTTTATTTAAAAGCATGGCAGAAGTCTGATTTCTCTTTCTGGGGCCCATAAGGTTTAGAAAACACCATCTTCATCAGAATCTTTGTCTTCAGTGTTGAATGTTTTGATGGTGTAATGGATGTTGTGAAACAGAAGAGCTGTATACTTATCAAATGCCCTGGGTTTGGGCAGCTTTCACTTAACTGATCAACAGATTTACAACTCTTGTCAAATCTCTATAGGGTGCAGTTCATTTGCTTTTCAGTGCCATGTGGTCTTGACTGGTCTAGGGACAGCAAGAGAAAACTCCTACAGCTCTGAGTTACACAGAAGGAACATACAGTAAGAGTGGAATGGCCACTTACTGCAGTTGAAATAGCAAGGACAATACTTAAGAAAATTTAGTAGTTAAACAACTTGGGTTTAGGAATGCTTGATCCAGCTCCCACAAAAGTCACATGTTGCTGAATCAGGGCTTCAGCTTCTCCAGTTAAGCAGATGCTGAACTCTTAGTATGTGGTTGGACACCAGTGTGCTGAAGGTAGGTTTGCCTTTGAGCACCTCAGTGAAGCAGGGCCTTGACCAGACTATTTGAATTTCTTGCTGCTCAGCACAGGCTGTGTTTTTGGTTTTGTTCCATTGCACAATCTGCACAACTCCCGCACTGACAATCAGGAGGATTTATCTTGTCTCGCTGTGCTGTTTTCATGGGAGGGAGGAGAACTCTGTGTTGTGGACTCTGAAAAGACTGCAGTGAGTCTCCTCAGAGACTCAGGGACCAAGGGCAAGTTGTGGAGGTCAAGCAGGGAATCAGATGTAGCTGTCTTATGGGAGAGTTGCAGGATATTGTTTATTCAACTTAATTGCATTAGTCTGTTACAAACACTTGAGTTGGCATCGCATCTCTTGTGGCCAGTTGAGCTTGTCAAGCTTGCTTCCAGTTCATTTTCACAGAAGACCCATATGGTTGGAGGATCCTCTTTATGTCTGCTTTCTGTGCTGTGCTAGCTTTATTTATGTCAGCCTCGTGTCTACAAGCTACACTTGTAGTCCTGCCAGAGGAAATGTGTTTTTTGTTTGCATGTTCTTTCAAGAAGTAAGAATGCTAAACAAGCTAGTGGACAGTGCAGCTTTTTGTTCAGTGATGTCTGTTTTGTGAGTGCTTTTTGTGAAGCAAAGTCTTTGACTTCTCAGGAAGGGCTGGGACTTGAAATACAGCATGACTTTAGCAAAGCTTAAACAGCTTTGACCTACCTTGGGTGATAGATTTCAGGGACTGGGCACATTAAAGAGCAATGACTCCTGCTGCAGCACAAATCTTTGTCTTGGGAAGCTGGTGATTGTGGTAAATGGCAGGTTCTGACATCCCAATTCTTGCTTGTCAGTTCAGAATGTGTGTGCATGTGTGGGAGTTGCTTGGGAGAGAAGTGAAGCAGAATAGACTTCTTAATAATACAGTCTCACTTCAGCTGTGGGAGACATGGCTTTCCTTCATTTGAAAGTAAATCGCATTGTGGCTGATGTCCTAAACTAGCAGAGAGTCTCCACCTCTGCCCATTGTGGCAGACAGAATGAATAACACTGGTTGTGTAAGAGTTATTGTGGATGGTGTCCTTAAAGTACCAGTGTGTCTCCAGCCTGGCCTGTTGTGGCATACAGCATGATGAATGCTAATTGCATAAGAGTTATTAAATACAGTGTGTCCTGGGAACCTGGGTATAAGGAAAAAAAGCTGCAAGGAAATGGTTATCCTTTAAATTTTGTCTTAGAATCCCATAGTTTAGTAAAACAGTAGCGTTAAATGAACTTAATTATGCAGTCAATTTCTATTTTGGCTCATGTAGAAGAATCCCATTCTCATGGAGTCCTTGTAAGTATGGACAGTTTTTTACTCTGGAGTTACCTGATATGATGCCTTTCTAGGTCTTGAAAAGTCATATATTTCTATACTTTTTTGTGGTGATTGCCAAACACACACAAAGTCAATAACAAATTTGATTGATACTCCCTATCTGTACTGTGTTTTCAGCTGTTGATGTTACTGGAGACAGCTGTTTTGGAACACTAAGGAAAAAACTATAATAAGAGCAGTTCATTAGTGGTGTCTTCTTTTTTGGTAACACATGAGCTTGGGGTAAAGAAAAGATAAAATTGACCATCAGTACTCACATGACTCATTCGTCAGTGTAATTAATGGCATGTAAAATGCCCAAATAAATATTGGAAATGGGCCTGATTGTTCTAGATCTTACTTAAGCTGTGAGATGTGTCTAAGAAATATTTCTGCTTTGCAGTGGAGTTGAGAACAAACTTAAATATTTCTATTGAAATTTTGTAAAGTGTGCATTTAGCTAGGGGCTGAAGCTTTTTCTTCTTTGCAAAATATCAGTTGAAAGAGTTCAGCAACTTCTGATGTTGAGGCAAGAGGAAAACAATGGCTTTTGCTTTGAGTTCTGCCAGCTTCTTTTCTGAACAGCTTTAATACCCTTATGCTTTGGAGCAGTGCAGTTAAACTTTGCTGGATTGTGTCTGCTCTGAGAGGATGTTTTCTCCAGTCTTGCTTTGAAAGCGATTTTTCTTTTCTGAAAGCTTGTAATGACTGAATTTAGGTAGACATGGCTACATTAGAAAAGATGACTTTTTTTTTTGTTGGCTGAAGTTTGAGTATGGACTGTTCTTGTGGGACCTCACCTACCTGTCAGTACTGACCTGGAGTATATGTGTTGTCTGTGCAGATGTACTCAGCACTTTTCCCATAGTCCAAAATGTTAGGTGAAAGATTGGACTTTGCTGTGAAAGTCTATCTAAACTGCTCCAGAATTGGGACTGGACTGAGCTTCAGGACTGAGAACTGAGCACATGCTTGCCTTGTTTTTAAGGCCATGTCTCTGTTATGTAATGCTTTATTTTCTTTAGGGTGTCTTTGGCATCTGCCTTCTGTTGCTCTGTTGTATGGTGGTCTTTGATTGCACCAGGCCCAAGGGGGCAAACAGAAAGAAGAAGGAGCCAACATGGGAGTTAGGTTTAGTTTGGAGTAGGGTCGGAGGATCTTTCCAGTCCCTCTTCAGCTTGTTGATGAGATATGTCCAGAAACCTGGAAGTTGTAGGAGGGAAAGAGACACAAATTGCAAGAAGGTTTGTCAGATGGAAGAAACTGGAACTGGCAGGGCACAAAGAGTAGGATGCAGGACAATAGGTCAGGAGTGTAAGACAGGTCTGTAGATGAGGGAAACTGCAATGCAGAAATTAATCCTGGGTGAAGCAAGCAATGCAGTTTGATAGTAGGATAAGCATACTGGGAAACACAGATGGCCTCAGTTTAAAAAAGGAAAATAAGCATCAAAAAAAATAGTGTTGAAAGGATGAATCAGAAGTGGGGAAGACAAGGGGCTGGGACAAGACTGGAGGAGATGTGACCAAAAGCATCAAGTTTATAAATTAAAAATGAGAAAATGTGTGCCTGCTGCTCTGGGACACTTCCTTCAGAATTTGGCACAGAATTCAGGGCTTCAGAGTGTTGGTCCTTTTCTCCTCTTAACCAGAAGCATGATAATCTGCTGCTGCTCCTTAGAACATTTCATGAATGTGCATGAATCAGCCTTGTGACAGAAGTGTTTTTCTAAGTTTGTTTTAAGAACTGGAAAAATTCCTCCACAAAAATTGTAGCGGCATATGAAGACTGCAGAGAGAAAAATCAGCAAGTTGGAAATATTGACATTAAAATAACCTATTAATCCATACAGAAGTTTTAAGTCTCTGTACCTGCAAGCTGTTGTTGTATAGCTATGGTCACAAGGCATGTATCCATACAGATAATATTTATAGTTATAGAGGCACCTGCACATGCACACACCTTCACACAGACAGGACCATCATTGTGCTCAAGGACTGATCCTGTTCTGGGGAAAAATGGGAACTGCATAGCAAATGAAGAAGTTGTCTGCAGGACTCTTGCTCCTTCTGCAGCAGATGTTGAGGTGTGACATGAAGGGAGGGACAGGGAAGTTTGAATAAAGGTTTTGCTGTTAATGTAATTAAATGTTGTCCTAGACAATTGAGTTGTGTTGCTGTTGCAGAGTTTCAGTGATGCTCAAGTTGCTTAAACCAAGCTTCCCACAGGTGGTCACTAGCTGTGTGTGTTCCTCATTTACTGGATGTCAGACCTCTGGGATCTGTGTTGCAGAAATGCTGAGTGCTTCCAGCTGCCAAAGAAGTCAGGGGAAGCTGTTCTTAAATAGATGTTGTGTCTGAAATTCTAATACTAATTAATGTTTCAAAATTGGTGCTCAGAATTTGACCTTGTTTCTCAGTTTCACCATTTGTAAAACGTGATTTCTCAGATGCAGTTCCTCATTTGATTTTCAAGATCCTAAGGAATGTCCAGATGCAATAACAGTGAGCAAAAAAAGTTGGTCAGAAAGCCAGATTTTTGTCTTGAGAACAGTAAAGATCCAGCAGATGATAAAGCAGTCTGCAGAACTTGACTCTACAGAGAACAAGTGTAAGAAATAAACTAGTTGTAAGCAAATAGAAAGTAAAAGATGATGGTGTAACATGATGTATTTACCACACTAAGAATTTTTAGTGAGTTAACTCACCTTAGAGATGGGAAGTTGTTCTATGTATCAAAGTGCAGTAGGATTTTGATGTTGTTTTTTTATAAATCAAATATTCTTTAAAAGAAATCATGATTACTGATGTTTGCTCACTTTCAGTTTTAGCAGTTTCAGTTTACATCCCCTACCTGTTTGATCTTCATGGGCTAAGTGTTTTCTAATCCTTTTAGTCCTTTTCCATTCTCCCGTCTGATTTAGAGAGGCTTCTTTTCTGTGATTTAATATCCTGTCTAGAACTTTGGTTTGGCTTCAGCCATCTGGTCAAGACAGCATGTTAGGTCTTGTGGTTTGAAATAGATAAGAGGCAAAAATTCACCTGCAAGTACGGGCAAGAGGAGGGAGGAATGGTGGAAACACAGTAAATCATGGGGCCTGAAATCCATGCTTTTCAATAAGGGACATGCATAATAGTGTCATACTGAATGACTTAGAAACCTGCATAGCTCTAGGATGGGGACTAGACAATGCAGTAGTGTTGAATTAAGGGGCCTGGTGTCTGTCAGGGATCATGGACAGAATGGGATTCAACAGGATCCCAGTGGTACTGGGCCTCATGAACACATTGGTTTTGAACTGGGCATATCCTGTGTGATAACTCATTTGTTTCCTTCAGTAGCAGAAGAGATCCAGCTGGAATGCTGTGTCTAGTAAAGGGCCTTGTCCTTCAAGGAAGAGACAGGCTACTAGAGACAGTTCAGTTTGCAGAACTATTGGGACTGTCTAATCTAGAAAAAATGCCAGGTGGATAGGACTTTATTCAAACATATAAAATATTAAACATAAAGGGAAATTGAATAATTAGTTGTTTATGTTGAGGAAGAAAAGAAGACTTGAATTCAAGTGGATGAGACAGGTTTTCTGACTGCTGATCTTTTTAACAGTGGGGATAATGAAACCGTGAATTGCATGGTTTGGGGCAATAATGTAATGTGTCACTGGAGTTGACAGATGAGCTTGTAGAATGATCTAACAGAAGAGGATTGTAACAATGATATGAAATACTTTGCAGTTCTGTTTTTGTGAGATACTGCAAATAAAAAATAACAAATAAATAATTGTCATTTTTGTGCAGACTGCAGCATTGGGACTAATATTATTCATTACTGGGAACTTTGGTGTACTGATCAGGTGAAGAAACGATCTGTGGTTTTTTATGTTGGTTGATTTTTTGGGATTAACATTTTTTAAGGTTTCAGAGAACATTTAATCTTGTAATCCTTGTTACATGTATCCTTGTTACAGTGTCTTTATTCATGGTACTAGCGGGCAGGATGAACACATTAACTTTGTAAGTTGCTCTCTGTGCAAGGTCAGTTTGTGAAGCATTTTAGAACGCTGCATCACTGAGAGGTTATCACTGACACAACATTTACAAGTAAGTGGAATGGATGTCTTTATTCATCAACTGAATTATTACTAGCATTTTTATATCTCAGAGATGGGATAGAGAGAGGCAGTATTGAGCTCAAAACACTTTATTGCTATTTCTATGAAATGTCTAGTTGGTCAAGCTGGGAACTTCTTCATCCTGGTACAGAATGTAGGATTTGCCCTTGTCCTTAGCAAAAGGAGTGATGGTGCAAGCAAGAGGCCCTAAGTGGTGCAAGACAATTGGGAGACTGGGCAAAGAAATGGCACCAGACCAAAGCTTTCAGCTGCCACGTTCTGTGTGCTGCCATCTGTGGGTCTGTGTCAAAGGTAGAAAACAAATCTTTAGTTCTTCAGAAGCTGAGAGATTTCAGGTCTCCCACCTGGCATCCTGACTGGAGCAGCAAGTGCTAGGATAGCAGCAGGGGTGTCCTGGCCAGAGCTGTGAGCTTGTTGGGCTGGGCTCAGGTGTGTGAAGTTCTCAGTTCTGACAAAGCTTTTCTGGACAGTTTAGGCAGTGTGGGGCTGTCTTTGTGCCCTCTCTCTGAAATTGGTTGCTGTGGCAGGGTGAGAGCAAGGGGGGATACAAACTTTGGTCAGGAGGATACTGAAATAAGGAACAGCAGAGATAACACTGGGCTGGAGCTGTGGTAGGAGTGGGTGAAATGGGGAATCTAGATTAGGGTATCAATAATGGAAGGCTTGGGAAGTCTTGTGCTAAGAGGAGGGCTGCTTGATATTGCGGATTTGCAGGGGTTTTTGTGGCTGCCCTGAATATTTGACTTGAGCATCCTCACTTTAGAGCTTGCCTTAGAGCTGTAGAGAAGGGCATTGTCTAAATGGGTAGCTGGTCTCAGTTGTAACAGAAAACTCTCAGATGTCTGGTAAGATAAATTTGAGACCTCTAAATGCACTCTGAAAATAAATGGTCACATAGGACAGGTAGATAGTACAGGTAAAGGTTTTTTTTTTTCTTAAGTAGTATTGATCCAACTTACAGATTTTGTTTTCAGCCTCTTTTTTCTTAATTCACACCCTCTTGGACTGAATTTCTTACTGAAACTTTTGATATAGAATAAGAAAATTAAACTGTTATGAATTCTTATAAGAAAAGAAGGCTCTCTCTTTTTTGCTCCCCAGCCAGTAGTGTATTGAGCTGGTTTGTGGAGTCTCTAAGTAGAGTTCTTTCCTCATTTAAAGGCAGCTGTTTAATGCTGCAGGGTGGTGGAGAGAGCATTTATTCTTCTAGCTGGGTGTGAACTTGATTAGATGTTGAGCCTGTCTCACCTTTTCCTGTGGCTCGTAATTCTCTTGTAAATAAATTCCTCCTCATGTATGCAGATTGCAGCGAGCACTGCTCAACCACAAAGCCACAAGGATACAGCTGAGCATTACTTGGAGACAAAGCTCCAAGCATTTATGTAGCAGACCCCTCCGGGCTGGTATCAGGTTACTTTTTGAATGGGAGACAGGCGGTTGTTTGTCAGCTATGCTGGATTCTGGCTGGGTAACTTCTCCAGTGGTGGCTGTATTTAAAACTGAAGCTGCTGCTGCATTGGGACTAGCTTGTGTGATATATTAGGATAGAAATTGCACGTCACAGAGCAAAATCCTGATCTAGAGCAGAAGTCTGGTTTGAACATGTTTTCAATTAAAATCTGTCGGTGACCTTACTTCCTGTGCTTGTGGTGAAGGATGAAACAGATTTGGGCTTCCAGCCATTGACATTCAATTTTTAGAAGATGTAATTTGTTCCATTCTGAAAGAACAAAAAAAGATAATTTTCCTTTGTCTTTCCAGAGTGTGTGTGCTTTTTATAGTAACTTGGTTTAAAAAAATTACATAAATGCTTATCAACATGTTAATCAAAGTTTTCTCAACAAGTATTTTATCCAATATTAATACAAGCAAGGAAGTTTCAAGAAAATAAATTGTATTTGTCTGTTAACTTTGTTTATCTGTATGAGCAGTTACTTTGCTGCTTCTACCACAACCATGTTCTTAAAACTGTAAAATTTGTCAGAAGGATTAGGAAAGCTGAGGAATGTGAAATGAAAGTAAATCCAGTTTCTTTTTGAATTGACTGGATTCCAAGCAGGCGGTGTCACTTGAAGGTATAATCTTCTTAACGTCCTGGGAGTATTAGAAACTTAGAAACAAAACTGAATATAGTTTCTGTATTGACCTGTTATTGTGATTCTTTAGTATTTATCCCTGCTATTTACCATATGAAAGTTTAAGCAGAGAAATCAGATCTAGAAACCTTAAAGAGGTTCCATCAGATTTTTTCTAAAATAACACTCAAATGATGGTTTTGATGTATTTTTTTAATGAGCCAAAGCCATCATTGAAACATGCTACTGATGTGTGAAACTGCATTAACAATTTAGAATGGTTGTATTGTTTTATATTTGGAGATAAAACTCAGTCATTGGAGAATAGAATGCAGCCTTATGTTGGATCATATATTCAGAAAAAACATCTATGTGACTTAGATGAGATACTTCAGAAATATTCCCCAGTACTTTCCTTCATTCCTAAATAATATCAGCCTTGGAGGACACATCTAAAACTTGTCCTCTGTAAATAAGATTAATTCTCTGTTCAGTATGATATGTAAATATGAAAGTTAAATAGCTTTCTAGATATTTTCAAAAGAAATAAATATTTTACATCTTCCAAATGCAGGTGCAAGAGTTAATATGCTTTATGAAGCCAAGTATGCTGAATTGAGTGAATACTTATAGCTTGTACTTCCATTACTCCTAATCAGAAATTACATTTCTAATGCATTAGTGGACTTGGGGTTTATGAAAATGTATTTTGAGATTTGATGCTTTTAGTTTTGAGAGAGCTGGAAAAAATGAGGACATTACCAGTAGGATGAAAGTAATGAATTAAATACAACAGCCACTATTTGGATTCTTCAGAGTGTTTAAGATGAGTTCTTGTGGATGGAATTATTTGTAGGAGGACAGGTGAAAAGCACAGGTGCATGCTAAGTATAGTTTGTTGTAGGCAGGGAAAGCAACCACCCCAACCAGCAGATGTTTGTGAAACATTCATCCAGGCTGAGGCATGTAGTGCTGGGTTATGCTCATAATGCATTAACATGTGTGTTTTGGTTTGTTTTGGGGGGTTTTCCCCCTCCCTTGGGAGATAAGGGAAAATATTAAATCATAAGGGAGAATATTAAATGTTTCATGACTGAACTGTGCATAAAGGTTGAAGCCTATCTGTGTTAGTTTGGCCGTATGAACTCTCCCAAAGTTTAATTGGAAGCACTGTCTCAAATTCTGTTTCTATTGTGCTCACCTTGGGAGCTACCTCATACAGTAACCTGAGAGCAGCTTTACTCTGGTAATTCTACAGTGCCTTCCTTAGGTTTCTTTTCCTGCAGTGGGAAGGAGCAGGAGCACAGGCTGTCAGCAGGAAAGAACAGGGAGCATGTGGAGCTCATGAGATGGGGAACCCCAGTGACTAAAGCTCCCATTTGGCCTGTCTCTAAAACCTGCCGTGTATTTATTGTGCTAACTTCAGTATGGTTTATCTTGCTTGGAAAGGTTATAAGCTTGTTGGTGCTTCCTGATTTGTTTCTGCAGTGTAAGAGAAATGGCATTATTGCATCCTTTGTAACTTCTGGGATTGGGTTCCTTGCTGCTCCAAAACTGTTGAGGCAGGAATTTCCTTTCTCTTCTAGTCTAAAGAATATAGAGCCTTTAAATTGGAGCTCTGTTGTCTCAAGCTAGGTGGAAAATATTGAAGTAGAAGTTCTCTTTGAAACCTAAATATTTTAAAAGAACGTTTATTTGTTTGTTTTTTTTCTGATTTGCTTTCATGAAAGAATATCAAAGCTGATGGAATATGTTATTAACAATAAATGTTGTGCGTGTCTCAGACTCCTGTTCATAGTCTCTTGGGTAAACAGGTGGGGGTTCTCCTTAATGTGTCAGATATTTTTTATATTAAGCAGTTCAAAAGGACATGCTAAGTGTATTTTATTTTTAATTAAACACTTATGTTCATGCAGAAATTGTTCAGTGGCCGTGTAATTGAGTTAAGAGTAGCATGACTTGTGATGATGTAGTCTCTGATAGCCATATCAATAGTCTGTTTGCCATCCAAAAAATCTTGCAGGCTTCCTCATACGATTCTCTGTTGGTGTTTATGGAAAATGGCACATTTCTGAATAAAAATCCTGCTTTGGTAAATGGGCTGTTCATGAAGCAATCAATTTCTATTTTAAACAAGTAAACCCTCTAGATTTTCCTCTGTTTTTACACATTACAGCAGGTGTTATGTATATTTAATCAGAAGACACAGCAATAATAGTCAAAGCTAGTCTTTTGAGCTCAGCCTTGTTTCATATCAATATTTTATGTTTGTCTGGAATGTTGAATTGTCATAAAATGTGCCTGTTCAAATAGAGACACAAGACCGGGAGATTTTGCTACACAAACATGGTAATATGGTTTCTTCTAACCAATATAGTAAACTTCAATTACTTTTTCTTGGCGGAGGGGGAAGAAAATCCTTTTATGGGATGGTTTTTTGAGCAAACATTCCCCTCTCTGCTTTCCTCAATGCTTCTCTTATTTTCCCCCATATATTCTGCCCTATTTGCTGCCTCTTGTGTCTTAGAGTGAAAGTTGCAGGGAATTCCATGTTACCTCTTACTGAAGGCCAGGAAAAATGACCTGATTCCATCTTGTGTTGGTTTTTGCGTTCTGTGTACTTCTTCCAGGCTCTTAACAGTAGAATTTGTTAGACATGGGTGGGGTTTTTTCTTCTTGGGGAAGGGAATACTTGGAAAAAAGGGGAGGAGGAGGAAGGAGGAGTGTAGTCTCTTGCCAGACATGAACGATTCAATTTAAGATGTTTCTGTTACTTCTGTCTTAACTTGCCTCATCAGTATTTTTTTTTTTTGGTATGGTTTTTGTATAATCTGTATTTGTTTTAAAGTAATTTATTGTGATATTTTTACTGTTTTGGTTTTGCCTTTTCCACTTTAAATGGAATAGTTCTTAAAACCCTTAATAGAGCACGGTCATGCAAACAATTGTATTGGCACCTCTGAGTGCAGCAATGAGTATCAGGGGACAGAAGGGAGCGGCAAGAACCTTTCAAAACACAGCTGCCACTGACAGAATGGCACCACAGCTCTCTTTTACTCCAAAATGAATTTCTTAAGGAGCAACTGAATTTGAACTTGGTTGATCTTAAATAGCCTCTCCTATTGAGAAACCTGCATTTCAACAGCAACCCCTTTCTCGTTTGAACTGCATAACTTACTAGTAGTTTTTATGAATTGTTGGTCATTCTGGAAGTTTTATCAGCTGAAAGGAAAGTGGATCTTTGTTCAACTCAAAATAAATAGTAAGGAAACATTCCTGTCAATGATTGAATTAAAATGTCCTCTTGGTCCTCAGTCATGCTATAATTTGTACAGAAGGTTTAAGCTCCATAAATTGTCTACATGAAGAATTTTCCCTTTTCTAGCTGGCAGGTATAGAGAGCCAGTGTTGTTGCTCATGCATTTTAGTACATCCTTTTTGACAGTTGATGCCTTCTGTTTCAGTCCTGGCTTCAACACTTGCCCTAGCCTGAGAATTATTTACTGTTCAGTCCCATGTGACAGTTCCTTTCTTCACACTGTTTCTGCATGTGCTCTCCCTGTGCAGCCTCATGGGCCCAGAGCTTTGCCAAAGTGCTCAGCTTCCCTCCATCTGCTTGCTGCCCTGAGCAGCAGCACTGCTCCTGCCTTGTGGAGGGCTAGCTGGCCTACTGGCTAAACCACTGCTGCTCTTGCATTTTTGGCTCTCTTCTATTTCTGTACACTCAGCTGTCCAAAAGGAAACCACCTTGTAGTTACACCTGTATTACTGTGGGTACAAATCAGGCCATTGCTAGAAATTTGTTCTGGTCTAACGAGCCAAGCTTGTCAGTAGGGCAGCAAATGCCTGCCTGGGTGTTCTGAGGTGAAGCCAACACATCTCAGAGATCTCAGTGCTCCTAATTCAGCAAACTAGGCTTTCCAGGACCATGTGAAAAGCAAGAAAATGTTGGGAGTGCACGTTTGGGTGACCCAATATGAAGTGGTAAGGGTCTAGCGCCTGACTGGAATCAGGTATTCTGTCATACATCATGCTGTCTGCCTACCACTGCTTAAGATGTTTTCTGCATCGTCCAAGAGAGAGCAAGCTTCCAATTAGTGAGCTTCAGCTTTAAATAGGTAGTGGAAATGTTTGTTTTTCTGCCTGACTCAATGTTACCATGTGAGAGACAGGATTTGAAAACACTGTCAATAGTGGAGACAAAATATTTTGTAATGAGCACACTCATCAATTCCAGCAGACTTTTGCAGTTTTTTTCAGCAGGATCTTGCTGGCAGTGGCTGCTGGTGGCAACTTTCCTGTGAGCAGAAGAGTTGAATTAATGGTGTGGGGCAGCAAGAACACTGACAGGCAGCATGGTGGCACGTCAGTACTCAGCCCCTTTTGATGGAAACTAATGTACTTTACAACAGAAAATGCATGAGTCTTCCTGAAGGTTGTGGTAGTGTGGAGGGTTGGGAGCAGAAAAGAATACTGAAATGTTGTGGAGAAAAATATAAGCCATCACGTTGCTTACTGCAGTGTAAATGGTTTTTATTTTTGTCTTTGTGGTCTTTTTAAAGCCAAATGATACAAAACTCGCTATTTTGTTTAATTTGTGTGTTGGCTTAATGATGGAAGAGTGTGTTGGGGAGAGGAAGCCTCACCAGAGAAAAACTAATAGAAGTGAGTTATTTGAGGCAGCGCATATTGTAGGTCACTTGAGAGACTTGTGTGAAACTAGAAGTGTTGCCTTTGTGGTTTTGTTATAATGATTTAAATATCATCACATGGATGTAAAATGTTAAAAATTCTAAAGCATCTCTGGCACTGAATTTAAAAAAAACATGATTACAGTTCTCAGTGGTGCCTAAAATGGAGGAGGACTTTTTTTGCCATAATAGGCTTTCTTTGAAAAACAGAGTTCCTGATAGGTCCCTCCATAATGATGTAAAAGATTTAGACCTTTTGCTGTTTTCCATAGTTAGCTTCAATACTAAAATTTTGTGCGGCCACCAAGAACTAATGCAGGAAAATCTTCCAGAGATATATATTTCAACATAGAATCTCAGTCAAATTTCATTTCATTTGCACTGAGAATTTTCATGGGTTCTGTTCAATAACTATTTGAAGATCAGTAATAGGTGCTTCTCTGTCCATAATGTCTGGTGATGTAGTCTTTGAGATTCTCAGGGAAATACGGAGATTCCTCATGATGCTGACTCTAGCAGATTCAGGCTCTAATTAGGGCTGGTTTATGTAAACCAGTTTGGGAACTGACAAGTTCTCAGTTTCCTCATCCTGTGCAGAGAAAGGAGGAAAGGAAAAAAAAAAACAAACCCAGAAGGCTCAAGAGCACTGTACAAATCTGAACATGCTGACATTTTAAAGAAAACTGCAAGTGTGGGAAATGCCAAGTTTTATTAAATTTTTGCAGGTTAGATGGGCTTTACTGGGACCTTTTTTGCACTGAAGGAAACATCAAAAAGTGGTTTTACTAAGAAATGGCACTGTAGTGAATATTCAGATGTTCATAGCTTTTTTTATTTTATTTTTGTCAATCCCTGGCATGATCCCTGTTGTAGAAATAGTGGTGTATGACACAAAATTGAGGAAGGGTTAAGAATTTAGGTGCAGATTTACTAGGCTCCTGTAAGGAAACTGTGGCACAAGCTTGATGTAGTGAACTGCTTCTCATCGGTCACTTGAGTTCTACAGAGCAGGCATGAAAGTAAGGATGCTGTGAGATGTCCCAGATGTTTGGTGAAAAAAATGATATCAGTAGCTTGTCTTTTAATATACAGGTTTTTCTTCTTCCTAGACCAAGCTTGAGTCAAAAACGCAGGTGCTGACTTTTCAGATAAACTTGGTTTTTCTGTCAGCAGCATCACTTTTTGGCACCCACAATACAGATACTGATGTACTGCTGGCATTTGATAACCTGGGGCTGGTTTTTACAGCCTTAATGTCTTAAGAGTGTAATTTTGGCTTGGTTAAATACAAAAGTTTCTCTCACTTTACATGTACTTCAATTTATGATGAGATTAACACTCCAAGAAATGCAGTTTAACTCAGAAATGCTTAAAATGAAATAATCTCTGGCTTAGAGCCCTTGGAAACTGTCTTCCATGACAAGGTCTAGTGTCTTTATTGAACTGGATCTTACCCTTCATGAATATATCTGGTGCATGTAGTGAAATGCTTCTTGATGAAGGAGAGAAAGCAGTGTTTCTAAAATCCTCTAGCTTGTTAAACCTTGAAATGTACTGGATAAGAGGGGAGGAAGGGCAGAGGAAATGAAACATTTTGTTCATTGGCTTAACTTTCTAGCAAGTGCATGGACGGCGCTTGAGTCTTGGCATTACGGTAGAATAAAACATGGTAAATTTATTTAGTCATGTGGTTTGGACTATTTTAGATCCCTAATGAAGGAAGGCTCTTTTTATTTTTTTTTTTCATTCCTGACTTGTTTAAAACCCTTATTTGAGTGATTTTATTCCCCAGTAACAGAAGTTAATAGAATAAAATGATGGTGAGGAGAGGGAAGGAATCCTGTGCAGCTCTCTGTTGGCATTGTTGGCATTATCCAATTTCATGTTTGCTGTGAGGAGCAATTGTTAACTATGTTTAATGAAAGATACCACAGACATTTTCATTTACCACCACTGGATTATTGATAGTGGGAAACATTGCTGAGTATGTTTCCCCTTTTGTTCTTCAGCTGTGGGGACAGGAGCATTCAGTTTTCAGGTTACAACAGTATCTGCATTTGTATTGAAGTAGTTTTAGCACAGCTTAATGAATGAACAATTTATTATTTTGAGTATAGCCTCTTGTTTTATGACTATGGAAAGAACCACCATTGCAACTCCACTGGTTTCTGTGAGATGAATCCTTGGGTAGCGTTTTACAGGTGTTCTGTGCATTGTCATTTACACAGCACTGCTGCAGTTCTGTCATGAGCTATTACAAACTATCACCCAAGGTACCAGGCCAATGCATGATAAATGTAGCACACTGCTTGCAAACGTGAGAGGGATGTTGCTGATTTAGGGTTCATTAAGCTTGTCAGAGGTGTTGGTTTGTCTGGAGGTGTGAAAGAGACATGAGGTGACTTTCTGAATTGCAGAGATGTTATTGGGAGTTGGGAATAACTTGTCCTATGGGAGCTGAGTCCTTAAAAGTGTGCTCCACAAAGGTACAGCTGTTTTGATAAGGTATTAGCTTTAGATTAAAAAGCTTATTAAAGCCATTGGTTTAAAGATGAAATGGAGCAGTCATCAGCATGTTATACCAAGCTTTGTTCACTAATATTTTGAGTAAAATATGTGTAGGAAATTTCATTTTGATTGTTTTTGTGGGTAGGTTTTTGTATGAATAGCACCGGGAGCCAGAACTGATTTCTCTAGAGATAAACAGTGAAGTTCTGTAATGATAAGATGGCAAAAATTTCTGAAAACCAGTCACGTGAGGCTGGAGGGGAATGTATGAGGAGGAGGAAGAGTTTGGTAGGCTGTTGAAGAGGAGTTCACTGTGCAGTGGTATGGTTGGAAAAACAGTTTAAATGTATGAGTGGAAGCTGGGAAGTTTTCCCACCTGTGTGCCAGCTGTGTGGTAGCTACAAATGTCAACTGCTCAGGAAGGATGTTGATTAAGTGGGAATGGTTCAGAGAATATCCCTGTGATGCTTTGGAAAGATGGTTCCAGGTGAAAATGTCAAAAATAACAGCCTAGTTACCATGCTCTAGAAACAATAGAGATGTGACTTAATTTCTGTGTTGTGGAAAATATTAATTCTGTACTGGAAGGGCTCTTGGACCAGATAGGAGAGATTTTCAGTGAGGGGAAATTGAAGCTTAAGAACATTAGAGTGGAAGTTACAAGGTGTGTAACAATGAGGAATAATTATCTGTAGAGCAACTTAGTGTGTTGGAAACTTTAAAAAGCAAGAGTCGATTTAGGCAAGATTTATGAACAAATTGGGCCAGAGATGAGGGTGGAAGATCACATTGTCACTTTCTGTCCTTATAGGTTTCTGGCTATGTGCTGTAAAAGAGTGACATTATGGATTATAATCATGTAGCATGGAATGTAATTCTCCTTTCCCTTGACTCCAGTCACCTTCTATTGGAATAAACGGCAAAACGTGCTCTGACCAAGAGAATGAGATGTTTGCTTGTGTTTGTTTCCCTTGGCTGGGATTTAGAGGAGATTGATGCAAATTTTTAGTAGTTTGGAAACATTCACTTGCATACCAAAAAATATCACGATGGTTGTGAATTGCACTAAACTTACAGAACGTGACATTGAAGCCTAACATGCAGCTTGATAAATAAAAACTTTGGCTTATGTAACAGTTTGCAGTGTCATTCAGGAACATAGAGTGTTCTGGAGAGTGACAAGGCACAGCATGGATGCTGGTGATGCCAGCAGTGGAGAGCTGGAGATGAGCTGAGTCCCTACCACCCAGACTGCCTGTGCCTCTCCCTCCTTTCTGGGAGGTGCCAGAGAGGAGTAGAGGTGTTACACAGACTGTTGTGTACCCGTGCTAGGGAGGGTTCTGTGGGAGTAGGAGCAGATGGTTGTGTTTGGATGATACCCTGAATTTCCATGGAGAGGCAAGAAGAAAGAAGGAAAGGAGAAGTCTCAACTTTTCCACCAAACAAGAAATTCCCCAGAGATGTGCCACCACAAGTAAGAGGTAGCTGTAGAAATAAAACTGGAAGTTGACCAGACAACAACATGTTCTTCCCTTGGTGAGTGACTCTTCTATAGCAAAGGTTTAATTTGCTTGGAATATTTGTAGTATTTCTTTAAAAAAACCAAGGTTTACCTGTTACTGACCATTATTATTTGTAGAAGCATCTTTTACACACTGGCAACTCTTAGTGTGCACAGAGTGGTGAAGATGGAGTGAGTTCAACTGACACTTCTTTAGCAGTGGAAAGTTATTAATAAATAATTCAGTGCAGCACTGTGGAAGCCGATATCTGTGGTGAACAATCTCAATCATTTTAATGACTCTCTCTTGCTTCATTGCTCTGTTGGCCATTTAACAGGAGTATTTGTCATTTTAATCTGTGATTGGAGGGGGACAGCAACATCTCAGCAGTTTTGTGTGGTTTTCAGCTGTGACCTTTAAGGTCTCTGTGATGTTAAATGGTAGCACAGGGTCTTGCTGTTCTGTTTTGAGGAGAGGTCATACTCATCTTGTAGTTGCTGTGCTGAAGATGGCACCATCTGACCTGGACCCTTCAGGCCAAGCTCATTTACTGTTTGGTAGTTGAACTTGTTTGTGTTTGTTCAGCTCAGTTGTTTACTGCTGAATTTCTACCGTGTTCAGAAATCCTTACTGAATTTATTGTTCCACAGGCCATATGCAGCAGAGCTATGACTCTCTTGAACTTGTAGACTTTGAGTAGCTAGGAAGAGTTGGTGGCAATAGGTTTTGCCCTTCTGAGTTTGCTTTTGTGGGTGTTTTGTGGTCTTCCTCAGGAGACTGGAAAATAATGGTTGAAAAATCTTGCTGTAATGACTTCTGGGGTTTGCAAATCCAATTTTACACCAGATTTCAAACTTAGTGCAGTGGTTGACCAAGAAAAGCAGTGACTGGGGAAAAGACCAGCTGGATGCAAATGAGGGAACTTTTATGGCGTTTCATTGGAGAAATGAATGTGTCTCAAGAAGTGTTTTTTTTATTGTTGATGCCCTTTATTTTATTCACATGTAACAGAAAATGTCCGTGCTGGGCAAGAATGTAAAAAGTGGGAGGGGAAAGATGGTATGGTTGAACGGGGTTGTGTTCTGAGAGGTGAGGGCAGAGGACAGATTTGAAAAAGGCATGGCAGATAAAGGTGCAAATAGAGCAAAAAGAGCAACAAAAGAAAGAACAGAGAATAAAAATAGGATCTTCACAACCAGTTTGTCTAGGAATCTTGTGTTCCCTTGAAACTAAATGAAATGCCTCCATTTCTATAGGTAGTGGTACATTTCAGCAGAATTATTCAAAAGCTCCACTCCCACACCCAAATGCATCGATGTACAAGAATTGTCTGACAAAAAATATTGCCAAAAAATACTGCAAAATATTGCATTTATAGGCACATGTGATGAGAAAAACTGCTAGTGTGGAAGAAACCAAGACAAGTTTGTGTCCCTTATGTTTCTCTTGAAATGGCGAAACTTAATTGTCAGTTAAAACCTGACAAACCTTTAAAGGTATGCTGTGTATTCATGACTTAGTGAAACTTGAATTCCTGTTAAAGTGAGGGCTGTAACTTGTGTTGCAATATGTTGCATACAGAACAGCATATTCTAAAGTAATGTAAATTCATGGCATATATATTATGTAAAGATTCATAGTGCTGGAGTGAATGATGGCACTTCCATGGAAGTTGTGGGGCAAGTTTTCAAGCAAGTGTTTAAATAAAATTTTTGAGCTGAAGTTCTCAAACCTTATGTAGTTACATGAGGAGAAAGTTGACTTCCATCAAACAGCTGCGAATTTCTTAAAGGAGGGTAGTGATTCCACTTTATGTGGTTGATATTTCTGCTACTGTAAAGGTTCAGATTAATTTCTGAAAAGAGTTCTAGGAGGAGATAATATTTTACCAATAAAACTTTAATTCAAAGAGTGTTAGAAGTGTTTTATTGAACAGTTTAAAAAGCACCATATGTTTTGATAACATGCCCATCTACTTCCATGTCTGGGGCTGTGTGTTTAGTGTGCTTTAATCCACATGGCAAATCCTGAAATCTGTTCCTACATTACTCCTGTCTCTGCTGTTTTGTAGCAATGGTCAAATTAATTCTTGTTAGTCATAACTGACAAGAGCAAACTTGCAGTATTCATTTCTCTGATGTTTATTCTAGTTTTCTGCAATTGAATGCAGTATGAATACAGTATTTTCCAAGTGTTTGTCTAGGTTTTTTAAAAAATTATATATGTTCTTTGGACTCCTAGCATCCTATGGCATTCATTATGTTTGGAAGGAATTTAATTTCTCACTCTTAAACTTACTCTAGCTGATACCTTTATTGAATTTTTAAACAATTTATTCTGAAACATCACAATTTTTATTTTAAATTCATCACATCCATCCTGCTTGTGGTTTTAGAAGCCTCATTCTCATAATTTCACTTCTGTTGTCTCTTCTCCAGTCTGAAAAATCTTACAATGGAGTCAGCCTGTACCTACACTTTATCCTTAATTTTCTGAGACACCTCTGTTTCTCTGTTCTTGGGGTGATAATTATAACCATGCAGCACTCAAGATGAGATCACAATGTTTGCATATAGTGTGGCATAATAACACGTTTCTGTTCTCATTCTCTGCTCCTTTTCTAGGAGTCTTTAGCATTCTACTTTGTATCTTTGACTTCTGATGAGCACTGAATGGGCATTCTGAAATCATGGTGGATCATACCTTACAATCTTTTTTTCCCAAGTTAGTAGTAGCTAATTTGAGCTTATTCTTGCATCTGTAGGTAGGGTTTTTTTCCTTTCTTTATTTCACCCTCACCAATATTGAATTTTACCTAACCTGACATAGACCCATGGCATTGGAAGAGCCTTCCACTGTTTTTCAGCGTCAGTTTCCAGTTGGAGTTTCCTGAAACACTGTTGGCAAATGGTGTCAACTTTACCTCTTTGCTCCTGATCACATTTTGAGGATATTTAGCATTATAGCTGCACCTCTGCTGGAAATATTTTTGCATTCTAAAGCTTTTAATTGGTGTCTGCTGGCACCTTGAACTTACTCCATAGTGTTTAAATTTAAGAGTTTTGACCAAGAGCCTTACTAAAGACTCTGAAAATCCAGTTTAAATTGTTTCAGGTGCATTAAGGTTGTGTGCAGACTGCTCTTCACTGTACTGTCACTGAAAAGTGAGAGACAATTTACTTCTACTAAAATTATTCGTGAACCTCTGAGATTGCAACTATTAACTCTTTGACAGATCGTTGCCTTTAGTCCATCTGTGCAACACAATTAGGTAGCAGATCCAAAATAGAAATGTTGATGGATTACAGGGAGCTCTATCCTCTTGAAACTATCAGTCTGAACAAGAGTAATCTTCAGGTGGGTTTATTCAAAAAGTAGGTCTTTTTGGAGGTACTCTCAGGATAAGCTTGGGGGCTTCTGTCTACTGCCAGTAAAACCCAACTACAAGAAGAGGCTGTGTGTCATTGCTGTACACCCAGAGCTTGGGTCTATAAGCAGTGCATCTTGTGAGATTTACCTTTGAAGTGTTTGGCTGCTATCAATGGAAAGAAAAGTAATTTCACTTACTCTTTTGGCTTTCTTGGGGGTTGGCAACCATTCACAGATGTTTTACTTTTTGCTTTATGCTGTCTTTTCATTCAGTTGGTAAACAATTCGGAATTATTTGTACCACTAGCAAAGATTTGCGTGAATGAAAATGATCTGTGTGAATGAAAATGTTCTAGTTTCTTTTTTTATGTGTATGTACAGCCATGAAACAGCAGAAGTGAAGAATCAGTATGTTTATACCGGTTTATTATACCGGTTCTAAGGAGGCTGAGAATTTAGTTGAAATTACTTAAAAACAAATATCTGGACCTCAGAGTACCATGTGTATCTGAACTCAACATATCCTGTCATTGATTTTCTCATGCTTCTCTGATGTAAATGTTTATCAGTGAAGTTTTAAGGATTGTATGGTAGTAGGCAACATAGCCCATAAATTTTAAGATCCCACAAAATAAAGCTGTGTATTAAAACCCATACATTTTCAACAAATTTTTGACTCATAGCTTAAAATCAATCAATGTGTAAGTGTTTAACAACTTTCCAGTCTGTCCTCAAGCAGTTGAGTTGATGTAATTCATCAGATCATCCTAAGTGGTGGATGTTCTCTTGTGAAATCATTCTCTTAAAAATAGGGGGGGTATAGTTTTCTGCAACTTTCGAGTGGGCTCTCGATATAGGAAACCCGTTTATCTTGGATATGCAGCATATGTGCATACATAGCATCCAAATCTTGCCAACTGTTGCTGTGGAGGAATTTTTAGGAGGAGGTATCTGGAGGAAGTGAAGCCATGATTTGTTGTCTGTTCCAGAATTACGTGCATAACATTTTTGCATTATTATTAGATTAATTATTTTTGGCTATATGTGGTTTCCCATCGCCCTTGGAGTGGCCTTTGCTTATTCCAATGTAGCTGCAGTTAGCAACCAGACCTTCTGGAAGGCTTGCTGCAGGTGTGAAGGTAAGTAGGTACTGGATTGTCATGCCCAAGCAGCTAGAGATATGCCAAAGGTGACAACAGTATGCAGAGCATTTTAAAAAATTGTGTAAGCCACTCTAATAATCTCAGTTGTGAAGGCACTAGAAAGGTTGCTGAAAAGACTGAATATTTTAATTGTCAAGGCCACTTATGGACAAGGTCTCATATAATAAACTTAGCTGTCACTTTTATCTATTCTTGCTTATTAACAAAGATTGGGAGAGTAGTATAAATGGTAGCCATCTCTGCTCTTGAAATCCTCACAGGAAGTTATGTGCAGGGTCATATAATTTCCTGACAAACCATACACAACATCCCAACTGATGTTTACAATCCTTGCAGATGACAGCAGGCTGATAAGCCATGCAGCTGGCTAAGGCAGGCTTTTTATTTTGGTTAGGGCTTTTAAAGTAAGTCTGACCACAGAGTTTGTGGGTTGATACTGTATAGAGAGCTGAAACTAGGAATTTGCTGTTTTCTTTGGAAGTACTTGATATACAAAATTCTCAATTTCTGTTTTTCTTGCCATGTTTGCTAATTGAAAAGAATTTTACTTTTTTTGAGATGCCAGACAATGCAAGAAAATGTGTGATCACATCAAAGTTTTTTTCTATTCTGACTCATACTTGTGTGATGGAGAAGATTGGGGGTAAGGAAACACCTGGCACATGAAATTCATTAAAAAACCTTGACTTGCGAATACGCTGACAGTTGTTTTCTGAAAATGGTTTGCATTTAGAATGTCTTTTTGGTTGCAATCTTGGTCGTTTTTTGGTATCTTTGCATTCATGCACAGTTTTGCAGAACCTGCCTGTATAAAACTCAAATTTTAGTTTCTGTAAACTTACATAACGCACGAGAGAATGCAAACTGATCCAGACAAAATGTCCTCAAACTATCAGAGGTGTTCTGTTGTTCTATCTTCAAGACCTTGCTCTTACAGAGCTGTGAACTGTGTCAAAGGATATAATCCGTTTGCTAGAAGAAAGATTAATTGAGTAGTACAGTTTGTCATTATTTTTTCCAGTTTCCACATAGTAGCCAAATGGAGCCTTAAAACTGTGGTGCAAGGAGTCAGTGCCTGAAGATATTTTTCATGTGCGCCCCAACTGCCTGAAATAAGAGGGATGTTACAGCACAGTTCCTATCTAAACCACATGCCTGAAATTTTAAATTGTCCAGTGGCTTCTTCAATGGAATGAAAGATTCCATGGGTGGTTTGCGGGAGCAGTCGATACTGGAAGTGTGACATATCCATCTTCAACTCTTGCGGTCTGTGATTTTGGAAGTAAAAAGGAAAATAGAATTGATGCAGTGCTGGCCAGTGTTCTCATGATAGATGCATTCGTTGTTAGTAGTAAAGTCAACATACATGGTGTGCAGTAGAACAACTGGTCTGAGTTATTTCTACTCGTTCTTTCTACAAGTGTTGTATATTTCTTGGAATCAACGTGATTGTATTGACCCTCCTCTCTTGAGGTAGAACCAAATCCTATAGTTCTCAAGTGCAGGGGACAGCAACTGGTTTTGTAGGAGAAATAAGACTTGGGCCAACATCAGAAGCTGTAATGTGGCTGTACACTTGTTAACTGTGCTTATTTACTTCCCTCCATTTTGGAAATCTTTAGAAGTTGGTGTTCCTTGTCCCTTCTATGTTCCCTCACTTACTGCAAGAAGTATTACATAATGTTTTTAAAAGCTTGTCGAACATGTGCATCCTAATGGGAAAGTCTGTTTTGAAAGCAATATTTTTAACTGTCTACATCTAGGATACTAGAGAAATTTCCAGTTAGGATACTGAGAACATTCCATTTGGTTCAGGGTGGTTGATGTTCTTTAAGACAACAGCCCTGCAGGGTGCCTTGCACTATCTACATGTTCCTGTGTTTCTTGTTGAAAGTACATAGATCAGAAAGGTATCATGATAGAATCTCTGAGTATCCCTGGGTGGATAATGAATCCTACTATACGGGAATTTAAATATTAGGTTAATTTTTCATTGGTGTCCATGAACCTTTTCGTTATCTCAGCTGGGAATGAGCTCACTGCTCTGTATAAATATTATGAGACTTATTAGGGCTATGATTTTTGCTGTTTAATTGGAGAGTAAAATAAAACTTCAGTGTTACCTAAGGCATTGACTTAGAGTAGCTTTTCTCATTAAGCTTCTGCAAAGGCACTGTTCCACTTGCTTTCCAAATCACACTGTTGATGACAGGGTTCTTAATTTTTACTATGTAATATATAGTGTATACTGTACAATAATTACAGTGTGCTGTTTTCCTTTTTTAACCTCTGAGCAAGGAAAAATTACAATTTCCCAGCTATGTTTAGTAGCATGGGTTCCCTATCTATATTGTTTTGTATCCTTAATATGGGAGATATGTGAGAGCTGTGTTTAAGTAGCATAACACTTGCTTCTGTCTCACAGTGACTTCTATTAGAGCAGCTGATAAGATTATTTGCATAAATAGTGACTGCAGAATTGGGAACAAAAATGTGTTGATGGAAATCTCTTTAATTAGGTTGCTTGCTAGTTTATGGAATGTAATTGAAGAACTCTGCATACATTCCAGGTTATCCAGCTGTTTAGGGTACAAACCTTACAATGATGCTAAGAACATGCGGAGCAGCAGTAGTTTCAATGTTTGTGCTTCTGTGTATGTGCTTTCTAAATGGACTTCTTCTTTTGATCACAAGGACAGCTGTCCTGACTTGACCAAGGTCCCAGATCAGAGACTTCTCCCCTCACTACCCTTTGGTGCTGCAGGGAGCATTTGGGGTGTGCTGCTGTGGTTTCTTACTCTGAAGGCCATGTGGAACTTCAGCTGGCCCTCCCAGAACTTGGATTATAAACCACCAGGTTCTGGAAGAATTGAATTGCCCCAGTATAAGGCTGCCTCAACTGCTGAAGGTTTAAAAGTCTGTTGGCTGGGCTGGTTGTCCAACTGTTGCTTTCTGTGTGCAGAGTTTGATGAATCTGTTGGCTAAGTGTGTGTGGCAGCTGCTAGAGACTGAAACATGCCATGTTGTGTCTTTGTACAGTCAAGAACACCAATTTCTGCATCCTCTAGGGAGTTAAAACAAAAGATAGCAATTGGAAAGAGTCTTACTGAGAGTTTCCTGGTCGATTACTAGGGCAAACAGACTTGAGTGTATCACAGATTTGTAATACGTGAATTCTGAAAGATCCAAGTGTATGTTTTGTTTTGTTTAGCAGAGGTTAGAGCTGGGGGTGATGTGGGGATTGCAAACTGTTGCCTGCTGGTGTTCCTGATGGCTGCCTTGCCTGTATCAAAGGTTCAGCTACAATAGTTGGTACTTTGCATCAGACAAAATGTTGGTTAGATTATACCCTGTTATAATGCAGCTGTTTTCTGATGGGGCACCGAGTCAACAGATTGATCATGTGTCTTTAGTAGTGAATGTTTCCAGGCCTTGTGGCTTCATGAGTTATCCTGAGTCAATGAACCTGAAGCAGTTGGGGCATTGGGGGTGTTGGCAAGGACAAACTAATTTAACTTGAATTTAGCCAGTGTTTATATATTCTATACAGCTGGTGTGATCTGTCTGCACATTGTTCTGCAAATCACATGATACTTAGTGAGAGCTTGTAACTGAGTCAGGAGGGAAAACAGGTAATGTTTCCATCAAAATATTTTGATGTTAATTTACATGCGTATTTGGAAGAACAGAATACACCAGCTAAGATTTCTTGTATAAATCAGCGTATCAGAATGATGGGGTAGCATAAGCAATTGCAAAACATTGCTTCTGTGAAATACTGTAGTGTCTGGAAATGTACTTTCCAGCTCTTGGAATGAAAGACGAAGGGGACTGTGTCTGGCTGAAAGCAATATAAAAGAGGTGTCAATGGTTGTATGTACAGGGAAGGCATAGAGTGATTTTGCTTTCAGGTCTGTAATAAGCTTTTGAAATTAAGAAGCGTACATAGGCTTATATAAAGTATATGATTCTCTTTTTAAATTGACATTTGCTTGTAAACTACTTAGTGAGCCAAGTAATTTACATCCAATGTTGAAGAATTGTCTTTACATTTAAACTGGAACCTAAGAACTGCTGTTGGCTTCCTTGTGTGTTCCCTATGGTCTCATTTAAGTCCCTTAATGAGTCATTATGTCTTAAATTTCCTAAGTTCAACAGACTTATTAAAGAAACAGAATAATCTGAATTTTGGAGGATGGTTGTTCATGTTGCTGTGTTCATTGCATTATGCTGCTGTTAGTGAAACTTCAGAAGGGACACGTGTGCTGCAGAGCTGGCAGGCTGTGCTGAGGATGTGGTACCACCTGCCTACAGACCTGTTCTGGTCTTGGCCGGTGATGTTACTTGAGTTGTGTGAATTTTAAGTACTAAACAAGCTGTGTTCTCAGCAAAAACCGATTTCTATAATGCACTGAAATGCTGGGCCAAAGAACTTGTGGTTATCAAATCTGATTGAAAAGAAAGTCTTGCCCCATGAAAGACCGGTTTTATTGGTATTTTGTGAAATACATAAAAATATGATGTAGGAGTTATGTCCAAAACCACAGGATTCTAAAGTGTAAAAAGCTAAGACCAGAAAGTTACTAAGAGCTGTTTCATCTGCCTATCCAGACTTGTGAGTTTGAACTAAAGGGCAGATGGGGTATGGTAGGATAATATAAACCAAGATCTTGCTTGTCTTGCTTGTGCTCTAGGAAGAGAATAGGAGTTTTGATTCCATAGTGAAATCGAGGTATAGTTACATTAAATGCAAGGATTTATTGTACATAAACAATTATGTTTGTGGATGGGGGAAGCCTTTTTGCAGTTTTGCTCCCATCTGCTATTTGAAAATTGCTTTCTGAGGTCCTCAGGATTCTGGAGCAGTAAAATAAGCAGTAATGGATGTGGCATAATGGGGATCTTGTAGACCCTAAATACGTCAACACCTGCCTACATACATACATATATATATATAAAATTGCTAATAGCAATCTTTAAACTGCATTTTTCTTTACAAAGCAGACTTGATATTGTATCCCTTTATCATGAGTCATCTGCTTAAATCTGACTTCCTTTAGCCTGTAGGGTGCATGTTGCTACAGTGGAGTTTTCATTTTAGCGTTCCATAGACTTTTCACAAAGGCGCAATTGAGCGCCAAGCACTGGCTGTCTGCTTTAATGGAATGCGTGAGTTAAGGCAATTTCCTGTTGCACGGAGAGAAACCTTAAGTAGATTTACTGAATGTGACAGGAGATGTACGCAAAAAGCAAATTATTTAGTACTTTGGAACAAGACATTATGTTGCTTTGGAAGATTTGACTGAACGACATGCTACATAACAGGTAATTCTGTAGAGTATTAAATATATCAGCTTGGGGTAAATTATCAACACAAAGGCAGTTTTCTTGTGCCTCTTTTACATGTTGGATGATAAGGCATATCAGACAAGACTCTTGGCACTGTATTGTCCTGTTCCTGTCCAATTTCTCCTTTTGATGGGAATGGAGAAGCACGACACTGTGGTAAAGAGAAGTGCATCCAATTGTAGGTAGTATTTAATAAATGTTTCTCCATTGTTCACGACTTGGTGGCTGTAACAGTCCCTTTTAATGGCAGGCTTGCTTACAGTGTCAGCTGTCAGAGCACCAGGTTGCTTTTGAACCAGGCTTTTGTTACTTTTTTTTTTTTTTTTACTCCTGTGAAAGGATTTTGCATTTACTTAATTCCAGGGAAATAATTTCAGGGATTTGTTTTTTAAGTAAAATGACTAAATGCCATGTGTAGCTTGGCTAAACAGAAGGCAAGAATTGACAATTTTAAACACCAATGTCATGAGGCTTCCCCTCACGTAGTACTGCTCATAAGTGAGAGTGGTCCATTGAAATAGGGAGATGGGGTGGAACAAGGAAAATGTCCTTAGCTTGTGGCTGGCCTTGAGGGAATTAGTTGCAGCACAACAGTCCATTTATAAAATTAAAATGAACAAACAAGCAGTAGAAGATGTGGGGATAAAAGCATCACAGTAGCCTACAGTGAAGCAGAGTACGTGTACGGGTGGAACACACCGGATATGAGGCATCTTTTGCCACTTGTGTTTGTTTAAAACCTTAGCTAGAAAGTTAAAGCTCTCGTTTGTTCTTTCATGTCCAAGGATTTGCTAATCGTTCACATTCTGAAATTAATGGAAAATTTGAGTCTGAGAAGGGATTTGTCAAAGGTGTTTTCTGTTCTCTTTTTTTTTTTTTTTCAATAGGAAAAGATTACTTTAGGAATAAACACTCTGCTATTTATTCCTGTTTTTTCAAAACGAAAAACAGGGTGACTGTTCAAAGGTAATTTTGAGGTCATCTGTTATAAATAAATTTCATTTGGGTATTACTTTGCTGTATATGGCACAAATTCCTTTAATTGAAAAAATTAATCTTTCCCTTTCTTGTGTAGCTTTGAGCACTAGCACTGTATTTTGTATAGGCATGTGAAAGATGCATGCTATAGCAATGTCCTGGTAGAATTTTCCTCTTTTCGAGGAAACCTAGTATTTAAAGAAAATTGAATAGCCACGGATGTTTGTTCACTGTGAACTATTTTTCCATAGTTACATTTTTTAAAACTATGCAGCCAAAGAGAGGATGGTGCTGGCCATTGAGATCAAAGGCAAAGAAGGCTCTCAGTCTCCCCAGCTCCATTTGGAGTGTTGCCAGTGGGCCAAAGGAGTGATCCTTCTGTTCAGGGGAGCCCACACCTGGAATACTGGGTCCAGTTCTGGGCTTCCCAGTACAAACCACCTACGGGCACCCTGGAAAGAGTTCACCAAAGGGCTGCTAAGGGGTTGGAGCTTCTTCCCAGTCTGAGAGGGCTGGAGGCTGTTCAGCCTGGAGACAAGAGGTTGTGGGGGGTGAAAATCAGTGTGTGTTAGCGAGGGTGCAAAGGAAACTGAGCCAGATGCTATTCAGTGATGCCCGGGTGCAGGACCAAAGGCAGTGGGTACAAACTGAAGCACAGGAGGTTTCCCTGAACATCAGAAATTGCTTTCTGTACCTCCATGGTGATTGAGTGCTGTCACAGATTGCCTGAGATGGTTGTGGAGTCTCCATCCTCAGAGATACTCAAGAGCCTGAATATGGTCCTGGGCAAGCTGCTTGAGGGGAGGGAGGTTGGATGAGATGACCTTCAGAGGTCTCTTCCAGCCTCAACTATTCTGTGATTACAGAGGTACACTTTGCTGTCAATTAAATTGAGCCATTAAACAAGGAGAGGTTTGTCATTCTGTTAATGTTTGTTACCTCAAAGCAAAAGAAAGCTTAAGAAATTATAGATTTCCTAGGAAGAGAACTCATCTATTTTTATATCCATTTCTTTAAAAGCTTGAAATGACCATATTTAGCCTAATCTAAAGTTATGCCATGTGAAATGATGTTCCCTTTTAAAAGAGGAGTCTTCTAATTAATGTGTGATTCCAGTATGGATAAGATTGCCAGCTCTAGAACTGAGAGAATCAAAGCAAGCCAAGTAAAACCAGGTGTGGTAGTTTCAAGTAATGTGCAACATGTATCCCACCGTTCCTTTGGAGCCCTGAGAGGGAGTGGGGAAAGTACTTGTACTGACAGCTCTGCAACAGAGTTATCTCCTAAGGCAAAGGAGTATTTTAGTTAAGAACTTCCTGAAATGTTGAGAGGGATGGCAGTCCTTAATTTTTTTGTGTGTAATTTATTTTTTTTTTCTTGTGAGATGTGCATTATAAACTAAAGTTGCTGGTTTGGTGAGAACTGGGCAAAGGAGCATTTGAGTGTTTGTTCAGGCTGAGCAGCATTATTTTGACTTCAGCTCTCTAGGAGATAATGAGAAGTGAGCTGTCTGCACTAATACTTACTTGCTTGGTTTTATGATGTAAAGAAAAGAGAACTGTCATGTTGCAGGGGTTTTTTTCCTTCCTTTGTCTTGTCATGAAAGTTCAAGAAGGAGAAAAGGACTGCAGTGCTTTGTGACCTGATCTAATATGTAAAAGCCAGGTAGGGGGTAGGTTGTCATCTGTGTGTCCCCCTTCTTTGCTTGCTTTTCCTCCCAAGACATTTCTCTGGCACTCCAGAAATATTTTGAAACCTGAGCTGCAGTGAGTTCTAGTCACTTACTATGTGTAATTTAAATAAATGCAAACTATATTTAGCATTACTAGAGCACAGTAAACACCATGTTATAGGAAGGATGTCTTAAGCTACCTGGTAAGTCATTCCTTTGTGCCTGAAGCAATGTGTTTCATCATTCCTGATGAGAGTTTTGAACAATTTTGGCTCTGTATATGCCTGTGGAGTATGTGTTCTGCATCAGGGTGTAACCTGCTTCTAAAAATTATCTGATAAAATGTCTTCTGATTGACAACATGGGAAATAAAACATGGGAAAATAAAATGGTTGTGAACCTGAAGTCAAACCTTGCTGTACAGATACCTGATTTCTATAGAAACTACTTTGGGACTGAGAATCCATTTTGTAAATTGTGACTATTAAAATGACCCACATTATATATGAAGCCTTATGAAACCCCTTATTATATATGAAGCCTTATGAAAGTCATCTGCCAGAGAGCCTGGTGCTCCTGTTACTATGTTACAGTTACAGGGGGACTAAAGCACATACCCTAACACATAGGAAAAGGTGAGGTAGATTGTCTTTGGGGTTTCTGTAGCAGGCAGTGCTGTGGAGCTGTAACTTCCTGCTTGTCTGACTATTGCTGGAGAGGTTAATTGAGATATTGCTTGATATAACATGAATATTTCAGAGGTAGGCAAGGGATGCTTAGTGCTCTCTGTTCAGCTACAATTCCCACTAGTGCTTTTTACATTCTTGTGGCTTTCTAAATTTGTCAGTTCAAACTCTGCCAGAAACTTCAATTACACGAAAATCACAGTTTTGTTCCTTTTGACAAGTGTGTTTATATTAACTGTACCAATGCTTCTGTAAATTGGTCCAGGTTGGTTTTTCAAAAACTAAAATATCTCAATTAATAAAAAAAGAGACCCATTTTATTTTCATAACTCTGTCACAAGTTCATGGCTTATGGTAATTCAGATGGTGGGGAGGAAAAATCCTGCTGCTGCATGACTAAGGCTTGAATGAGCAATTAATTTGTAAATGTCCCATCCTACCTGAAGCATATTGGTGGTCTCAGCTCAGTTCCTGGAGTTCTGCTGACTGCTAGCCAGTCTTTTTCTGTCTTTTCAACTGGCATTTGCACTTGAAAACCTAAATAACAAATCTATGGAGAATAAGGGGCCCTGATACTACCACTCTCTCCCACCCATCACATGAGGTGAAGTTCCCATCAGCATGGGGGCTAAGCAATTAATTTTGTAAATGCTTAAAGACTGTTTAAAAAATATTCGTAAACTATGTCTTCTTCAGCCATCTTGCTCCTCAGTAAAAATGAACATCTACCCTCTTCCAAAAAGGATTGTCCAGCAATGAATTTATTTAAATAAATACCAGGCATTTGTCATGGCTTTTGTAAATAGAGGCATTCTAACTATTCAGGGTTTCATGTGCACTTAGGTGGGTAACTGATAACTTCTGGTTCCTTCAGAGGTCCCTTTCAGCTGTCCATTTCCTGGATGTGCCATGACTTTGTCTGTAAGGGCTTTATTGAACAGAACATTCTTACCATACAAATGCGGAGGGGTTGAAGGCCTGCAGATTTCTGTACCTCCCAACAATTCAATATCACTTTGTCAGTGTTGAGTTCATGTTTGTCACAGTTACATGAATAAATGCTTTGATAGGCTGTCTCCCTCTTTATCCTGAGAGCCCCACTCTGAAGTACTTTTTAAGTAGGAAAATGCATCAAAAGCTCTGTACAATAAAAGTTTCCTGAGTGAAGAACTGCGCTTTACGGTTTGTGTTCTTTTTTGGAAGTACACTATTTAAATGTGAGTTTGTACTTGCCTCACAGAATGAGGAAATAAATTTTAAAGCAACTAGTGTATTTTTAAATGTACAGTTACAATAACATGGATTTAACATAGGCTTTTCCGTAAATTCTTTACAATAGGCATTCTTATTAATAAAGAGTATAATTTCTAGTTATCTGCAGTGTGGTGGGGATAGAAATGCCCTCATGCAAGACATTGCTGATGGGGACATTGCCTCATGTGGTGGGTGGGAGACAGTGGTACTGCCAGGTACTCCTTATTCTCTGTAGATCTGTTTATTTGTTTTCAACTGCAAGTGCTAATTGAAAAGGCAAAAAAAAGGATTGTGGCTAGCAGTCAGCAGAGCTGTAGGAACTGAGCTGAGACCACCAGTATGCTTCAGGTAGGGTGGGACATCTTAATGTCTTTCTGTCACTTACAGGCATTTTGACCCTGTTGCCTGTCCTAAGCAGTGATCTGAAGATGTGCACCACCAAAAGTCATTGCTGTGGGAAGCTTCTTGTATTAGAATGCATAGATGTTACATGGGAGGGTGGAATGAACTACAAATACCTTGCAGTACTGCCACAAGTATGGCTCCAACTAGTCCTAAATCTTCAGGCTCTTCATCTTTATAAAGTTCTTGAGAGCTTTTGAAAGTAAACACTACTGTGTTTGAAAATGATGGTGGCAGCTCACGGGAGGACTGTATCTGTCCCTGGTACTGCCAGTTCACCAGTAATTCTTTAGAGATCTTGAATCAAACCCAGTTTTAGATGCTCAATAAGCAGCCTAGTCTCCTTCAGAATCAACTGCATTCAAAACTAAGCAGAACATTTTGGAACCTAATGACGTTCCTAAGCTTATTTAGAAGAGCCAAGTGCCTGAACTTTGCAGCACATAAATGGTTTGTTATCACGTTGAAGGTTAAGTCTGGGGAAAGCCTTTATCCACTCTTGAAGAAGGTGATTTTGTTCCTCTGAGCTATGACTGCAGTACCCGTATCAGACAGGTACTTCTTCAGGTCTGTTCTTCCCCACAGAAGTGCATGTGCAGGATGCTCGAGATGTGTTTCAGCAGAACCAGGCCAAGCAGATTCCAGTCTCAAGGGCAGTCAAAAGTCACAGCTAGAGAAAATTTCTGTGTTGTGGAAGCTGGCCTTGTCCAGTCCTGTCCATTTTATATTAAGGGTCAGTTATGTGCTCTGAGACCAGAAATTTCCCTAATCTGTACTTTTGTGTGGTTGGTGACACAGTGGTGAAGCTAGGTGCAGCTTGTTTTTTCCCTCTGTTCAAACTAGCAAGATGTGAATAGTGAATACATTTGTTTCAGGACTAGTTCCTAGGTACTACTCTTGTGCTGCCTAAACTGGAGAAACTTCCACAGAATGCATGTGCTTTTTGCACTTTCTCACACAGACACAGACTGAAGCGTATTCAATGGTATTGACATTTCTGACCGAATGGCTCTTGATCTTCTATGCTAGTTATTGTTGTTCATTGGTGGGATTTTTTTTCTTCTCTCCATGAGTCCTCTTGAGTTTTTATTCCAGCCAATTCTTATGTCTGCAGCTATCAGTATGGTGGCTGTGGGGAGTTCATAGGGGATTTTTGTTTACAACTTGGCAAGTGTATTTATTTCAGGAACTCTTTATCCTTTTTTCAAGACATGGAGAGCTCATATGGCTTCTGAAACTACTTCAGCTGAAGTCTATTGAGGTAATTTATAATAGGTAGTTTTGGTATTACTGTATATGTAAACATAAGCCAAATAAATACTGTTTCATTAAGTACACTTACATTAGATCAGATGTCTTGACAAATTTCTTATCTTAAACATGGTAACATTTGTAACATCATCTGAACCCGCAAGATGCTAAAATATTTATTCTAAATATCTAATTTTAAAAAACAAACCACTTGCTGTTGAATTTTACATTTTGCCTGAGCAGCAATGAGGTAAGACTTGTAGACTTTTCCATGACAGCCTTTTTTGAGCACTAGAGTATTGGATGTAGCAGAAACCTGCTAGAGATACGAACTCCCGGAGGTGAATGTCTCTCAAGCCTATTTAGGTTGTGTATCTCCATAACTTGCTAAAAGCCTTTATATGAATAAGAAATACTTTGATATACGGGAAGTCTGAAGACCGTGTGGTGCTAAAAGCATCGGCTTTGCCTGGCTGTCACTTTCTTAATTTCACAAATAGCCTTGGCACAGTCGCTTTCCTATATCAGAGCCCTGTGGCATTTCAAGTAAGTATTGATTTGAACTTAACTGATTTGCCATTTCCTCTTCAGTATACACTTATTTCAGAGGGAAAACTGAGCAAACTTGAGGTGCACAAGCGCTTCCTTGAAATGGTGAGGGAAGAGGAAACTACTTCTACTTTGTAGTTTATTTAATGTGTTTATGGGCTGTCAGTGCATTGCAAGGACATGTTTTGTATGTTACTGAAATTTTTTTCAACTTTTTTTCTCATACAGGTCAAAAATACATTGGTATTAAGTCAGTTCTAAAGTGTTTTGGGAGTTTGTTCAAGTGTTTCTGCAGGTATAGCTTTGGTTTTTAAGTGTTAGAAGTTGAGGGCTGTTTTCTCTTTTCACAGCACTGCTCGCTCTGTATATGATGCCTCACTTTCCAGAAAAGTCTTAAAACGGTTATGCGGACTACTTAATAACAAAGATTGTAACTAATAAGGAGTTATTTACAAATGCAGGAAACTTAGGGATAAGTTTGTTTTACGATATTTCCTTGACTTGTTCTATAACTGTCAGGCAAGACCATTTACTCTCTGTACTGCAAATATGGTCTCTGCCAACAATGTTTCAAAAAAGCGACTGGCCTAGTGCCAGCACCATTATCCTGTCATTATTCTGACAATAAAGAAATGCAGATGTGCCCAAATTCATACTGCCTGAAACACTGAAGAATTAAGAATGATCAAAGTACATCTGATAGGATTTTGGCACAACCTTATCTCGGGGGAATCTGGAGGGGAGGGTGGGGTTGGTTTAGCTCCCTTTCTCGTCTGCTTATTGTCTTTTAAACAATGCTGGCTCATTCTGTTGGTCATGGAGCTAGTGGTGAAAATGGACTTTCAGGTACTAAATTAATTTTATGAAAATGGTGTTTTATAAAATGAAAAGTTTTCCCAAACAATGTTGTCTTCTGAAAATTCTGTGTGCTCGTAACTGTATGCTCATGAAATACCCAAGCATTATGGGAAATGATGAGACATCCTTATTCATGCTGGAGACTTAGATATCTCAGCACAACTAATGCTTCTTAGCTCTTCAGAGTGTCTGGAATACTTCACTGCTAGGACTCTTAGGTTTTTCAGGCTTTGCTTTGTACCTTTCTAGTTGCTGGAGATTGCTCATACCACAGTTTAATCTAGCTGAAGATCCTTGACTTAAACTTTGAATCTCGTGAGAGATTCAGCGGTAGAGTAAAAGTTGTTTCTTTGCACAATAAAGTTAATTTTAATGTTTTAAATATCTTGAGGTGAAGGCTGTGTGACTCCATCTGACTTTGCTCTTGAGGCAATGCTGTTCTAAGTAGTAGGTTATATTTCACTTGAGGTGACTAGATTGTCCTGCTTGCACAGAAAATTCTTCTGAGCAGTGAAGTGTTGAAGATGCATGGGCAGTAATTTTGAGCCTTGGCTGGCCAACAGTGGTATTTTAGAAGACCTGAGAGGGAACAAGAATTGATGTAGACCAATAGCACTTTTGAAGTAAGACATGTGAAGTAGCTCTGATGCTGTTCCACTAAATGTGAGCTAAACCAGTGTTCCCAGCGAGGTGGAGCTGAGGCCTTTGTGTAGTATTTGACACTGGTGAGCATCTTGGCTTAGGTGAGGGGAACATTCAGTATCCCTCGAGAAGAGCCTGTTGTCTTCTTGTCTTCTAGCTTGTTTTACATCTGGGAAACATGGGAGAGACTCAGATGAAGTAATGATCTTGGGAAAAGAAATTGTGGTTAACTTTTCATAGCAGCATGCCTCAGTCGCTACTTCTTCTAGGCCTTTTGATTCCCAAAAATGGCTTTACAGAGGTGCCTTTTACAAACCTCTGCATGTAACCCCTGATTTATATCTATTGCTTTAATCAATAGTCACATCTTCCCAAAGTATCTGCTCAGCTGAAAATATTGAATAAACAATAATGGCACTGAAAGCTGATACTTGATGCATTAGCAGGAGAAGAAAAACTGCCCCCACAAACACTTTACCCATTTAATTAAGCAGAAAATGGGTTCTGTAGATTGGTTATTAAAGAAGGCTTTTTATTAATGTGATTGTTATTCCATTAGTAATTGGATTGAGAGAAGTTCTCTTTCAGTCTGCAAAGTAGAGAATACAGATTTTAATGCTTGAGGTTTTGTGTATAAACAATTAGAGCTTAGATTGATGATTTACATAATGCTTTCTTGGTTTTGAAATGCAGTGGAGACATCCTCTCCATTATTTATCTCTTGCTGCAGGGTGGGGCTCACAGTTTTAATTATTTTACAAACCACTTTCTAGATCTTTGTATTAGCAGTGAAAGATCTCATTTAATTTCTTGTTCCCTATAATTTCCTAGTTTGCAGCTACAGGTGTTAATTATTGAGTTCTTCATGGAGATGGCTGTGTGCTTCATTTAAGGAAATTTCTTCAGAGGTCATCTGTAAGTCATTTTGAGTTCCTTCTGGAGATTCACTTTTGCCAAGATTCACATTTTGTTGAGAAACTGGGCGACAGAGAGGGTTGCCAAAAAAAATACCATGGGGTGTCTCTCCTGACTGTCCAAGGTGTGTAAAACCTTGGAGAGAGAGAGCATTTCTTACTTGTCACTTTGACCGTGTCTCCCTAGTATGGTTTTTACCTTTATATTTTCCCTTCTGTGAGAGGAATTTGGCAGTAGCTGTGTTTAAAAATTGTTTGACATTTTGGTTATGTCCAAGATGGCTATGTGCAAAGCAGTCTTGGATGTTTGAAAGGGATTGCTAGCTTTGTAGAGCTGCTCTGCTGCTGCTTCCACAACCGGCACTTCCCTTCTCATAGTCCTGCTGCTGAGCTCACGTGTCCTGCTGGGCCTGTGGTATCCAGAGCAGGTTTGTGCAGGCTGTATTCCCTCTTTCCTCCTAAACTCAGTCTCCTAGCACTGCAACTTAGTCTGTGCATGAGCAAAGCAGAGCTGACCTACTGACAGAAAATCAGCTACTTACTGACAAGTGATGCAATCTGTCTGCCATGGTATTAGACTTACACAGTGTCCTGATTCATCAGTGTATTTTTGTATGGGTGTTTTTCATATGGTATTTTTATAAGTGCAGGTACAAAGAAAAATAACTCTACAAGTCCAGAATTGAACCCCTCAAGTATTGTGTGCTTCATTCTCTAATGTTGTTGTGGTGTCTCAGAACGGGTCAGGTTGCCTGACAGTGGATCATCTGCTCAAGCAGGGTCATCCTACAGCACATGGCACAGGATTGTGTCCAAATGGTTCTTGGATATCTCCAGTGTTGGAGAGTCCACATTCTCTCTGGGCAATCTGTTCCACTTTCTGGTCACTTGCACACTAAAGAAGTTCTTCCTTGTGTTCAGGTGAAACTTCTGTGCATCAGTTTCTTCATGTTGGCTCTTGTCGTGTTGCTCAGCACCATGGAGCAGAGCCTGGTCCATCATCTTGACACCCTCCCTTCAGATACTGAGGGACATTGATGATGTCCCGCCTGTCATCTCCTCTCAAGGCAGAATGGGCCCAACTCTGTCTTTCCTCATAAGAGAGATGCTCCAGTCCCACCATCATCTTTGTCACCCTCTGCTGGACCCGCTCCAGGAGCTCCCTGTCTGTCTTGTCCTGAGGATCCCAGACCTGGACACTGCACCCCAGATGTGCCTCACCAGGGCTGAGTAGAGGGGCGGGATCCCCTCTCTCCACCTGCTGGCAATGCTCTTCCTAATGTCCCCTGGGATACATTGGCCTTCTTGGCCCCAAGGATGCACTGCTGGCCCAGGGACAGCTTGTTGTCCACCGTCCACGACGACCCCCAGGCGCCTCTCTGGGGAGCTGCTTTCCAGCAGTGACAGGCCTCCATTTACACTCTGTGCCATGATCAGACCCTCTGGGATGTGCCATTCAGCCAGCTCTCCATCTGCCACACTGTCTGCAGGCCACGCTGCCTGACCTTGCCAGTGACCATCTTGTGAGAGACTGTGCTGAAAGCCTTGCTGAAGTCGAGGTGGACAATATCCACTCTCCCCTCATCTGTCTAGGCAGTTGATCACAGAGGGGAAATCAGCTTGGTGAAGCATGATTTACCTTCAGTGACTGTGTGCTGACTACTCCTGAGCACCTTCTCCTCATCTGTGTGGATAGAGATGGCCTCAGTGCAGAGGTGATTCCATCAAGCATGATTTCCACAATGCTTTTAAATTCAGACCCTCACAGCAGTGAGGAAGGAAGAGACAATAAGCACTGAGTTCTGAAAAGTCTGTCATGTCTGTGGTGAGAGCTGGGGCTGCAGAGGAGGCAGGATGGCTTTTGTAGCAGCTCAGCAGCATTGAGGATGTCTTTGTCAGTTCATTTGCATTGGGAGCAAAAAGCTTGGGAATACATTTTACATATGCAGAAAAAACACCAAACAGAAAATAGCAATCTTAAAGTCTTGAAGGAAAAGAGGATTACTGCATATGTAGCTTCTCGATGCTTGTGGCCTAATTTTTTTTTTACCATTTAAAGCAAGCAAATCTGGTTTTATACTACAATGTGCAGCTTAATCTTAGAGGAGTTTGAGTTGACATAAATCTGGCCCTTCTTGTAGACAGATACCACATTTGCTAACCTCCAGTCACCCAGGGCCTCACTGGTTAGCCAGGACTACTGACCACCAAATCACACCTTAGAAGTGATGAGGGTCTCTTAGTGAGAAATTGGCTATTATTTTAGTAAAAATATTGCTGTATCATATTTTATTCATTATTCTCATTAACATGGCTAACTTCATGTGATATTTTTAGTGTTACTGAATCTGAATTTTTTTGAAACTTTGCTGGTTTATACTAACTAGGGAAATCTTGCTACCCTTCAGGGATTAAGGGTTTTTTTATGTCATGGTAAATATTTCAAAATGCTTTTCACTTGTGATGCAATATGTTTTTTAAATGATGATATAAAGAATTAAAAAAAACCCCAAGCTTTTATGCACATAATAATTTTGGCTTTCAGAGTTCTGATTTCAAGGCAGAAAGTCCAGTCTTGTCCAGCTGAACTTTAAAAAGCTGTCCTATTTTTTTCCCGTTTCCAGTGGGTGGTAGGCCCATATACATTAGAAAATAAATCAGGTCACCTCTATCTCAGCACATGCTTCACGTGTCCTTTTGTAGCTTCTAGTTCAGCAATAAACCTGAAATGCTACTAGCAAGTACTTAATGACTTGCCCCCAGTCAAGGGGGATTGTAAGATGGAATCCCCAAGTGTAAAGGTCATTCTTGTCTAAGAAATTTACTCAGAAGATTCAGCTTGTTTTACTTACACTGATGGCTCAGTTTTTATTTGTCCAGATATTTCTGTCTCTATATGTGTGCAGATGTATAAATATATATTTAGTGGGTGCATGCAGTAAATTTTCATGAATTTAAACATTTATTATCCATTTGAGAACTTCTTGCCTTTGAAATGTTTCTAAGTTTTTTTAATAACTAAATCAACTTAAATATTTAAAAGATTAAGTTCTAGAAGTTATCACAGGCATCTTGCTTTGGTAGTTTCACTTCTTCCTTTCTGTTTAGTTGGAATTCACTTACCAGAGCTGCATTTGCTGTTTCTTCTGCACCTTTGATATACTCTCATATACACCATTGCAGTCTAATAGTAGTTTTCTCTATAGAAAGACTTGAGACGAATAAAAAACCTGCATAACAGCATACTGTATGTCATCAGTTCAGATTTTTCACTACTAACTGGATGACTAGGCTGACCTAATCTTGAAAATCTTGATCCTGACAAAAGTACTGAGCTTTTGAGCTTGGAAACAAGGCTTAGTTTGAGAAAGTATGACCATGTATCAGGTCTCCCATTGCTTCCCAGAAAAGAAGTAAATTTTTTGAAGTATATGTAATGTCAAGACTTGTTAGTACTTTGCAGCAAACCTGACTTAAATTTTAAACATGAACTTTCATCAGAATATTTAAAAACCACTAAAAAGGAAAATAAGAATAATTTGCCTTTAGTAATGGTTGGACTTGGAAGAGCTTAGAATTTTCCCATTTTTGGCACATTGGTTGAATTAGTGAACCTTAACTGCTTTCAATAGACTGCTTCTAGTTGTAGATGTGTTAGTAGCTAAAACCTCTCTCTTGCTGTGCACAAAGAAATGCAGATATATTTCATTTTTCAGTATTAATATCACTGCTTCCTCAGTGTTGACTGGGATGAATAATGAATATCCTGCCACTATCAACAAGGACTAAGTGCAAAGTATCTGCAGCATTCTCTGAGCACAGCGTGTTCTTAGCAGTGTTGTATAGATTAATGCTGCAATTGCATATTCCAGATGCATGATCAAGACACATTTTTTGAATAGTGAGCATAATGATGATCAGCAGATGCACCTTCATCCAGGCCCAGATGTTGTTCTGACTCTGTGTGACATGGCCTGAGATCTCCATGGAAAAGCAGATGATGATGTTGGAGAGAGGGGAGTTACATCCTATTCTCTGTTGGAAAAATTCATCCTGCTTTCAGCCAGAATGGGTTGCAACTGTTTAGCTCTAGATGAATTGCAGATTTGCATCAATAAAAAATTAATGACTTGCTCAGTCTAAATTAAATATTTAAACTTCTCCATTGTGCCCCAACTTTATTGTTGCAAGAAGAACTCCAGTGTTTAAAGTTTGTCATTTGTATTGGGCAGGACCTCTTATAAAATACTCAGTTTTTATGTAAAGAGGCTTAATTGCCTTATAGGTTTCAGAATTAAAAGCCTTACTCAATTAGCTATTTACTAATTCTGTAATGTACACCAGAGCTGAGACAAACTACAGTTTTGCTAAAAATAAACAATCCTTCAGAATTTCAGCTGGACAGTATCTGGCAGTTCTACTTTTGAAGTCATGAGCCATGCTAAGGGCAAAGTATTTTTGTAGTGAACTATTTCTCATGTTATCTCCTGCCAATAACAAGAAAGGGAATTTGTACATCTTTCTGGAGGCACAAATTAGATTCTTTGTTAGCATAGGATAAATGACAGGTTTGATATATTTAGCAAATAAACCAACTAACTGTACATGCTTTTGCAGGTGTTTTACTTTTGTTCCTCACTAAAAGATTGTGGTGACACATGCAAATATTCTATTTAACATTTAATGTAACTTAAAATGTAAGAGAGCTTATGTTTGTAGTGTTACTGAACTGTTAGCGCTACTGTCCACTTCTTGTTCTGTAACCAAAAGAGAGGGATGGTTTGAGATGCAAAAACAAGTGATACTTATTCACCAAACTCTTTGCTGTATGGACAATATATACATCGGATTATTCAAAGATGTAGCTCAGTAAGATCTGGGAATAGTCTTGGAGATCTTGGTTTTGAGGTATACCGCTTATAACCTACTGTGTTCAGTCAGTATTTAATGTACTTTCTTCTGGCAGAGAGCCCTTGGAAGCTTGTAGGAAGAAGCTCAGTCTTAAACCAAATTACATTTTTCCGAGTGAAATGTAAGTAATCTTTAGGTTTTAAGATTAGAGAAGCATTTGAATGCACCGTGCGTTTGACATATTTTGTAATCAGGTTCGTTTGGGAAAGATGCATTTTGAGTAATTTAAAATTGTGGTATCAGATTACTGAAGTGCTGACTTTATTTCTGACCTTTGCTTCAGTTTCCATAGTTATGCATATTTACTGTTGCAGTTCCATATGGGGCAGCTCTAAACTGCAGTGTTTAAGAACATCTGGTTATGCAAACCCTTGTAGATGGAGGGACAGGGATGCAAGTAAATGTCACATGCTAAAAGACTTCTGCCTTGAACAAAAATTTGCATGTGGAGTTCAAGTACAAAATGACTTTTGTTTTTTTTTTTTACTTAAAACATTTTCTAAAATAACATGTGGTTCTCATTGTATAGTTCTCCAAGCGTTTTATTCTTTCTTCAGCATACATAACTACCTAAAAATCAAGAAACAAAATGCTCATCATCTCCTTAATCCCATTTTTAAGACTTTGGTTTCTTCTGGAGAATAGAAGAGTAGAAAGGGCTTGGATAATGCCAGATTGCTGAACTTCTAACCATGTGATGCTGGGATCTGTAAGTTAAACCTGTCTGTTAAAAGCAAAGCCCTTTGGACTATACAAATATCAAAGTATTACTATGGAGTCATGAAATAATCATGTAGGTGGAGGAGAGCAATCAGGTTTTACCTTGATTAGCTCCAAGGGAAATGCTTTTGCACTCTAGGCAGCTATTAGTGTGGAGGCACAGTGGCACTTCCTTTGTGGATGAACCACTAATAATTGGATGTTTTTGAGCAGGAACTGCTGTAGGTTTCGCAGAGAGGTAACAAGCTGTGTGTGCATTCTGTTCAAATGGCTGTGTCTTCCCAGCTGAATGACTGTAAGGAACCTTTAATTTGAAACAGGTACTTAAGTGAAAGCTGCATTTAATGTATTCATTAGAATTATATACATATTTGATATTTATGTAATGCTCAGGATATTCTTTGCTGTGGTAGTGAAGGGTGGTGGTTTTTTATTTTGGTTTGTTGTAAGACTCTCCTGGAATCTCTTTATCAGCTTAAGGGTAGCATAATTGAAGTCTTTAATACATTTAAAAAATAGATAAAAATCATACTCTTATATGTGATAAAGCTGACGAGCTGTTGCAAAACATGAAGTGCTGCATTGTTGAATATCTAGATAAATGTAGGTAAGTACATCTAAGTGGTGACTGTCTTGGATTTAAACAGATCTATTCTTGCTCATGTGGAAGAGTAAAGAAGAAAAGGGTGATGGCAGGTAAAAATCAAGATTTAAGACTTCAGAAAACAATTTTCTTTCTCCCTTTTTTGTCTGAATCGTAGTGTGAGGTGGGAGTCTATTAAGGAAAAATACATAGTAGTTTTTTGTGCAGCCTTGGGGATTACATCTTGTTGTATCATCAACACAGCTGTTACATTGCAGTACTGTGTCATGATTACATTTTACAGGAGGGGGAAAAAGAATTAGATCAAGTGATCCTTTAAGCTTCCAAGGGTTTTAACATTCTGTTTTAAAACATGTTACAGCTTTAAATATAAATAAAAATAAATAAAATTTAAGTAAATATAAATAAATATAAACAAAAAAGAGTAGCTCTTTAATATTAACATTGCTGTCTTAATGAGTTAGGGGAATATGAGAACCCAAAATAAAATGTTCACAATTTACAGAGCATTAAATGTAGGGTGTACAGAAGTTAATCTGGAGTTAGAGAAGCCTTGTATGGCACTTCTGACTTGAGAAATATTTCTAAGCCCTTCCAGGATGATCGCAACAAACTGGAAAAAAAAAAAACAGGGTTTTTTTTTTATCATGTAGGTTTTTCTTGTTTTCATGGTGCAGTGCTGGAGACTCTAGCAGGGCTAGAAAAGAAAATGGTGGTGAAGATGAGTAGTTGTAGGAGCTTTGCTTTAGAGAGGCTAAAATAACACTTGCTGTGTTATCAGTTGTTGGGAAAAGCTTTAATGAGCTGGCATCACCCAAACCAGGTTGTCACTTTTGAAATTAAGTAGGGAATCAAAGGAAGTATCCCAGTTAAGAGATGAGGTGAAGGAGAGTGCTCTGAAGAGAGGATGGAGGAAGTGCAGGGGTGTAAAGAGTGTGTTTTTTTCCTGCTGCCAGGTGTGTTGAGTTCAGAGAACCTTGGGGTACTGAGAGCTGCAAGTCAAAAAAATGCAGCGATTTTATTAATATGCTGTTTTTCCAAGGTTTTGATTTCAAGGTACTGATAAATCGACTGAATTTAAAAGTGGTTTGGGTTTTGCTAATGAACTTCAAACCTGTGTTCCTGAAAGCGGACTTGTATGTGGTGCACTCTTCAGCTGGACTGCTGGGCTAGCCAAGAGCAATTCCCTGAAGACTGTGGCTCGAATTTTTACTTAGAAACCAGCAAATTGGAAATGATTTGGAGTTTTCATGCCTGACGTGAGAACTGCAGGAAGATGCTGTGATAGAGCTGTGTTGATAACCAGGTCAGTGCTGAACCATGTAGCACTTGAAGGTTATATTGGTCGGCAGAATTTAGTTATGCTACCGGGAAGGTGTGTCAAGCATAGAGCTTGATGGGGTGAAAAAGAGAAACAACTGCACAATGAATCAGTCTACCAAAATAGCTAAAATCATCACAGTGGACGTTCGCATATTAAACAAACTAATCTGCATGTTCTCCTGTGCAATTTAAGTCCGGGTGTTTGAGTCTCACTCAGTTTCCTTCATGGTTTTTCTCATGGTGAAGGCCAGATAATGCTTTATGGTGGCAGTGGTCCTAATACATGGCAATCTGATGTCAATAATTTGTTTTTAAATAAAATATGAAGAATGATCTCCTCTGAAATTAACCCTACCCAGTGATAGGAAAGTTAAGATTTGTGTTGTTAGCATATAGAAAAAAGAAAAGGCAGGACAAATTTAATACTTCATTTACTTATAAATCATTCAGCACCAACAGCTCAGTTTTGCTACTATTAAGATCCGACATTCTTTCTTACATTTCTCTAGAGATAGAGCATAAGCTAAACAGATTTTGTCTGCTCAACTACAAGATCTGAACCTGGTCTCATTTAGTTTTCCCTTTTTAGGTTTTTTTCCTCTCTTTTTGGAGTTAGCTTTCTGCTGCTGCTAGGATACTGATCTGGCTGAATTAGTTTACTGTTGCTGAAACAGGACAGCTCACTTGACTTTCTCCTTCAGTGTTCTGAGTGTTGGCCAGCTTCACTTTTTCAGTGGTTCTGATGTACTTTGGACTCTCCACTGAGCAAGTTCATCCAACTCATGCAGAAAAACCATTTTGCTTTTGCCAGGTCTGTGCTGTTTGTAGGCTGCTCACTTGTATAAATTAGCTTTATTGTTGGACATGCTTAATACCTTTCAAAGAATTTTGCTGAAATAATTGTATCCTGCATGTTGTTGCCACTTTCAGAGACAGGACATTAAATCTGTTTTACAGAATTTTAGAATTTTCAGTAGTTATACTGACTTTGAGGGGCACTGCAGATCACCCAGCACAAGTGGAATTTTCTGTTGAATTGTACTAATTGCAGTACTGCTTTTTAGATTTTTTAAAACTGAGCACCAGAAAACAGAAAAAAAATTGTAGATCGGGAGTTAACAGCTACAGGTATGCTCAAATAAATCCAAGCTTCTCATTATTTCATTCCTCAGTTTCTGAAATCAAATGCAGAAGAGGCAGGCTTGAGATGGAGATGCTTTTAATCAGTAAAACACCAATTGTGTTTGTTTCACCTTCATAGCTGAGCTTAGCCAGACTGAGCCTGGTGTCCTCCTGGTTTCTGTCATCTGAAGTCCTGTGCAGTTTCAGGCTTTACATTTATTGTATTTGCAGTGCTTCAGTACTTCCGTTCTTGGCACCTCAATAAACATTTTGTGGTGTTCCCTCTCCATCTCATCCTGTATGGATTCTAGACTGCTGTGTGTAAGGAAATGAGGAAGAGATTACATCCAATTTGTCTTTACTTGCTGTTGTTGTTTGTTGGGCAAATATCAAGCCAGAAATTATCCTTATGTTTAGCTAGCTATTCAGTTACATAATTAAGTGACAAGAGCATCTCTTCAGTCTTGCTCTCTCCTGGGATTTCGTCTTATCTTGCTGCTCCATGATGTAAAAGGGACATGTTTTCCCTTGACTTCTATCTTGTACTGGGTCTTACTCCTTGTTATCTCTCGGGAAAGAATTAATGTCTTCATTTTTGTTTACACATATGATTTTAAGCTGCTGCAGGTGGATGTGTGAAGTGTTTTAAGCACTGTGGTCTTCTTTCTATTCTCCTTTAAATGTAAGCATAGTACTAGTATTAACTGAAGGTGATAACCTATGTTATGAAAATGTCTATCACTGCTTAAATTTCAAGAGCTGATGCTTTTTTCATGTGTTTAAAAGAAAAAAAATACTAAATTGTTACTAATGCAAAATAATTTTGTTGTATTTCAAAAGTTCAAGCCGTAGAATGTTAGAGGATCTAGGATTTTTTAAATCTGGTTCTTGTCACTGTAGTGTTCAACATAAAATTGGATTTTCACCTAATTTTCTTTTCTGTTAGGCCAAGGTGCAGCAGACAAATTCTGACTTTGTTGTTCAGCCTCCTCCTCCTCTTCCTCCCACTGAAATGTCCTTGCAGAGATCAGAAGCAGCAATAGAACCACGCACTGAGAATGCGGAAATTAGTGCTGTGCAGCTGGTTAATTCATTAGCCTTTCTGATTCCTTATGGGAGTTAAATTACTGTTGGAAAGGAAGGTACACCACAGTGGGATTCTTGAATGCTGTGCTAATCAAAGCTGGCATGCAACTTGGGTCTCCCAAATCCTATATTTTTGAGAGAAAAGATCATTGCCCTACTTAGTCACAGTACTGCACCAACATAATTGTCTGAGTAATTAGAAATAAAATAACCTACTATATATTTTCCTGGTAGGGTCTTGTTTGATATTAATTAATTTTTTTTTTTTAACAGACACTTCGCAGAGGCTTGGTATGCTTTCTTTGCTGTCTTAGCACATTCTCTTCAAGGGCTGATTCAGTTTTGCTGCTTGGTGTTTTGACAGCCTGGCTTCTGACATGACATGGATAAAACGATGGTGGCAGTTTTGGTTTTATATAGCTTACAGATAAATCTTTTGTATGTATGTGACTTGATTTGGGAAAATAGCCCATAGATTTTAGACTTCTGCCCCCCTATAGCTGTCTGTCAGTTCGAGTCTAACCTGTGCATATTGAAGTTCAGGTTGTTTAGCTGGAATGTAACAGGAGCAGGAAAGCTGAATGCCATGGCTTTAGGCCAGATCTGGCCTCTTGATGTGTTCAGGGGCCAGTCCTGTTTAATATCTTTGTTGATGATCTGGACTAGAGGGTCGAGTGCACCCTCAGTTTGCAGGGAACACCAAGTTTTGTGGGAATGTTGATCTGCTCAGTGGGCTGATGCCAGCTGTGTGAAGCTCAGCAAGGCCCAGTGCCAGGTCCTGCCCTGGGGTCACAACAACCCCTGCAGTGCTGCAGGCCTGGGGCAGAGTGGCTGGAAAAAGCTGCCCAATGGAAAAGGACCTGGGAGTGCTGGTTTGACAGCAGCTGAACATGAGCCAGCAGTGGGTCCAGGTGGCCAAGAAGGCCAGTGACATCCTGGCTTGTGTCAGCAATAGTGTGGCCAGCAGCACCAGGGCAGTGATGGTCCCTCTGTTCCTGATGAGGTCACACTTGGAGTACTGTGCTCAGTTTGGGGCTCCTCACTACAAGAAAGGCACTGAGGGGGTGTCCACAGAAGGTCACAGAGCTGGGGAAGGGTCTGGGACACCAGTCTGATAAGGAGCAGCTGAGGGAGAGAGCTGGGAATGTTTAGCCTGGAGAAAACAAGGCTCAAGGGAGACCCCATCACTCTCTACCACCTCCTGAAAAGAAGTTATAGTGGGGTGGGGATCAGTCTCTTCCCCCAGGTAACAAGTGATAGGACAAGAGGAAATAGTTTTAATTGTGCCAGAGGAGACTTAAATTGGATATTAGAAAAAAATGTCTTTACTGAAAGAGTGGTCAGCCATTGGAACCATTGCCCAGGGGAGTGGTGGATTTGCCCTTTCTGGAAGTGTTAAAAATCCATGTGAACGTGGAACTTAAGGCCGTGGTTTAGTGATGGAATTGGCAGGGTTGCGTAATGATGGGAGTCAATGATTTTGGAGGTCTTTTCCAAACTAAATGATTCTATGATTTATCAAGATCCAATAACAGATTGTGCAGAATTTAGCTTATGGTTTGGAAATAGAAGTAAAATTTCTAATTCTTAGATACTGAGAGGACTAACTAGATTCAAAATGTGCTGCTTTAAGTATCCAGAAATAACAATTCTCCAATGAGCACTGCTAAGCCTAATTACAGATTTTCCAAGTCAAATTATTAAATAACTTAAATGCATTAATATACACAGAATTTAATTGTGCACATAAATTAGGGCCAGAAGGCTTTGGAGAGTAATGAAGATGCATCTTCTCTATCCTTCTCTCCTATCCTGAGTGATGCTGAATTTAGTGCTCTGACTAGTGCATGATGATGTATTCAATTCCCAGCTAATACTTACATCTGACTCATGATCTCTGTAAATCTGAAGAGAGCATCTACCTTGTTGTAACTCCAGCCCTCAGTCCAAGTTACACTTGTAGTTCAGTCTACTTTAGTTTTTAGTTTATAACCATACTCCTCTCCAATTTATTTTCTTTTATACATGCTCATTTTGCATTTTTGTATTAATCAAATTGTTTCTTTTGTGAGGTGACTGAAATGTTCAGTAAGAATGAGAAAGGAAATCAATCTTCAGAGGACTTCAAGCTGCAGACTGAAGTGTCAGCCATGCTGGGGCTGTGTATTACTGTTCCTTTATTAAACCAAGAAAGAATCCATGCTTACTGTTGAGTTTTTGCAGTATTTAGGGCTGGAGACAGGATTTGGAAAAGGGCAGATTTCTCAGAGATACAGGAATTAGTTTTAGTGGAAGAGGGAACTATCAAATACAATAGTTTTCAATGCAAATTTTGGTTTTGAGTAATATGGAATCTGCTCTAGGACTGCCATCATTTCACGTGGGTTCTTTCTGTAATGGGAACAGGAGTCAGAATTGGAATAATGTAACGTCAGAATTTTCATAATGTCGTCATCATCATTGTTGTCCAGCAATTGTTTTAATATTTTCACTTACCCAACAAGTGAATAATTATTTGAGGAAAACAAGATTGCCTCTTTTCTCATTGGGTGAGAACCCATTGTTTGTGTTGGGCATTTGGCTGTCTGGCACGCTGAGGTGATCCAAACACTGCGCAAGTTGAACATGTACAGCTTTTCCTTCTTACACCTGTCTTGAATGGACTGACTTTGGGAATAAAGCTCTGAACTAAAAAGACCTTGAGTCCCTCCAGAGAAGGACAATGAAGCTAGAGTAGGGGCTGGAGCAGAAGTTTGGTGAGGAACATCTGAGGGAACTGAGGGAATATTTTAGCATGGAGAAAAGGAGGTGCTTCATCACTTTGTCTCTTCTCACAAGTAACAAGTGACAGGACAGGAGGAAATGGTGGCTTCAAGTTGTGCCAGGGAAGGTTCAGATTAGGCATTAGGAAGAATTACTTAATTGAAAAGGTTGTCAGGCTCTGGAATGGGCTGCCTAGGGAAGCCATTGAGTCACCATCCCTGGAGTTATTTGAAATACATGTAGGTGTGGCTCATAAGGACATGGTTTAGTGGTAGACTTGACACTGTTAGGTTAATGTTTTGACTTAATCTTAAAAGTGTTTTGCAACGTAATCAATTCTATGATTGTTTGCCAGCTTGAGCTTTGAGTCTGGAAGAGTTTGGGTGCTCAAACCCTGTGCAGAAGTAACTTGGAAGTAGGACTCATTTTCTGAAGTGATTAGGTTCAGTGTTTTGTGCAGCCAATTGAGAAACTGTCGTGACTAGGTGGATTTGGGATTTCTGCTCAGGAGAGAACTAGGTGGGTGGATGGAAGGGCATTGTGATTTCAAATAAATATATTCCATGCTGGGCAGAATTTATGAATCCTAGTACCTTGACACTAGTGTTCTGTTTCCCTCTCCTCTCTCTATCTCTGTCCAACCAGGACAGTCACAGAAGATCAGTGTCAAAGAGATATTTGAACTGGGCAGCAAACAGTACATGTGGTGCTATATGTGGAACTGTGGATATGCAAGTTTGCTAGCCAGCTGCTCCCAAAAGGCATCTTAAAAGCATGATTTCTGCCTGAGCCTCTCTCAGTGGAGAGAAGGGCAGATGAATGATTAATTTATGCTTTCATCATTTCAGATGCTTATGTTCATGAAATATGAAAGTGGCTATTTCTGAGTTTCTAGACTTCTGCTGAGTATATTTTGAATTGGCTGTTGGATTCAGAAGTTACTGGAGAAGGCAGAAGTAGAATAAGTTACTCCATACTCACTTAGGAAAGCAGGCTTAGTATAGCAGTTTTTAGATTATGGTCTGTGCATCGTTGGCAGCTGTTAGAAACAGATCTGCAAAGGAGGCTCCTGCACCATCTCCCAGAGACTGGGCTGGCAATCATGTTCCTCAAATTGCCCATTTCCAGTGCTGCCTTCTGACAGGAGGAGCATCATGCTTTGTTTACATGTCTTTGGTTGTTACTGCTGGCTGGTTTTCTTGTAGCCTTCCTTAAGGTGATCATTTCACTTACTATGGCAAAGGCCCTTGGAATTTTTGGAGGTAGATCAGTATCAATGCAGGCACCCCCTACACAGGGAATAATATGCTCTGACTCCATGATTCAGGAGGCTGAACAATTATTTATTAAGCTATACTATATTACATGAATAGTATGCTATATTAAAGAGATGCTATACTAAAAAGATACTACAGAAAAACCCATGACTGTCTCCAGACAGCCACAACACAGCTTTTGCCAAATTGGCCAATCAATCCAAACAACCCTCACAGGTGTCCAATTAACAAATGATTCTCAGTAAACAATCTCCATAACACATTCCACATGTGCCAAACAACAGGAGAAACAAGTAGAGATAAGAATTGTTTTCTCTTCTTCTCCAGGCTTCTTACTGCCTTCCCCAGGAAAAATCCTGGGACAGAGAATGACGTCTCTCTCTGTTCAGAGAATGTGAATACCACAGGTCAGGATCTTACAAATCTTCACAAGAATATTAAGATCTTCATCTTGACTTAAGTTGCTGAGTGAAAATTGGGCAGTGGAAGGAGAAGAGACATGGAGATGAGGATTTAAGTCTTTATAAAATCATAGCAGAGTTTGGATATGAGTGTTATGTGATTCCCTGTACTTTGATCTCTTGTGTGAAGACAGAAGAATTTGTTACTGAAATAGGAGATGAGTCTCAGGCTATGAAATGGGGAAAGATCACAGCTTTAAGCTCAGCTGTGTAGGAGGGAGGACCCTTAGAAATGACTTGGAACATACACACTGATGTATTATGTGTATGTATATACTAGAGCCAATATATATATGTTTATGTTTAATGTTCTCTTCACCTGCTTTTTTCAAGACCTTTAACTGTTCATATTTTCATGGCATGAGATGCCTCCCATTTGCCTTCATCCTCATGGTGATTTGTATAATGTGACATTTCAGAGACCTGGCAAACAGGAAACCACATCCCACGTCTCTGGACATGGAAACTGCTAAAACTAGAACTGGCAACTGCAGGTAGTTCATTGAGTGTCAATATTTTTCTCCTGTCTCCTAAAAGGATAACTGGCCCTTGACCACAAAGTGTGGTTACTGTTTTTTGAGTTAGTGCTGCAAGACATGGGAAAGTGATTTTTCTGGGGTTTTTTTTGACAGCTAGTGTTAGCAGGGACTTCTGAGCATGTAAGAAATTGTGGAGGTAATTATGGGGGTGCCTGGACCTTGAGGGTCTCAGGGAAGCTTTTTAGAAGCTGAATGGGTGCTTTGGTGACGTAGCTGCCTGTGAAGATGATGATACTCTGGCTTTGTAAATACTTGTGATAATATGGCTGGTTTTCTGTATGTTTTTTGTTTCTTTATTAAGCAGGTTGTGGTTTGACTGAAATATGTACTAGACCTGGCTATTTATTTTTGAACAAAATTTTCTTGGATGGAAACTTTACTGCTTGCATCTCCCAGCTGAATTTGGTACTGAGTATTCCACTCTTTTCATGTAATTCATTTTGAGGAAATAATAAGCAAAACCACTTGTGGGTTAAAGATTTGATGATCTGATGGGCCAGAATGGAAAATATTGCTGGAAATAACCTCAGATGTTACTGTTGAATCTGTAGAAAGCTTACGTGGCCATATGCTTTTAGCTTTTTCCAAATCCTAATTAATAAAGAATGAACATGTGTATGTGTGTGGACAAATAAAATCTAGGATCATCTCAAGCTGAAGTGGTGCCATTAACTCTGCAAGGAGGGAGAATAAGAAGCTAGAGGAAAAGATCTTTTTGGTCTAGTTTCAGCAGTTCAGAATAAATTTAATTTATGATATTACGGCTGAGACAAAACTCCTGCCAGCACTTAGTGTACCTTTCATTAAGCTGGTTTTCATGGAACAGGTATTGCCAAGGCCTGGAGTCTGGGTCTCTGCTGGGGCCCTGTACATGGTGCTACAAACCAGCAAGTAAGAGCAAAATCTCTTTCACCTGCTTTATCTTGGAGCATCTCCAAGGGTTTTCTTTTTAACTGTTCTGCCTGTTGGGGGCCAGTGTGTTATCCTAGAGGAGGCAAATGACTCTTCTTAGATCCTAGAATGGCAATGTTAGAATAGCTCTATCTCTTAGGGCAAGAGGTGCATGCATAGATTTTCTTCCAGTTTTACTGCACAGAAAGAGCAGCCTCTCTTGCCTTCCCATGTGAGGCTGAAATAACCACAACTGCTGCAGGTGCCAGAGCCTTGACCCTGCAGCACAGAAGTGTAACTGTGTCCATTTTTCATCTGAGTTTTGCAGGTGGAAGCATCATAAAAGATAAGTTTGGGTGGGAGGGGGACAACTTCCAGTGCAGTATATGCTAGGAAATTTATCTCACACAATTTTTTGTCAGTGATAGGAATTTGAGGCATTCCACAGCAGGAGGAACTGTCCTACTGCGCTCTTAATCTCTGTTTGCAGGGCTGCACTGGTTGTTTAAATGTGTGTATAGTTTTGGAGGCCCAAGCAGGTCTTGGGAGTGCAGCTCAGGATAACCACAGCCTAGGCTGCTAAAGAAAATTGTTTGCTAGCTGTTGGAGTCCAAAGCAGCTCAAAATACAATTTTCATTTGGTTTCATCCTTGCTGTAGGTATTGTGGGAAGCAGCAGGGGAGGGAAGGAGAGAGTGAAATGGCCTCATGAAGTAAAGGGTGGCATGTTTGTGATGGGGATGACTTTTTTAACTTTAAAATTGTATGGCGGTTTGTACTGAATGCTTTTAAAATGTCTGTGGTAATAACTAAGAAATTGTTATAAGTTCTTTCTCCTTTCTCATGGTTGTAAGAAGATGTGGAAACAAATTCTGGGGTGCTGAACATCAGCTGTGATTTGCCTACAGGTGGAAATGCTACTTGGTTTATTTGAGTCTTTCATAACATTTGACTTGTTATTCCCGTTGTAATCAAGGACTGAACAGTGTGGCCTTTGAAAGGGAATGGGCAATGCTGGAAGGCAAAAAAGAAAATTTGGAGGCTTGCCTCACTTGAGAAAGGTCCCTGACAGCACAGCTAGACAAGTTGTGCTTCTATAATGAGTTTCTGTGGTTGTTCAGAGATGCTGTAAATAACACATTCACCACAAAGGATGCACAACTGGTGACTAAGTCCTGCACATACTGCTTTCAAACACTGGTCCCTTTCACTGCCAAGTTCTCAGTGGTGTGAAGTTGTTTGTATATGCTTCTATCCAGCTGAATACAGAACATATTGTTCTGTTGCTCTTCTAGTTCTATGCACTTTGCTTACTAGCCATGGGCAGTTAGGGTTAGGGAATTCCCTAAATCACTAATTAAAATTCCCACTCAGTGTATCTTTAAGTGTGTTAGTTTATCTTTTCCTTGGCAAATTCGTGTTTATGGTGAACATATTACATCTACATTGGTGAATGTATTTGTACCTACATCCATATATCTGTATCTATATGTCTCACTGTATATAAGATAATATTTTTGATTTCGCATATCCTGGAGACATTCCTTTCTCAAGTAGCAGGAAAGTTTGAATGTTCATAAGCACAGCCTATTGAGGAAATAGGTCTGAAAGAAGTCTTAAAGCAAGAATCAGCTGAAATTATAATTCCTGATGTGGTTCTTTTAACTGTTCTTAAAGACCTGTTGTGATGCAGGCTGCTGGATCATCTGGAGCAATCCTTTCCAATACAGACTGGCCTTTGGAAAACATCCTCATGGCTATTAGTAAATTGCTGAGCTATCCAGTATAGATGTGGAAAAGAGATTACTCCTTTCTATAATTTTACATAAGCTTGAAAACAATTGGCATGTTTTATTCTGCACCTTCTCTTTAGACTCTAATAATTTTTCTTTTAGGATGATTAATCCCAACTTTATCCCAGTTTTTTCCTCATTGGAGCACCTGTGTCCCTCCAGTCTTGTATTTTTCTCTTGATTATTTATAATTAAACCATATTTTTCCTTAAGTGCAGCATCTAAAGCTAGACAAAGTCAGACAAAAAGCTCATTTAATTCCTTTTCTAGTATCATAGCGTGAGACTACCCACTTGGGTTTGTGTCCCTTCCTGAAGAATCTTGTGCAGTCAGCTGGATGAGAGACACTGTTTCCTAAAGCACTCTGGGGGCTCTGCTTAGGACTGCTCAACTGAGTTGTCCCATGGTGGTGGCTGCCATGTAATGTTGGCCCTGCAGGAGAAAATCTGCACAGAAGAGAAAATTCTTGCTCCAGATTTTGAATAAGGCTCAGATCATGGCAACTGGAAATGTTTAAATATCATGCATTTGAAAGCAAAGCTCAAGCTATCATACTTGCAGTGCTTTTTCTCTTTTCATTTTAATTAGCAGATTTTATCTATACCGCATCCTTTCCTGAGCAGTCCAGTATTAGTTAATGAACTGAATTCTCTGTGTAGTTGAAGTTCTGTGTGCAAACCTCCCCAGGTTAGGATAACAGCACTTGACGGATGTGTGAATACCTGTGTCAGGTTAAAAGCAAAAGATAACCAAGCTCCTGTACTCCAAAGTCTTTTCTTTAGACCATTTTGACCTCCATCTGGTCCACTTTAAAAGAATATAGAAACTTCCCTGTGTTTTCAGAGCAATTTATTCTAATTATTCTTTGGGGAAAAACCCCTCACTGAAGTGTTTTTTTTTCTATCCAGGGAGTGGAGAAATTATGTCTTAGGTCTATGGTAACTGTATTTGTGCCAGTCTCTATATTAAGTCAGTTTATAGCTAAAGAGTATGCATGGGATAGTGGGAATATTGCAGTGAGAGATAATTAGGCTAAATGGCCACTCTCAAGTGACTGTTTGTTGTGGGGGGAATTGGAAGCACAGGGAAAGAAATAGAGTAAATCATAGCTCATAACTTGGGTAAGACTGACCTGCTTTCCTTTAGCATAAAAATTTTATGCTAGTTTGACAATACTGGCTGAAGTAGTACAGTGTGTGTGTGCTGTGATCCATAAACACTGGCCTTTTTTGAAAATAGACACCTAGACATTGTGACTTGGGAAAAGCCAAGCTTTGATAAGGGGAAAAAAAAGCCATATGCATGGTGCAGCCACTTAAATAATTGAAATGAACTTCATACAGAAGACTTCATTGGTTGTGGCTGCTCTTCTCCATAGGAAAGTATTTCCTCATGAGATAATTTTATTTATTTAACTGTATTTGAAGTAGTTGCTTCAAGAAATTTAATTTGGGGTGTCCCAGCACTTTTGATGGTTTCTAAGGTGTGGGCATATAGTTATTATGTGTAATGTTATTTCTCGGGATTAGGTTATTAGAAAAAAATGCATCACCCATCAACGAGGATCTTCAATTTAGCCCTTCCACCTAAGAAAGGGGAAGGATCCCAATGTACAGGAGCTGGGGTTGGCTCTTAAGAGAATGTTTGTTTATACTTGATGTGCTATCCTTTAGCAGCCTCTGTCCTTTAAGGGAGGTGTGGATTTTCCAACTTTCTAAGGGATATGTGAAGGAGCATTTATGTACATTGTAAGTACTCCCTCACAAACAACTGATAACTTACTAGAAAACATTAGTGTATTTTCCCCTTTCTTTTGAACATATTTCAGGTTCAAATAGGACTCTTTTGAGCAGTAAGTTTCTTAAGCCTAATACAGTATGGAAATTACCAGATGAGTGTTATTTCTTTATCCAGTGTATTTTAACAATACTGTGTATTTTATCATTATCTTGGATAAAAGTGGAAGTAGTTAATAATAAGTGCAGTCATTTTCATTTGATTTTTGTTTGGAGACATTGTGTTGATAAGCCATTTTTTTTGAAAAATCAACAAAAGAAGCCTGCAATTATTTTAAATTGTACTAAGCATGCAGTAAAGCAGAATAGCTCTGTTTGTGATCAGAAAGGGATCTATTCTTTATTTTGGAAAATCATATATATTTTCAAATTATAAAATGTGTGTCAGTCTTGTATCTACTTTGTGTTCTTATTCTTGAAACTCAGGTCATTATTCCCCATAAAACGGAACTTTTGCTTTCCCACAGCTCTGTCTCATTACAGATGTAACTGAATTTATTTCCTTCCTCTGGGAAAATTTTGGAAAGGGAAGGGAAATGCTTTAAATCTGTGGTACCTTGTGGAGAACAGTGGCAGCCTCAGTTTCAATGCAGTGATATTTTTTAAGTAGAAAGGTTGTAGCTATTTGTGACATCAACCCCCAACTTCTAAATCCAGTTTAGAATCCAGTGGGTGGCTGTTTCAGCTTCTAAACATAGTTAGTGTTGTCCTGAGGTGTTCCTATGAAAGGAAATTGGTACTTAACTAGATTCAATGTGACAATATTTTTTTTAAGTAGATAGATTGAATTAGATAGGTTGACTGCATCATAAGCAGAAAAAAACCTGCAGTTTTTCCAAGTTTCTTGGGAATCTAAGTGTATGTATTTCAGCTTCTAAAATCTTTGTGTACTGTCCTGAGGGGGTCCCACATAAGGAAGGAACTCATCACACTTCACTACTTCAAACTTCTATGTTGTCCTAAAATGCAGATCAGATTGTGTCAAAACAGATACCAAGGTCTGAATCGAAGAGAAGCCTGTATACTTCTCGTTACACCCATGCTTACTGTTCTGGATATTATTCTTTTTACTTGTCTTTGTCTTGGAGACACAGCAGCCAGAATGCATCTCAGCCCTGTTTCCCAGTTGCTTTCTCCAGAGTGCAGGGGAATGAGGTTGGTTTTAACCAGATGTGAGATTCACCTGAGTGCCTTCTAAACCTGGCCCAACTTTTTTCGGCAGAGACTGTTTTTACCAGTGCCATGTGTGGTACATGGATTGGTGCCTGTGGACCTGTTCTTGATCAACGTGTGCTGCAATTTCCAACCCTCACTGTCTCATGTCTATAGCTTTACTGAGCACTAATGGGGGGAGTTTGGGACCTTAAGCAGTCTTGCACAGTAGAGAAGTGGAGGGATGAGATGACCCAGGGAGCTAAAGGGCCAGGAAAGGGCATGTTAAGGACTTAGAAGGATCATTTCTTCAGTGTCATCATTTGCCTTGTAACATTTCCCAGCCAAGCTAACATGGTGCTGCAGGATCTTGAGTAGTCTTTGTCAGCCAAGGTGACAAGTGTGCAGTGATTATTTCGGAATGTGTCAGTCTAGCTGATGTGATCCACCTGTGAATGATGCCTTGCCCACTTTTTTCCTCCTTGCTGCTTTAAGGTAAATATGTTTTCTTGAATGCGTCTAACAAATGTCAGTTATAACACAAACATCTCCGAGCTATGCTGTGGCTTCTTAGTTTTTTTAATGCTCAGTTGTTCTGAAATGTGTTTCAGTTGCTCTGCTGGTAGTCTTGTCTGAGAAAGGCACATGAATGGATCTGTTTCCCAAGATTGTTTTTAAATTGGCTGGTGTGTGCTAAGTTTTGGTAACAAGAGATTGCTTGCCTGTCCTTTTTATTGTTGTTTTTCCAATTCCAATATATGAATTAGAAAGTTTTACTTTGTGATGTTCCTGAAGAGATACTGTTCCTGTAAAACATGCTGTGAGCAGACTGCCCGATAAAGTAGGACTGTGAAATGCTTTCCACTCCCATATACTTCTCTTGACAGTTGTTTTGTTACCTTCCTGGTTCTTCTGTACATAAGAAGTATATAATCTATGCTTAGATTCTCTTTTTGGATTATCTATATATTCACCATTTCCTCCAGCAGATCCTTTTATGGTTTATTTCGGCTACTCTTAGTAACATAATGTTTACTCCTTTTTATTTTTTTTCTGCTGTTAACTGAGGCTATGAAGTTTCTAGGGCCATGGAGAAACTGTAGTTCTTATTACAGGATAGTCTTAGTGCCATGACTTGGAGACTTCAGTATCCATAGCTTCTTCATGCTCAGTTTGGGGTGCCACAGGACTCTAAAGCAAATAAGAGTAGTGAGAAGTAGAAGACTCACACCTTACAATCCTGGGTGTTTTAGTAGGTATGTCTGATAACTGGTGGTGTCACAGCTTCACCAGCTTCTGTGCTGGGAAAAGAGGATCTAACCTGGCTGGAGCTGGCAGAGCTGAACTCATTTGTGTTGGTCATGAAGTTGTTCCCAGGTCTGGGAGCTTGGGCAGCAGTAGCTCAGGATAACGTGTTTCCAGCAGAGTGCTCTGAGAGCGCTGATGAGGGCTGTTGGATTGCATTAAGGACGTGGAAGAAAAGGCTTTGGGCAAGTTTCATTTCTCTGCAGAAGCAAGCTACTGCAGTTTCTTCACTTGTCATCTTTGGAGTATGTTGCTAAGGAGAAAAGAACAAAAAGATGAAAATGAGTTGCTAAATCTTGAGATACTTGCATAGGAAAATATCCTTGATAACATAATTATTCTTAAAGCCGGTGCAGTTCCAGAATCTCTAATAAAGATATCTGCGCTGAATTTGTCTGTGTTGTACATGGATGCCTGAGCTTGACAGCCGGTAGAGAAGGTCATTTTAATTTGGTTTTTTTTGGTTAAGTTCTTGTATGGGTCTTATTGTTTGAAGTAATACTTCTGTTGCCTTCTTTCTAGTAATTTCACCAGGAAATTGTCTTCTGGAAGTTCTGTGGGTATGAATTATGGCAGAACTCTGATCTTTGGTGTTATGCAGTTACTCTATTTTACAGGGTGGGGTGGTTTTTTTGTTGGGTTTTTTTTTTTTTTAATGTCTCTTTTTCCAAGTGAGGTCAAGGTCAATAACAATTGCACATTGTAAAGAAAAAGCTTAGGTAACCTCTACTTAAATGTACATGAGTACTTCTTGAATTTCTGTTCCATCTCTTTGAATGTCCCTTTTCTTTCCATGTTTTCAGCGCTCTTTTGGTGAAACGCTTATTTTCAGCCTCAAAGGCTGGGGTAGCTGGGACTGTTCTGCTCTCTTTCCCAGCTTTTCTTTGAAATCTGCTTTTCCTGTGAAAATGCGTTGACAGATTCTCTTTCATGTGCCTTGATTTGCCAAGTGATACATGCTGCGAGTACCACTAAATGCCTTCATATCCGACTGTGCAGGAGATTTTTGGTATTATTTGCCTATTCATATACAACTGTTTGAAAAATTAAGCATGTACAGGCATATTGTTGCGATCTGGCCCCAGAGCAATGAAGTTGTTGTTCTGAGTTCAATACAGAGTGATGGTACCCTGCCAGCTGAAAATCTCATCTTCAGATTTTTCATCGCGCTTTTGTGTCTGTAGCGGAAGCCTTGTGAATTAGCCTCTCGCAGGAGCTGCTTTCAGGTGCTGCAGGTTGGGACTTCCATTTATTCCTTGAAGTTAACAGGATTTTGGAGCAGCGAGCCTACTGACCTGAGAAACTTATAGCTCAATCAGGGGTATTTTTCCTCTGTTGGTAGTGCAGCACAGTTAAGGATATGTGTCAATGAAGAGAGTCCCTGTGGATAACTGGGTTTCTAGGATACAGCGTATGATCTGTTTTAATTAGACAGTTACTCTTGTCTTCAGGCTCTCTCATTTCTTTGCTTGTAGAGATTTTATAGTGATAATGCAGTGTAAGAAGTAAAATTGTTTTGTTTTAAGGATGTATTCTTTGCTTGTGTGTCCAAAATGCCACTCAGTGATCTGTCATCTGCACTAAAAAAGAGGCTAATAGAAATTTGAATTGGTCTTTTTAAAAGCTTCCAGGATCCGCATTTTGGTGGACACTGCAGTGTTGAGTATAAACATAAAGCTCTTCACTAGTCATTCAGTTGGATGAAAACTGACACTGGCTGCTTAGAGACTAAAAATCAAGTTACTGTGCAGAGAGCAATTAAAAAGGAAAAAAAAAAGGAAGTGGGGGGAAGGAAAGCTTTTCCATTTTAAAACTGTGACCTGGTTATCCCAATGAGCAAATCTGATGAGAGTTTTTCTTAGAATTAACATTTGTAAAGTCAATTCAAGTTTGTGTGTACTTTATCTCTAGCATATGGCTTCCCACACAATGATGTCATGTACAACCAAGTGCCAAAAAAAGCGTGAATGCTCCCAGCAAAAGCTACACTTTGAACTGGGATTTGATGTGTGGTTTCTGTGCCTGTGTGTGCATGGCCAGACAGCCAGTCCTGTCGGAGCACCGAGCTGTGCACGGAGGCGCTGCTGTCCTCAGCTGTGGGTGCTGGTCTGCAGAAAGGCACAGTGGCCATGGAAGGCTTCTGTGTCATAAACATCTACTTTTCTCCCCTCTGAGCTGTTGGAAAGGGACTGAATTGTCACAGCTAATTTGCTTCAGAGGAGTTCTAGGGAGGGACTGTCAGCTCAAGGCATCTTGGTGCTGTAAGAGCTTCATGCAGTTCCACAGGAGAGGATTTCTGTATCCTTGGGCTTTGCAGGTGTTGTGTAGGCATAGCAAACTCTTCTGTGCATGGGCTTTGTTCTCAGCCCACTTCTTAGCTGAGTCATGGTTTTCCAAAGGTTGTAACAATGTTTGGGAGGTGGATCTCACTTTGTACTTGTGTTTATGGAGTGGATAGTGGGGTCCCCTCTGTATGTTCTCCTGCCCTTAATGCCTGATCTGGTGATCTGCTTGTTGCCTTCTGTTACAGAAAGCTTTCCTTGGGTTGCACAGTTTTTGATCTCTTTCATGCAAAACAGAATGTGTCACAGTGGTATGAAATAAAGAGAAATTGTGGGTTCTATTTTTCTTTTAGTCTACCATTTACTGTAAGCTACTACAGGGTCCTGTTCTGCTTCAGCAGTGGCTATGTTAGGAAGATTCCTGGATCAGAGCATAGATCACAGGTTTCCTCCTGAGCTCTTCCATTGGCCATGCAGTGGAAGAGTGGAATCTCAGACTGCCTACAGGTCTGAGATGGTTAACGTGATGTCTACTAGCAAATGTCCTGAAGGAAATTTTGAGGGTGGCTTTAATGTTGGAGAAGGAAAAAAATGTCAGTGCCAGTGTCTGCTGTTACAGGTTCATTGATATTGGCTGCCAAATGCAAGAGTTCATGAGGATTTTATAGTGTATGTTTTGACTGGAGTATGAAATGCAGTTAGGCTGCCTTCTAAAACTCTTTCTTTACAAAACCTTCGTGACTCTGCTGGCCAGCAGGCACGGGTTTGTCTTTGCCTCTTTGTGCATGTTTTCGCCTCATACAGAATTGGAAGTTTGTGCTTATTTGCTGTGCAACAGGGGAGGTTCTTATCTACTTGCACCTGGGCAGCAGCTGAACCACAGCTGTGCGTGTGGGTGAAGAATGACTGTAAGATGTTCCTGGTCTTTTTTGGCTGTGTATTCAAACCTGAAATATGTAAAAGTGAGCATGTGTGTACCTAGGCACTCACTTTGCCCGCTGCTTCCCTAGTAACACTTATTTTCCTCATAATACAGATTTTTGTGTAATGAAATTTTTTCATCAACTGCAGTGAGAAAGAGGGCTGAGACAGCATAATTTTTCAGTTTCATTACTTTCTCTGTCTTTTAGCCTTTCAGGTGGTACAAGCAGCTTCATTAGTTAAAATTCATATGAGCATCTGGTAAATGGTGAGGGATTCTTTTACAGTAAGAAAATCAACATCTTTGAGAAGGAACTGTTGAGACTTTCTATGGTTTGTGTCCCTCGCTGCCCTCAGGGTGCACTGGGCAGGGGTGCAGCGTATGCTCCAGGGACCAGAACCTTCCAAAATCTGCAGGGAGCCCCGCAGAGCAGCTGTGAGCTGGAGCTTGGGAAGGGAGGGACAGTTCAGGCTCCCATCCCCTCCTCTCCCTGGCTTTTGTGTGCCAGGGGTAATTATTGTCACTGTTCAATCCATGCTTAATGCCTCCCAGAGAAGAAAGCAGACAGCTTTTTGTCTGCACATGCTTCTGTGACTGGTATTTTCCTACAAGCCAGACACCTAAGAAATTTAGTTAGAGGCTTACACAAGGGAGCTATATAAATTTTTTGCAATGACCTAATGCATACAAGCTCTTTTGGTGGAAGCTGTACTAAATCCTGTTAAATAAATTAGGAAGTTATTAAGTGTTAAGCTGTAGGAGGAAGAGTTAAGATTTTTTTTCAGATACATTTGCTTCTATCATTCTTTCTACCCTTGGGTGGTCTTGAGTCCTACACTGCATTCAATTTCCTACTTCCCATTTCTTGAAGAAAAAGTTAAAATCTGTGTTATCAAAAGCTTCCCTTAAATGGGATATGCTGCTCCATCCCATAATCAGGTAAATCTTTCAAGTGGCAAATATTCCTAGTGAGCTCATAGCTTTAATTTAATGATTTGGGAGCTCCTGTTACGTATTTTGTCAGGAATTTTACTGTAATACTTGGAATGTATGTAGCATTGATTGCCTTTCTACCTAAAATGCATCAGTTTGAAACAATGGGTAGCAGTAAAAGAGCAGTTTTTCTCCTTGCCTTAAAAACATAGCTACTAAAATTTAATTTTGTTGGTCATTGTGTCAGTACACTGAAGATTTTTTTGAAATTATACATGTTTTGAACTTTTTTGCTGCTAGTCTGCTGGCATTTTCTGTTGTTTGCAAACTTTATTATTCATAACTTAGTTTCTCAAAAATAATAGAACAAAAATTACTGGTTTTATTGTTAAGGTCTAATTTTTATTAAAAGTAAAGATTTCCTGTCTTTGTTGTTATGCCTGTACCTGTCTATGATTTCATATCTTGATAATATAGAAAATTACTGACTTTTTAGTAAATACTGAGAATTGGGGTAGTGTACATTTGCCATATCATAATAGCAGAGTGCAGAAAAGTGATGCAACTTTTTTGAAGTCACGTGAGGCATCAGTGACAGAGGCGAGATTACATCTGGATCCTGCATTTAAAAAATACATGGAAGTATATTTGTTATAAATGAAGAATATAGAAAAGCATGTCAGTATACATATATATTATCACAAATATATATTTAAAACATCCTTTCTTTATTCCAGGTTATAGAACAGACATTACTTTTTAGCACTGCAGCTACAGGAAGGATGCAATCTTTCTCTCTCTAATTGCTATCTGGAAGAATGACTAGTCTAGTTTCTGGTTTATGAACTTGTGTAGTTTTCTGGCGTGCAGACATGGTATATTTTTGTCACCGAAGAACTCTGTGGACTGCAGCAGTCCTTTGCTGTAGTCATGAGGAACTTCTGTCCTTCCCAGATTCACACGTTGCAGCAGCCTTAGCAGGACACAGGCGTGCTTCTGTAATTTCAGATTTGGCAGTTTCAGGGGTCGCTCAGTTCGGTGACTGGTTTCATTACTTGTGACACCAGCTAGTTTTTGGGGGGCAGCAGGAGCAGCAAAGAGCAAGGCCACCAGCAGATTTCCTATGTTATTGCTCCTCCCATGTCCCAGTGTCATTGTCTGAGCTGTGGCATTGTAGCAGTGCCATCTGTGACTCCTGTGGCCCCTGCCACTAGTGCTTGCCTTTCCTTGCCTTTGCTGTAGCTTGGGATCACAGCTTTGTTCCCTAAGCTATCTATTCTTTTTCATAATGTTATCAGCCTGGTGGAGTTTGGCTTGTCTGATGCGAGCCCATCTGAACGGGAGCGGGGAACAGTCACCCGACAGTAACAGCTGTGCAAACAAACAAGTCAGCGTTGATACTCATCAATAGCTTTGTGCAGCCGTGGCATTGAGATGCAGCAGAACATGTGCAATCTGTCTGCTTCCTTTGTCCCACGGTACAGCCAGAGCGGCCCCTCTGCGCTGATTGTCATGCCGTGGTGTGCCTTCTCCTCCTTCCCTTTCTCCTTTGCTTTTCCTGCCTCTTTGTGGGCTGTCTGGCTGCTCCCAAACACATCTGCCACGCGTCCCATCTGCTCTCCCTGAGAGGCACGCTCAGTCCTGACAAGCGCTATTCAAGTGGTGCACTGTTCTGTAGAGTTGACAGAAAACACTAATTTGTATTATTAATGGCGGATCACTAATGCTGCCTGCTTCTGAAACACTGAGCAAAGTAAATAGGGTGGAACATCAACTTGTAAACTTGCTGGTGGGTTTTTTTCAAAATCCTGCATGCGTAGGTGAATTTTTCTCATTTCCACTTACCGTAGATGACAGTGCTCTTACTTTGTCTTGGAGCTTGTAACTTTTTCAAGTTTGTTTTCCTTCCAAAAGTGAAACATTTATTTCAAAAGTTGCGCTCTTTCCTTCCTGGCATCAATAGCAAGATTCTTTACATTGAGAGGCAAGGCACAAGTGTGTGATGAAATAATTATTTACTATTCCTTTGTTTTTCAAGGAAAAAAATATTATCAGACCATCCAAAAAATTTGAAAACCATATTCTAAAGTCAGAAAGAATTTAAAGCCTTGCCTGTTCTACGTGTTTGTTGGACAGCTTAGGGTTATGCACTTAACTCTTCAGAACATCTTCTCTGTGACATTTACTTACTTCCAGCAGGATCTTGCCATCTGCCAGCTCCCCAGTCAAGCTGAACAAAAATAAAGTGGCTCTCTGCGGGTGAAGGAAGATGGTGTGCAGCATAGGCATAGATAGGCAGTAGAGTTGTTTTTGTTGAATCACCTCTAGCTTTGAGTCAGAGATTTGTGGAGATACCTGATCAAAAGTGCAGTTTCTAATTGGTATTAGTATTCAGCTCTGTCTGGTCATATTAACTGTCAGCTGTATTCACCATGCTCATTATGAAGCTCTTACAGCTGCCTTGTGTACTGCTGCAGAGATTTACAACATGAAGCTGTGGTGAACAAGGAGTAACCCTCTCTGTTACCATGTTTGTCTGCAGTGTGGAATTCACTGTAAGCAAGGGTTAGGTGTCCAAAGTACCAAGCTGGGCAGGGTTTTACAGGGCTGCCTAAAAGGAAATGCACACGCATATAGGGAGAGAAGGGATTAATTTTGGCAGTGTTTGGTTCATAGCCTTGTAAGTCTTCCTTTAGGAACTCCCTGCTTACTCAGAATGTCACAAAGAGAAAAGTAAAGGTTGGAAGCGTAAGTCAAAGAAAATAATGAGCCCAGGGACGCTTCTAGCAATGATAAAAAAGTTGAGCAACTTTTGGTCAGCTAGCAGAGCTGTGTCAGGGTACATTTTGGTTCTGTGCTTCTTGGAAGCTACTTTGTCTGGTACTCATGTTAACTCCTTGTGAAAGCTGTTATTCCATGGTGGCTGCACTGTGTCGTGTTCAAGCATCTGACCTCTGCTGAAGAGGTTGAGGATGGACTTGTTTACTTGTCTTACATAGCTTTTACAACAGTGTTTTTTCTTGTCTTCTTGTTCTTCACCTGAGAGCATTGTAAGGCAGTATATTTTATCATCATACTCCAACTAAGCATCATAAAGCTGGTAATGCCTACAGTGAGTTTGAGGAGGAAAAAAATGGATTGGGACTGCCTGAGAGAATAGTATCTGTTGTGCTACAAAACGTTGTGCATGGAATTTGTAAAATAAAGGATATAATCACAGCATTCACTTAGTTAGGTGTGATCAGTGGTAAGCATTAACTCTCCTAGTTGTGCTTTTCAGATCAGCACCTTCAAAATTTATCAGCACTTGAAAAGTTGTGTCAAGGAGTTCAGCAGACAGACCGGGGAGAAGGGGATAGGTACAGTAGTTTATCACCTCTGGAAAGTGCTGTTAGACACTGGGAAACAGATAGGTGAGCTATTCCTGCAGGACTTTCTGTGAGTTACTGAGCTCAAGGCATCCTCTAAAGGGTTACAGATGTAGTTGCAGTTGAGCTGTGTACTGTATCATTTGTCCAGTGCTTTGTAATGTGTATGCTTGTTTTTACTTTAAACTGGTCCCTGGTGGTTTAACTGGATGTGATTCCTGTCCCTCCAGCCTTGTTAATGGGTGTTGCTGGTGGGTTCCAGCAGCACTGCCTGGACACTCCCATATGAAAACAGGGCGATCAGGAATGATCGTTAACTTAAAGATGAACGCTTTGTGTGTACCCTTGAAAACTGTTCTGCTGCAGTTTTCTGTGATTTGCTTTAATAATTCAGCTCTGAATGCTATTAATCCAATCTCAACATTTCAGGAAAGTAATCAGCCTTTTCTCTGCCAAACTCTTTTGTTCTTGGAAAAGCTTATATACAGATCTTCTCTGTAACCCAAGAATGCTTTTTGAGAGAGGAGAGTATTTTGTTTGTTGAAATATGTGGTGAATTCTCAACTTTTTCTCCTTTGTGTTTTAACCTGGCCATTACTACTTGAGGTCTGCAAACTAGAGGAGTGAAAGCTTTATTACAGGTGGCCACTATAAAGAGACCAGTCCTACAGAGGGCTGTGAATAAACATAGCAACTGTGTAATGAAGCTAACATGCCAGACTTCAGATGAATGGTGGACAATGTAAAAATAACATGTTACAAACATGTCACAACATGATAGCAAATTCTTTCTATTGATACCAGGTCCACATTTACCTTATGAAACAGGTAACCCCTCTTCATCTCTCATGTCACTTATTTCTGATATGAGATGGAGGATCTGGTCCGTGAACAGAGTAGATCTTCTAGTGACCTTAATATTAAGAAAGAATAAAATCACAGAAAATTAAGGGATACTAAAGGAGAGCAAAACACCTAAAATTATGTAGATTTTCCCCTGCATTGTTCCTCATTACCCTTTCTGGTGTGTTTGCTTTGTGAGATCACTAGTTGCCATGGAGTATAGCCTTGCCCAGGTGAGAGGGAGGCACTTTCTGCTCTTCCACGGGTCTTATTGGAGTGCTGCTGTAGAGACATATCAGTGCTTTGAGAGGAGCTTGTGTTGTCCTGTTCATTTCCAGGGAATGGAGTTTCACAAGAAATCTTACTATTTGTGCTGACTTGCTTGTGGAGGGTTTTTACTTACTTTGTCTTCGCCCTTGAATTCTGGGCAGTTGTCTCCAGAAATATTCAGTATGACATTTGCTCATGGCAGTCTTACTGCTTGTGCTGATCTGTTGTGTTTTGGCTTTTGTTTTTCTCTCCCTTTTGATTTAGATGAGAGATCCTTGGAACAGCAGAATTTTTCCTTTTTCTCAACGGTGCATGAAAGCATATCAGGCAGCAGGACACAAACGACCTTAGCAAGGAGTACTTTGGAGTCCCAAGAAAGTGATTTGCTTCAAACAGTTTTATCATCAGTTACCACTTCCTTTGATGGGACTTTACTTAGCCAAGAAGAAACAGCCATGATTTCAGAAGGGAGAAGTACGCCGTTGGTAGATGTCTCTGTAAGGAGCAATGAGGCATTCCTAAGTGATGATGAATTTATTAGCTCCTTTTCAAAGGCACAGTGGACTCCTCCCGTGAAGTCTTTTGCAGTTTTAACAGATCATCACTCAGTTAATACAGTAGAGCCATCAAGAGAAATGTTAGAAACTGTGTTGCTAACACCTTCATTATCTGTCCTTTCTTCACTGTATGATATCTCAGAAACAGCACAGCAGAAGACTCCGTTGAGTGCTGTCCCTGAACGCAGCTACACTCTTATGGAGCTAAAGCCTTTTGTACCAGATCCTGAAGTACTAACAGCAAGCAGAGACTTGCTCTTGTACCCTCCAAATACAGCCGTTCCTTTCACTTCCATTCCTTCTGACAGGGGAGTTGTGGCACAGGAAAACATCAATGCAAGTTTAACAGCTCTGCCTTTTGGGGGTGCTTCAGAAGGATCTCCTCTCCATCTCAAGCTGCTGGGTGAAACCAGCCCTGGGGCCCCAGATGCCACAGTGCAAGGTGCAGACCTGTATGGTGATGTTTACACCCATGTGAGTAGCAGGGCAGCAGAATCTCTCAGTCGAAGGACTTACCCCACTCCAAGCATTCCCTGGCTCACACCAGCTTCAGCAGCCAGTGCTGAGCCTGCTTTTTATCCTATTAGTCTTCCACTTGTGTCTTTTCCTCTTGATTCAGCTGCCATTTCCGTGAACTCTAATACAATTCTTAATGCCAGCCTGTTTACACATGAATTCTCCACTACAGCACCAAATTTGCCTGCTGGTTCAGAAATACCAAGTCAATCAGAGCTTGTCAGTGAGCTCAAGAGTCCAGTGCCTTTGACGAGATCCTACAGTTACTGTCTGTATTGTGACTCTGTTTCCCTTCTGCCAGAAGCAGGCTTTGCCCCAGAACATGATGTGGGCTCAGGTGATGATGCTGAAACTTTGTCCATCAGAGCCTCTGAAGTACAAGGCATAACTGCATTTACAACTATAATTACTGATGGGTATGAATTAGAGGAGCCTACGCCTGAGATTTTTGATACTTCTTTTCCATCAAGACCAGTTGTTTCACTTTCTTCAAGACTTGCAGAAATCCCTGACTCAAGCATGTTTTTATTAAGCACTACAGACACTAGAACACCTATAACAATATCTCCCTCCTTCCATCAGCTCCCTGGGGAAACATCACTGAACATCTCTGTTTCCCAGACCCTCCCTGTTCTGGAAACAATTTCATTGACTCCAAGTGCTCATGTAGAACTTCCTGGTGCCACCACTGCTCTGTTGGACTCTACCGTCATCCCCAGTGAGCCAGTCGCATCGTTTGCAATCAGTCGGACAACCTTGCTGGAGCTGCCAGAATTAATGCCATCAGAATCCGTGGTTTTGCTTGGCAAGACGTCTACAAGGGATGAACTGTCTTTAAATATTTCAGATTTTCCATCCAATCTTTTATCAACACCATTTCTTATTGAGTCTAGCTACTTGTCTTTATCGCTGACCATGCTAAATTCTTACTCTGTCATGCAAAGTGATTTATTAACACTGTTACCTCAGACCTTGTTGACTGGGACATCAGTGCTTCCTGAGGATGTTACCAGCTGGGACTTAGCTACCACTGTCAGCTCTGCCACTGATGCCGAGGTTTCTCAGTTACATCTTAGCCAAACATCATACTTTCATTCAAATACATCGTCCCTTCCAGACGCCCAGGTTCCTGAAATAATGGCATCATCAGAGTTTCACTCAGAGTCATCTGTGTTTCTGGAAGCATCCTCGGTACTGCCAGTGGGCTCTGAAGTTGTGTTTACCTCAGCTGCCACAGGAGCTACCTCTCAGTTGGAGCCTTCCTTCTCCACCTCTCCTTCTGTGGCTCCTACTCTGGTGCTGCCCACTCCTGACACCCAGTCTGTTACCAGCAGCATCTTGCTCAGTGAAACAAATCTGATCTCTTCATTTACTACCTTCCCAGCAACTCCTGTCTTAAACATATCTTCATCTCTACTTTCAACTGCTCTGGGTTCTGATGAGGATATTGGTGCTACAGTTAACCCCACGCTGCTTTTAACATCTGGCAGCAGGGACAGTGTCCCCACAGCCCTTCCTCCCACAGACCCTGACATCCTCGCATCGGATGCTGACACCATCAGCATAACGCCCTTTCCTACAGCATCTCTGCCTGTGACCTCGTCGTTTGCTCCCACACAATTCCCTCTGACTGCCAGCCCTCCCCCTGCACTTGAAGTTCCATCAGGAAGCAGTGTAACTGCTGGTGCTGATCCATCAGCTCCTTCCACCGCTGCCACCAGTGCTACAGGCAGCCCAGGGACAATCCCCTCCAGTGCTACAGGCAGCCCAGGGACAATCCCCTCCAGTGCTACAGGCAGCCCAGGGACAATCTCCTCCACCCCTCCGAGGACCACTACTCCACCTGAAGTGGTGGCTGTGACCTCTGCTGTGACAACCACCAGGCAGCCGTACGTCTGCGACATCACCGTTCCCGACGCCTACTTAGTCACTGCGGGTAAGATATCCCCAGCATTTTCAGTTTGGTTTTCGGAAGCCGCTGTAACATGAACCCCTAGCTAAATTGCGGATTTTGGATTAACTAAGTGAACCTTATGGTGTAAATTTAGACAAAGAGCTGTAAAAGCATTGATTTATCATTTACTGTTAAAAATAATAGAGTTCTCTTGAACAAAGTCCATTGTGAGAGAGAATTACAAATACATTACACTGCACAGAGAATGAAATTGTCCTCAAAAATTGCTGATACAAGTGTGCTGAGTTAGAGGCTGCTTTATCATTTCATTGGTTGTAAATGAATGTTACTGTCATGGTACTGTTCTGCCAAACTGTTTAATGTTCTGACTGAGTAAGTTTCTCCTTTCAGTTGTTGCTGCTGTTTATTAAAAAACACCTGCATGTGAGGTAATGTTGTCGTATGTAAGAGGAGAATTGGTTTAAAAAAAGTTTGGGTTTTGCAACCATGTTTATAATTTCACCCTACTAGCTTATGTTTGTATCTTACCTCCTCCCATACTTACTTTCAGCTGGATTTGGTGTGTTTGTTACCAGAAAAAGTAACATTAGTGTGTTTCAAAATTAATTGTCTTAGCATCTGTGTTTGCTTTTCTGGTGTTTTCCTGCATCTTCCTAGCTTGTTAACAAAACAGTGCCAGCAAACTAATCCAGGGCAGTTGCAGAAGAGCTGCATTTTTGTGCTGAGCAGTATTTTTTACTCTCAAGACTTAGTTGCAAGAATTAAAGCAGAATGAGCATAAGCTCATCCTCCAGATATGTAGGTGATCTAGCTGTGCTAGTGTTGAGGAAGACTTTTTTAAAATGTAATTTGAGTACTTTTATAGGCAAGGTTTTGATGGAAAGTAAATGCAGGATGACAACACAACACTTTCCAGTTGTTTGCTTAACCCACAGTCACAGTGTCAAGTGTGGCTGTAACAGACATGACATCTATTGGGATGTGGAGGTTTTAAAGCTCTTTCTTACTCTGTGGATATCCCTTTCATTAATTAATGTCATGTTTGCTTACTTTTTATTTAAGAGAGAAGTAGATGCATATTTTCTGTGGCTTTTTTCTGACCTTATCTGCATTCCATGTGTTGCCTGCAAAACTTTTAACTGTGTTGTGACAGCAAACTCACTCACAAGTCAAACCAAATATACTGCTACTTTCCCATTTGAATGCCTCAGTGGCTCTTTAAAGTTTCTTTTATCAGAATGCTGAAGACATTAGCTGTGGAAAAACAAAACAAAGAGAAAATAAACTTACAGTTCCTTAAACTTTACAGTCACTTTTTAGGATACAGTCACACCTTCACCCCTGTCCTTGTTGTTCATCTTACCTGTTTGATGCAACTGATCTCACTACTTGCTTCTTCATGCACTGCACAGTTGAAAATGCAGCTTTGAATAAAAACCTAAGAGATGAAGCTAAAAGTATTTTCTGACTGACATTAATTTCTAGTGCTGGCCCGAAGAGCTGTTCTGCGAAATGTCAGTGAATCCATCAGAGAAGTGCTCAGAGTTCAGTTCAGGAGATCAGTAGAGCTGGAGGTAAGTGGTATGAGTGTGTACAAGTACTCTTTGGTCAATATAATACAGTAGGGGTTTAGTTCATAAGCTAAAACAGTAATTCAAACAGTCTATAGATACTGCATCAAAGAGAGCTTTATTTTAAATTAAATGTTAGTCATGTTTCTTGCTTTTTTTTATTTATTGTGAACATGATGTCAACTTTTTTACTTTTAGAATGCCATCATTTTCTAGGACAGACCTTTCTTGGTTTTGCTAGAGGTGAGCAAGTCATGTCCAGAATCTGTTGCTCACCTCCTTTGCCTGGTGAATTGAAACTGAAGAACTTTTACCCTTCAAAATACCTGTTAAGCAGGTCTGTTTGTTCTGCTAGCTGATTACATACTTGGCACTTTAAACAAAATGAATCCTTCTGCACTGCCTTGTGCTATTTTATGTTATAAATGAGACCCTCTGCACTTGCAGGGGAGGTGGTAGAATCCCAAATGCCTGATTTGGCAGATGAAAAAGTTGTCACAGCCCAGTACCAGATGATCTTTTGTGAGTCAGTGATCTCATTTTTGTTCTGTAGTTAACTCAAGTAGCAGTTCATTGAACATAACTTGCATTTCTCCGTGCACAGAATTGCTTGGTGCCTTTAATTTTGGCATCTCCCATGATCACTGCACTCAGTAATTAAACAACTCCTGTCTGATGTTTGAGGATGTACATCTCTATTACTCAGTCAAGATAGGAGTGTTAGAAATTCCTGCCAAACTTCAGCTACAGTGAGCTGCCTCTGTAAATTATGGGTAGTTTATGTCCTTTTAGCAACACCTACTTGTGAGCTACTTAGATTTTTTTATATATATAAGAGATTTTTCTTCTAGTTTGTAAATCATACCTTCAGTTTGTGCAAACTGGAATAGTCAAGAAGTCAAGATATTCATAATGATAGAAACACATTTAATTTTCAGTGACCTTACACAGCTCATTAATATGGGAGTGCTTATGTTCTTACTATTAACAGCAGTAGGACAAAATCCCTTTCTTAATATTTGAACGTTAATTGGAGCAAGCATTTGATATCTCACTTTATATTTTTCCCTTTAATTTCCTGCCTTTCATGCCTACTATTGCCTTGTAAAGCTCTCAACAGGGAGAAAGCTTCCAAGAAGTCCTAAGGCTTCTCAGAAGTAACTGTTTTTATAAATAATGCAGCTAGTCTAGCTTCATCCTTTGGAAAATCTTTTTTATCTAAAGGAAAAACATCTTTGCTGAATCAGTTCTGCTTATTCTAGAATGCTGCTATCATATGGGTTCTGCACTAAAAATAATCACTAGCAAATATGTTTTCACCTCTAACTGTGGAATACTAACAAAACTGTTGGTTTGAAAAAGAGCTGTCTATAACAGTGTTGAGTGGTGATGTAATGCAGTATTTTAAACAGAATTTCTCCATCTTACTAAACTTAATCAATCAAACAGACCTGACTTTTGTTAGTTGAAAGTACCTAGAAACCATGTGTGTATTTGCAAGTTATGGTAAAGCAGTGCACTTCTCTAAACTACTTTTTTACTGTGTCTCTTATTACAGCTCACAGATGTTCCCTCGCTGTGATGTAATGTACAGTAAATCAGGAGACAGTCCAGTTAAATTTAACTTTGTAGTAATGTATGCTTTAAAAATAAAATCCATGGCTGTGATGCCTATAACTGCTTCTCACTTTAAATAAGAAGCAAATTTAGCAGTGAAAGGAGGATTAAAGCATTTTTTGCCCTCAGCTTTTTCAGTTGAAACTTTGGTCTCTGGTGCTTTATTGTTTCAAACACTGTGAGTTGCTGAAGTGGAAAAAAGAGAAGGCAGGATCCTGCCAAATGAAAAAAACTTCTGTCACTTTTTTCCCTAGAAAAATCCTTACAGCAAAGTGAGCATAACCAAAAATTTCAAAGTTTTTTCTAGCTGGTCTCAACGTACTGCATCTGCAAAAGAATAAGACCCCATTGTCTGAATAAGAGTAGTTTTAGTCAACACTCTGTAATATAAAGCTTATGACACTTGGGTAGGATCTGTTAGACAATGTTCTCTTGACTTGACTTGCACTGGGGTGTAAAATAAAACAGTGTTGGCAGTGACTCACTGCCAGGACCCCTGGTGCCATTAAGTTCATGCCAGCAGGAAAAGGGTTTTTGCCAGCCTCATTTGTGCTTGGAAATTTTATCCTGCATCTGGCATTTTTACCTTAGCCACTTGGTTGTCGTATTTAATGTGGGTCTGGTGGTGTGTCCTTAACCTACCAGTTCCTATAATCCCAAATCAGCGAACTCTGCCTCCAAAGTGTGGAGTTCAGGTCATTGCCACGTAAATGCTTCTTTCAAAGATGCCACCTTGTGGGCTTGAAGTGGCTTCATCTCTGCTTCACCACTGCTGAGGTTGTGGCTGGTACTGTAGAGGTGTGCAAAACCAGTGAGAACTGCTGCCTCAGGATCCTGACGTGCCTAGAAGCAGAAGCTTTATTTTATTTTTAAGACCTGTGAGCCTTTGTAGTTCTTCTTCAGGAAGTTAAACACCCTCTACAGGCTCTTTATAGGATTCTTAATAAGGTGGTGGTGAGAAAATCAGTTGTTGATGTTTTCTGCCAGATGTTTACACAGCATAATACAGTGGAGTGTAGGCATAGATTGGGTTGTGGCAAAGGTGCATCTGATCAAGTATTTTAGCAGACAGTAATCAATAGCAAATGCTTAGGAAACATCATAAGGGACAAGGAAAAGATACAGTCATGTTGTTCCTAAATACTCTTTTAGCCTTAGTAAACGGAGTCTTAAAAACTTTCTGTGCTGGATGTGCTCTCTCTTGTGAGGGTAGCTTGGAATGAGCTAGGTTGTGTCCTGGGAACAGCAGAGTTGGGTCAGTCATTGCACTCAGCAGCAGGGATAGCTTAACTCGAGCTGTTGTAAGAGTTCTCTGCTTCTGCTGAAGGGTTCTGCTTTTGCAGTGGGGATGGCTCCAAACTGCATATGGAATTTTGTGTGCTTCTCTGGCTTTCTGGACCAAGGTGCTAAAGTTAAAATACTTGTACATTTTAATGTAAGAAATACATGGTTGTGTACTTTAATAGCAACACTCTAAAGTGTGATGGTTCAACCATCTAATTTGTTAGCATCCAGCTGTCCTAGCAGTGGAGGTGAAACTTCCAAGAGAGAGTTGTATGGATGGCTGGGTCTGTGAACCATTAGAGCTGTGCCAAGAGCAGCTATTCTCATTCATGAATCGTGATTCCAGAGTCATGAGCTGTGCTCATCTAGCCTTGATAACTTTGTAAGCTTCTCTGTGAATTAGCTTGTAGACAGCATCATGCTGTCATGGGTCTGTTATTTCTGTCATATGGATGAGGCTGAAGAGAGCTAATTCTAGACAACCCTGCAATATCTCAGGCAGAAATAGCTATTGTTTTGACTTGTAGTGGTTCTAATCTGCCTAACTCAAAATTACTGTTAAAAGTGGATTTTTATTTTGGATGTCCATTCTGGACTTGCTGTTGCTCTTCTGATGGAGTGCAGTACAGAAGGGAACCAGTATTAGCTGTTGAGCTGAACAAGTTAATTCCAGGGCTGCTTTCCTGGTTGTTTGTGGGGCAGCACAACCAGTCAGAGATGGAGGCAGCTGAGTTGGTTACTGAGGTTTGCTTTTGTGTCTGAAATACCCAACTCCAGTGCATAAGTGTATGCTGGCTGCAGCAAGCCTCTCTTCCTCAGCATATACTGCTTCAGAAATCACCAGCAAATTGTCACTGAGATTTGTAATTCTAATTCCTCTTTTTCTTGCCTTTTAAGCAATCTCATTTGCAAGTAATGGGCAACTTTCTTTTGGCATGTGTTACCCATTTTTAACTGCTGTTTCTGTTTGACAAACTGAAGCTGCAGAGATTATTTCATCATGAGATAAAAGAATAAAATTTCAGATAAGAGGAACTGAAAGGAGCTGTGCACATTATTAATATCAAACAAATTTGAGTTTTATGGATCTAAATCCATTTAAAATAAAAGTTGGATGTTGCATGTATTTGTGGGCAAAGAAAGAAGAAAGGCATAATGAGAAGCATAGATTATTTTTCTCATTTCCTTCTGCTGCTGAGGTAGTTTCTTCTGGTGGAGATGAGCTCTCTGAAATGCAGGCATTTTAGAAGACAGGAAGGAGCTGCTTGCTGTCTCATCTCAACAGCAGTTGCCATCACTTTACACTACAGCAGAAATACCAAAAAGGAATATGTGGGTCGCAATTTAAGTGGCACTGTAGTTTTCTATAAGGCTGTTCCTGAATCTGAAGGTATCTAACACATCCCTTCACCAGCATGGCATCTGCAAGGTCCTGGCATCCTTTCAGTGAATTTATCAGAAACTCTGGGTCTCTGGTTTACATGATTTATCCATGAGGCCATCGTGTTGGATATCCCAAAATATTTTTGAAGTGTGACTGCCACAGGCAAATAAAGCAAACTGGGGGAGTAAACCAAGGAAGGAAGAAAGTAATGGTGGGGAAACAGGTGTTCTTAATGTTGAAAGAGTTTCTCTGAAGGAGGGAAGACACTGCAATATGTTTAAATAAATAAAACACTTCCATTTGTTCTACTTAGGTGGCTGAGAAATGATGGATAAGAGTGTCTGCATGGTTCAAGGTTTATATTTAACTTGCAATCTCATTTCTTTTACCTGATGTCTAAGGCTCCTCAGGGTTTTTAAGGAGACTCAAAGTCAGGATATGAATTGGAAGAGGAGAATTGTAATGTGGTAACTGTGTTGAAACAAGCAGATAGAAGTGTTCCCTGGAAGAAAGTTTCTTGAGTGTGAAAATTACATCTAAAGGACATTGGTTATGTGTATTTTACTCCTTGTGTGCCACATATGAATGGTATAGGATGCATTCACTATGTGGTGTATGACTGAAATGCAGAAGCTATGCAAGCAGTTCAGAAAGTAAACAGGAATTTTGTGTGGGAAATGTTATGTACACCAGGGGAATGTAGGCAAGGGGGAGTGCTAATATGTGGGAATGTGATAAATCAAGAGGTGCTGAGATTGGTGTGTTGTACTGAAGAGATTCCAGTAGGTGCATCTGGCATGAGGGAGTTGTCTCTGATGCACTGGAGCAGAGGCTGCAGGGCACAGTAGTGTTTGTGCTTCTGCTGCTCTTTGAAAAATAAAGACTGCATTTTCCTGCCTCTCAGTGAGGTGGCTTTGAACTGCATGAGACTCTGTGGGTCTAAAATGTTGCCAGATTTAACATTGACATATTTGAGTTTTCTTAATTTCAGTTTTTTTCTTTTGTTGTAGGTTTATAAAATTTCCCCCAAATTTGCTTTCTTGGTGACATCTGGTCCCTTTGTTTACACGGCAATAGCTGTCATAAATGTGCTTGTGAACAGCAGTCTTCTTCGTGGGGAGGCCCCCATCATCCTCTCACTGCACCCTTCTTTCACTGTGCCAGACAACAGATTCCAGGTTCAGACAGGTGAGTTCCTCCTGACACACAGGGGAAAAGGTGGCTTCCTGTTGATTCACACTTCTTCACTTGCAATGCAAGGTCGAGTCAAAGCCCTCTGTTCTACTGTGAATCTTAATTCTTTTTGTTAATGACATAATTTACAGATCCGTGGCAGAGGTGGTAAATTGTAAACAGTTAAACCCATCACTTTGTGGTTTTTTTCAGGATTTTTTTGGTACATTGCAAAATAATTGTGCTCTTTCTTTTGCTTCTCAAGGTGAGAAGAGAAAAAAAAAACCATGAAACATTTATTCATAAAATCACAGTGCAGCTACTTTGTAATGTTTGTGTCAATTTCAGATTAAATTTATGTTAAAAGCTGCCTTTTATATGTTGTGATGTAGGAGAATTGTGAGCAGGGGGATTGATAGCTTGTGTATAACATGAGCAGGAGGATTGCCTACGTAGTATTCAGCTTTCCATGGCTGCTGTATTGCAAAGTTTGACTGCTAATAATCTAAAGCAAAATGGTACCCATGTAATAGATTTTGAGAGTCAGTGTTGTCATTTAAAATCTTCTTTGGGCCCTGTTTGCATGATAAAACTGCTTGCCTGGTTGGTTGGCTGTGTAATGAGGTAGTGACAAGGACTGAGCATACAAGCAGAGTTAATAAATGTCAACATGGTACTTTTGTTCAGATACGCTTTGTGTGTTGTTTGTGCTGTGTTAATAATTGCGTGGCAAGACATCACTTCAACTACGCAGGTGTGATGTCTTTTTCCACTGCTAACATGGTTATATAGACAGGAGGTGTATTTTTTGGGTTTGAACCTTGTATAACGTTGATGTTAGGATCTGTAAGCTAACTGTAGCATTTCTTTGGGTAAGAATATATGTGGAAATCCACAGATGTGCATGTAGTTAAGGTCTGTGTGCCTCATCACCTTCCTCTACACTCACTCTTTCTACCTTGTGCTCTTTCTTTCTCTCTTCTGAACTTAAGGATGTCTGTATCTAAATTTAACAGATAGCTTACTAAGTGTTTTGAAAGTGTTAGACAAATACTAATGTGCATTAATGGATCCAATATGTAGTCTTTTAGGCAAGCTAAATACTTTATTTCAGGCTACAAGAAAGAGATATTTGTTGCTTTATTTTCTGAAGATTTTCGTGGATTGGCTGGGTGCTCAGGATTTCAGTGTGGCCAATTCAGTGGTCAGGTGAGGTGAAGTTAGCCACATGTCTATAGTGAAGGTCTTTTAGTATACAAGAGGAAACAGTGAGTATTTTGTCACTAGTATCTTTCAGAGATCTAATTACTGCTGCAACCAATCTTAGTGAGTAGAGAATTTACTGCAGAAACACAAAAATGTATTTTTAATGTGTTTTCATCTGGTGTTTCACTGAATGTGTCCTGAGCTTCATGAAAGAAGGAAATTATTGTCCTGTGAATTGTTGTTTTGTTCTCTCTCATGGAAGTACTTTTCTGGAGGAATAATTGCCCTTTGCTTTCAGTGCTTCAGTTTGTACCTCGAAATGTGGATATTGGATTCTGCACCTTTAGCCAGCGCATTGAGAGAGGGCTGACAATGGCATTCCTGGAGGTGAACAAGCACCAGGAGTCCTACAACTTCACTGTGCAGGTGAGAGGATGAGCATGGTTTGTATCTGTCCCTTTTCCCCCCTCACCTTTGCTTGTCCTTTGTTTCTTCCAGACAATAAAATGAGTTAAGTGTTCTCTGGCTGTCACTTGCAGTCTAGGTCATGTAGGACTATGAGGCTTTGTCATGAAGTCAGTTGGGTTTTCCCCCAAAAAATAACATGGCACAACATGTTACAAGCTTTTACAAGCTTTTTGAAAAAAATGATCCGAGGTGATGGTTTATATCCAAAAGCATTATTGAATGTGAGAGGGTTTATAATTTCTCAAATAAAAACTGTTCCAGCCCTTACCAGAGTCACTCCCGTCATAGTTTACTATAAAAGACTAAGGTGTGGTTAAAAAGTTTTTGTTGGAAGAAAACTCGCAGCTCTCATTGCCATGCTGGTTTTTCCCCACCCTGTTAGGGAGTATAGGAGTTACATGACCCTGCCATCATGTGAGCAAACATGCTAGTTGCTTCTGAGGTCTAGAAATACTTACAGTATATGATGTCTGGGACAGCTGCTACTGGAACTTCACACATGAAAGGTATTGCACATGTGCAGAGCCCTGAATCACACAGCAGAGCTTAGAGCTCCCTGGAAAGTCAGCAATTCAGTTTAATGAGATCAACTCCCTCTTCTGTTTGAATTCTTAAATTTAATCTAACTTTGTTGTAATACCAAACTCAGTAAAAATTTTGTTATGTTGTTTAACTGACACCATAAATACCCATCTGTTGTACACTAAAATAAATTCAGGAAGAAAAATGACAAATTTTAGAGTACCTAAAATACTGTGTAGTACATATAGAAGAGTGCTCAGAACTTCAAACACAGTGTCACTGCATAGACTGAGGACAGAGCATGCAAAACAATTTCTTGGACCATCAGCTTAGCCAACTTACTTTAAATACTTCTTATTTTTCAGAAGAGGTTTATCTACATGAATACATTTGCTGTGTATATTGTTGCCACAAAAAGGCTTCTAACAACTGGTGGGTTTGAGTGTGCATGGTGCAGGAGGTTTTTACCAAGAGAGTATCCATTTTCAGAACTTTTTTTGCCATAATCAATGCCTTTCTTCTGTTCCATGCAGTTTGGCATACATCTAAGACTTATTTGCGACTAGATTTATTTTGCTGTCTGACTTGCTAGGTGGTTTTTTTTCTCATCATTTTCTGGGCTGTAGCTGTCAGATCATTCTGGATTATGACTGACCTTAAAGGATGACTCTTTGAAGAGGAATTCACATGTAACTTTTCCTCTTCTGAGACTCAGCTGGCTGAACCAATCTGGAACAGATGTTCCTCTGTCTTGATGTGAATTGCACACCTCTTCATATAAGAGGAAAAAGAGAAGTCTGTCGAGGAAGGGATGGAAATGGCAGTGATTTGATTTTGCTCACCCTGCTTCAATGCTGTCTTTTCAGATACTGAATATAACTCTGAGCAGGCCTGGGGTGGCGTTTCGACAGGGCCCTGTGAGCATTGTTTTTGCCATCCGAGACAGGTACGGTTTTCTCAATGGGTCTGAAGTCAGCGAGCAGCTCAGAAACTTGTCCGTGGTGGAATTCAGCTTCTATCTGGGCTTCCCTGTGCAGCAGATTGCTGAACGTGAGTATTTGCTGTCACCCAATACTGCAAAATACTTCTGTTCAGAATTTTCCATAAATGATAATGCAGCTTCAAGTACCTAACATGAATCATAAGTTCTGCAGGGCAAATCTGTGCCTCTTTCTGCTCACATTTTGGTGTTACAGCATCTTGCTGCCTTTGTTATCATACTTTCCTTTTGTGCTGGGTCAGTTGTGCTTAACCTGCCTTCGTCAGTTCATTGGTCTTAGTCCAGATCTAAAAATAAGAAAATCACTTAGATCAGTATTGCTGTGAAGTGCAGTCCAAGGTGTGTCTTGGCTGATGTCTAGAGGGGCCTTTGGTAATTCTCAGGAGTGTTCAGTGCTTTCAGGGTTGTGCTGCCCTTAACTGTGTCTCTGACTTCTAGAAACTCCTGGGACACTGTCTGCATAAGTTGATATTTGCCCATATAGTCTAAATTAATTTGTCTATGCAGTCTGTTAAGTTTTAAGGTATTACCTTTCTCACTTTTTATGTACATTTGCATGGCAAGTCTTTTTTTTCAGACCACCATCATTCTAAACACAGATGAGTGGGAACTGCCTGCATAACAGAGCTTGCTTGACACTTGGCCTTGACAACTTATATTAGATTTTAGATTTTTCAGATGACTCAGGAACATAAGCAAGATCATGGGAGAATAGTACTTGCCTTTCCTGCTGGTGGGTGTCACTGACTCAGCCCATTAATTCCCCATTTCTCCTATCTCACCATGCTTTTTAATTTTTGGAGTTATTTCTGTGAGCTGTAGAGATGCATAACATCTGACAGAGTGAGTTTTACCATATAGTTAAATATCTAGTGGAAGATCAGGTCTAATTGTAGCTGGTGTTCATTATGCAGCTGTGCATGTCAGTGAAAATACTGTAAAGAGAGTCACTGTCAACAGAAAAGTTGCTCTCCTTAGCAGCTTTCGATCTAGGTAAGATGATTGCACAGGATACTTCCCATTTACTGGATGTACTCTAAACACACTAATTTTTTGAAGCTTTTTATTTAATGTTTTCAGCATTTTTGATTGCCCCCCACTCCCATAATAATTAAAAGATGTATGAAGTTGTTGACACATTGCTGTTAAGCATTTCTATTCTTGTTTGGTCTCACATAGAGTGTGAGCTCTGTGCAGTGGTAGGTCTATTTAGTGGAGCCAGGACCAAGTCTTGAGAATCCCTGTCCACAGATGACCAGCATTTCTTTTTATCTTGGAAGCCCCAGAACATCTCACATTGTGGGCTATGGTCTTCATTGCTCACTGCAAATAAACCGTTGCTCTTGCCTTGATTGCTTGAAAGACACCTCTCTTTACTCTGTGTCCTCTCTTTTATGCATTTGAGCTTGAGTTTAGGTAGCTTTTAGCCTCTAGTAATATTTTTGGTGTTGAGGGACCCTTTTTTTCCTGTGATATAAGAGCCTACATTGGCTCTTACAGCTTTTAGTCTTGTCCACATATTCTGAAATTATATTTGTGCGTTTGCAGGTTGCCCCTTGCTGAGAATCCATCTTCTGGATTGTGCAATGGAGCTACAGTGCAATTAAGTGATAACAGATTTTCTACCAAGGCTGGTGTAGCCTGAAAGAGAGGCTGGTCATAGGGGGAAGACATTCCTGTTAAAGATGAATGTACAGAGTTCTCCTTGGGCTTGGAACTAGATGATCTCTAAGGTCCCTTCCAAACCAAACAATTCTGTGATTCTAGTTTCCTTTCCTGATGGTACTTAGGAAATTTGAAATTACTTTAATGCTCGTGTGAGGAGCTGTCCCTGTGCTTGTTACCTGCATGTGTGCAGTGCCTGGTCAGTGGGGATGGTGCCAGTGCCAGTGGAGCCCTGTGATCACTCACATGTCAATTATAAAGCAAAGTAAAGTAGGATGAGTGGAGAGCTCAGGATTTTTAGGAACTATGAGATTTTCCCTAAGACTGCAGTGTAGAAAACATGAGGATTTGGTGGATAAGGTGTCCTAAATTAAGGAACATAATGTCAGCATTTGACTTGCTTGCTGTTAGAGGAACTCACATTTACTATAGATTGATCCCTTTGTAGGACAGCACATTTGGGTTTGAACTGGTCTAGTTTGGTCTCAGCAGTGTTTTAATAGGCACTGTTGTGGAATACCAGCTCTGGTGCTATTTGGTAAGTTGGCAAAGTGGGAACACAGTTTCTCAGATTACTAGAGCTGTGGGTCCTTCTGTCAGCAAGCACAGAAATGATGAATGTAGTTCAGACTCTTTTATCAGTGAGACAACCACAGCCAGTTATTTTTAGCTGTTCCTACAGTTTTTTACACTGCTTCTGTGACTGGATTTTGAGCCTAAGGCTTTTAGATCTTCAGATTCAGAGCCAAAAATTCTGTCCAAAGGCTTAGCAGCATTGGGCAGATCATTCCTGAAACATCATCTTCAGCAGACCGTTGAGGGTGACCAACAGCCAGATCCTCAAAGCTTCTTTAGCAGGGAGATACCTAAATGTTTTTGTTTTCTAGGCCCGGAACTCTACAGAGCAACTGTAGCAGGGAAAGTGTTACAACACCTTGGATTGATATAGCTGCTTTGGTCTGTGCCGATTAATATGCAAACCTCTGCTTTCAGTGTGATTTTTTTTTCTAGGAATGTTGGATATTTACATGTAAACCATCTATGTATGTCAGTGTTCATATGTAAATATGAAATGTTCCATGCCATACTGTTCTGTGCCATTTGTGCCTTAGTTTATCAGGCATGGTAACAATTAATACTCTTGGTAGTGACTTTTCTTTTTCCCTTAAGGACTCTGTGCATGATCTTGTAAGTTTTGTAGTTGCATCTGAAGAAATTATTTGTGGATGAGCTGAGTGCCAGTACTCAACCCCTAACTTGGGAGTTGAAGTTGATCATACCCAAAAAAAGCTACTTGTGCATCTCTACATTGTTAAGTGAGATCATGACATCAATATCCCAAATATGAGCCTTGTTCCAAGGAGTGTATTTGCTCCTTGCCACTTGTTCACTTTGCATTGCCTTTCACACACTATCCTCTCATGGTTTTTATTCACATAAATAATGTCTTGTTTCTAGTTTTAACTGTGTGGTTTGTTCCTGTGCAGTACATCATTAATACCAGGAATTCTTTGTCAGTTTTTCCCCCACTCACATAGAGTCAGGATCAGGAGTGAAAGTTGTTTGGCAGATGTGGACTGTTCTTTGCAGGAATAGGGCTGTCAAAATGGCAGAACCTGGAAACTTCCAGACTTTCTTCTTTCCTCACAAGACTTTTAGGTGACTTGAGCAACATGCTTCTATTCAAATTTACAGGTCCAGTTTACACCTTTCTCATCCTTATTTTTTATTGTCCACCTTACAGCTCACGTTTCAGATTGGAAATTGGTTAGATGGTCATGACCTACAAGTCAGCAGAAAGAAAACCAAGTCTAATCACAGGGTTTGGATGCTAGTTCATTAAAAATAACAGGAAACTTTATATTTGGTATCTCTTTATGGCGAGTAGATTTCTTGGAGGACAGGTAAAGGCTAGCTGTGGAGTAGATGGCAATATTTGCCTTCATGAACTTACCCTGAATAAAGCTCTTTGTTTTTCTTAGGGCTTCAAGTCCTAAGAGAGTAGAGAGATTTGCCTTGGGACTTGCTATTTTTTCAGTTCTAAGTAGCACTTTGATGTATGGCATTTATTTTGGCTGTCTTGGAGATGTTGCAAGGCCAATAGGATAAATATAAGATTGTATTATATGGTCCAAGGACTGCAGAAATATTTGGCAATTTTTTTCTGGGTGGATTTTGGATCAGGTTTTAAACAGACACAATGTGTGTCTGTTTAATGTGCTATTGCCCCCACCCCAGTATCTGCATGGAATCTTATTTTTCATTTAATGCCTTCTCATTTCAAATCCTGCATTCCCTCCATGCTTTCTACTACTGTTCTCCATTGATCAGAAATAAGAACGATCAGCATGACACCAGTTGTATCCGGCATGGTCCCACACATCTGTTGGAGAGAGTGATCCTTAGAACATCTGGCAGTGGCCGTGCTGCCTGAGTGGTGTGCTTTAGACTGCTGTCAGTAGGTCTCTGGGTGAGCAGGTGACCCTTTCCCTTTTCATTCAGCCCCAAATCGATGCTGTTACACAGTGTGGTGCTCCAGGGGTCCCTGTTAGCATCTTCTAATGATGCCAGCATCTACTTCATTAATGCATCCAGAGTCATTAGCAGACCAGCTGCAATCTAGCTAATAATTGCATTTTGTCTATCCAGCTTCCCCCTCAGAATAACAATCAGTCAGTGCTGTTTGTAATTGTTAGTTCCAGAGGACATCAGAACTCTTGCAAATTTGATCTTACTGCAGTGCTGAGACTTCAGATGAGCCCAAGGTCTGTGTGTCAGTGAGACACTAGAGTGACCTGTGGTATAAGAAGTGGAACCTGGATTGGCTGAGTTCTGACAGTTTTCAGCATTCTTTGTCAGGTTTTAGAACCTGGTCTTAGTTGGCAGTGATCACAGCAGCACATCTTCCTTTTCAATGT